>NC_084731.1:27328511-27496011 GCF_033978785.1 Entelurus aequoreus | reverse complement strand
TTTCCTGAGTTTATAAACATAATATACATTTGAAAAAAACAAAAGAAGATGTGATCCAAAAAAATATAGAGGTAATCATAGTAGTGTCAACAAGATACACTATTGTACTTGGTATCATTACAGTGGATGTCAGGTGTAGATCCACCAATTGTGTTTGTTTACATTTTGACGCCAGTGAGCTACGGTGTGTAGTGAATCATGTTTCGCTATTCCTCATCCTGCAGGGATGATACTTGTAAGAAACTTACTTTATTTGTCACCATGGAGGCGAGGATTAGTGATTTAGAAGTAGCTAAAACACTGCCGACGGCAGGTAGACGTTAGCCGCTTGCTAGCTAGCCATGTCTTAAAGCCCCTCTTCCTGAGGGCGTTTCAGTGTTATAACTTCACCTTTATCGTTAGTTTTTAAGCCAAAATGCGTCCGTTCTCCCTTTTCCGTCAACACACTGTGTCTGCTTGTAAGTACTCAGTGATTGTGCACTGCCGAACATGCTCGTCTGCTCTTAAAACCAGCAATGACACAACGTGACGACGACGGGACCGGTACTTTTCAGTGGCGGTATAGTACAAAAAATGATTCATTAGTATCGCGGTACTATACTAATACCGGTATACCGTACAACCCTACTGGCCATTGTACAAAATGTGTTATTTTCTGGCGCATTTAAAAATCAATAAACCCGCATCAACATTTAAAATATATCTTATGTGGTACTGTCCAAAAAATTTTTTTGCAAAAAACATTAAACGTGAAAAAATAAAGAAATAAAATATTTGAACTCACAATTTGTAGCACTCATTGGACGCCGTATAAGCCAGTGGCGCCCCTCGTGGATTGGAGTGGAAATGGCAGGCATGTAGATGTAGTTTTCTCTTTAAATATCCTTCCTGAAAATGGCCTTGCAAATATATATCTGCCACCTAATCAACGTTTTGTTCTCCTTCTTTGCGTGTCAACACTTCCTACTTCCTGAATGGCAAGTGAGTATCCAATCACAGTCTCGTTAACATCAGGCTACCTAGATAGGCTACTGTCAACAACTTGTGATCTGATTGGCTATCGCAACTGTCTGACAACTGTATGTCCCCGTTCACTTACAGTGCACGGACGCCTGCATTGTTGATTATGAAGGCCTCGGGCAGATTTCATACAGCATGGCAACATAAGCTAGCTGAATTCTGATTGGATAAAAACTCTAAATTAAAAACAACAGCGCTGGAAGGAGCATAATATGACATTAGGAGAATATGAATACTTTCAGATATTTAAGGAAAGTAAATAAATAAAAATAAAAATAAATAATAATATAAATAATATATAAATAAATAATATAAATAATAAAATACTATAAATATAAATAATAATAATAATAATAATAATAATTAATAATAATAATGTTATATATATATATATATCTTCTGTCTTGCCTCTGGTGAGGGCGGTCGCATTTTTCTCCGCTCCCTCCTTCCCTGCTTGCTCTCTTTGTTTTTGTCTTGTCTGAACTATTTTGAAGCCTCTTTTCTTGAGCTGTCCTCAAATCTAAACATCAAAATGAATTTGATCAACTGGACTCTCGACGCAATTGACACAGTCTTTTCGACAAGGAAAAGAGGTTCGGGGGAACCTGGCTGCCCTGATGGAACCATTGCTGCGGGGTACGTGAGAGATTCCTGGAATACTTGGAGAATCATGTGCCTCTCAGTCCTTTCCATCGAGGACGTGGAAGACATCTACCTATTTGGAGCTGTGATCGCAGGGCATTTGCTGATTGGGCTGGGCATTGCTCTGGTGTATCGTCAAATTCGGAAGACGATGGCAGCCACTCAAGGGGCCAACAGGCTGTTCAACGCAATGGAAGGATTGGGTCGTGCTGTGGGATCACAGACTGGAGCGATTGCTGATTTGAATCGCAAGGTAGATTCCATCTTGATGAAGTTATAGAAAGAATAAATTGGAATTGTCAGAGCCAGCATACAGAGCAGGAATGTCATTGTTTTGACTGCTCGAAGAAAAAACAACATCTTAATCTACGATTTGACTCCCTCGAATGGCCTTGAGGAACAGGCTGTTTGAAAACACTCCCCTGAGGACTCCTCAAAGATGGACGCTTTTGACCTTTCCCTTTTTTTCAAAAGCACCTGGGTCGGACTCTTGAACTCTTGAACTCTTGGGGCCGGCCTCGGCCCATAAAGACAATTCCAACATCTCACCCAAGTTAATTGGGCATACATGCACGCACACACCCCTCCCCAAATCAACGCCTTCACCACTGCTTAATTCCTCCGGGGTTGTGGGGGCTGAGCAGCGCTCAACAGCAGCTGCCGGCCTCCAAAGCCCTGTTGGATGACTCTGTTGCGAGTTGTTGTGATTACATGTACCATGTTTATGTGTGCCATGCTATGTGAGGTTTTTTTCCTCGGACTCAGTCTGGACCATTCCTGAGGGTCCAGCCTCAGACTGATATTTTTTTTTACTTCCCCCCTTCCCCAATGTCACCTTTTTCCCACCTTTTTAAGGAGCGCCTAAGTGAGGCTGATCCGTTGGCGGTCCCGTCTTGTCTCCCTGTAACGTATGTCTGCTCTTAGCGGGATTGTGCCGAAAATGTAATTTCAGTTCTTATGTGTCTTGTACATGTAAGAATGGACAAATAAAGCTGATTGATTGATTGATACGATAAATAAAACAATAATTGTATCTTTAATTATGATCAGGGTTTATGGTTACGTTAGGCCAGCAGAGAAGGCATTTCTGGCCCTGACAGACCACCACTGATAAATATATACATATCTCAACCTAATGTACAACTTTCCACCAAACAATTAGGCAGAGAATAAAAATGGTCAGTCACATTTATTTTAACTTGCAAGGTTGCAGTACGATGTAAACCCTGAGGGGGAAGAGACTGGAAACAAATTAAAATAAAGGCAGTCAAACAATAATAATGATAATATAAATAACATATACAGTACTCTCTATTAAGAATGGGAAAGGTTACATGACTGTTACAACAGAAACCACAGTGGAAAAATGACAAGGAAAAAAAGAAAAACATTTGCCTGACAAAACAGGCATTAACAAACTCTATCTTCACATGAACAAAAATCAATAAAAGTGAACATATTTTTGTGGCAGGACTGGAATTCTATGAAGCTTTTATTCCAGTGTTAAGTAAGCAGCATGGGGTAATCGCCCCCATAGTCCTTACTGGTTTGTTCACACAGCCCTTCGTCAGCCAGAACAAAACACAACATTTATAAAACGTTAAAATAATTAATTAAATACAAGTACCGATACATGGCCTATTGAGGTTTTTTGATTTTGCTTCCTGGTTTCACAGCGTCATGACCCGCCCTATCTTGCCTCTGACTGGCCCTGACCTAAGCCAATCGTGACTCACCTTAAGTAAACCAGCCAATCATCATGGATTTTCTCATACGTAAACCAACCAATATACACTATATTGCCAAAAGTGTTTGGCCACCCATCCAAATGATCAGAATTATGGTGTGGGGTTGTTTTTCAGGAGCTGGGCTTGGCCCCTTAGTTCCAGTGAAATGAACTTTGAATGCTCCAGGATACCAAAACATTTTGGACAATTCCATGCTCCCAACCTTGTGGGAACAGTTTGGAGTGGGCCCCTTCCTCTTCCAACATGACAAGGTGCATAAAGACACGGATGACAGAGTCTGGTGTGGATGAACTTGACTGGCCTGCACAGAGTCCTGACCTGAACCCGATAGAACACCTTTGGGATGAATCACAACGGAGACTTCTCGACCAACATCAGTGTGTGACCTCACCAATGCGCTTGTGGAAGAATGGTCGAAAATTCTTATAAACACACTCCGCAACCTTGTGGACAGCCTTCCCAGAAGAGTTGAAACTGTAATAGTGGACCGACATCATATTGAACCCTATGGGTTAGGAATGGGATGGTACTTCAAGTTCATATGTGAATCAAGGCATGTGGCCAAATACTTTTGGCAATATAGTGTATTTTGAGGCAACATTATAATAAAGTTGACTGTAGAATATAGTGATCTTCTAGCCCCACAGGGCATCAGTCACATCATTACTCTAGATCAGGGGTGTCAAACGTACGGCCCATGGGCCGGATCAGGCCCACGAACAGGTGTTTTCCGGCCCGCGTGATGAGTTTGCCAAGTATAAAAATGAGCTGCTTATTTTTTTTTTTAACGAAAGAAACTGCTGTTCTAAATGTGTCCACTGGATGTCATAATAGCAATTATGTTAGGCAAGCAAACAATTCATACCGGGGCCAAGCAAGAAGTACACAGTAAAAGGTGACTGTGGCTCCTCCTCCTCGACCCACATGAAACTTAAAACCTACCGTTTTATGTCTCTGTCAAACACGAGAAATGTGAACTTTGTATGATCCGTAGCCCGGATCATGTTTTGTCTGTTAGTTTTGACGACCTTAGTTCTGTTTCAGCACCCCTGTTTTGTGTGTCCTTGGTTACCGTGGGTGCTGATTGGTTGCAGCTGCCTCTGATTAGTGTCTGGGATGTTCACCTGCTGCCAGGCACTAATCAGTGTGCTATTTATTCCCGTTTCTTTCCACACTCAGTCTGGCTTCCTAGTTTGCTACAAGCACCAGCTAACGACGGCTATAGTTTGATTCCTGTTTTATATGCTAGCTTCCACGCTAGGCTCTATAGTTTGATTCCTGTTTTATAAGCTAGCTTCCACACTAGGCTCTATAGTTTGATTCCTGTTTTATATGCTAGCTTCCACGCTAGACTCTATAGTTTGATTCCTGTTTTATATGCTAGCTTCCACGCTAGACTCTATAGTTTGATTCCTGTTTTATATGCTAGCTTCCACGCTAGACTCTATAGTTTGATTCCTGTTTTATATGCTAGCTTCCACGCTAGGCTCTATAGTTTGATTCCTGTTTTATATGCTAGCTTCCACGCTAGGCTCTATAGTTTGATTCCTGTTTTATATGCTAGCTTCCACGCTAGGCTCTATAGTTTGATTTCTGTTTTGTATGCTAGTTTCCACGCGAGGCTCTACTTTGCTTTGCAATCCGTGCTACCGGCACGCTTTCGGTGTTTCCTGTTTTGTCCCGCATGATTTATGAAGAATAGATCATTTCCTACCTGCATGCTGTGTCCAGAGTCCGTTTGCATCTTGGGAGAACGACCTCCGCATCATCATGTGCCCAAGTCGTTACAAACTTAACCCTTTTGAATAGTTTTTACCTCCGTTTCTTAGGGTTTGTTGAGTTAGCCTTGGATTGATACGTGGACATGACAAAGGAGGTATTTGATACCTGGAAGAGTCTACATGTTTTTTTTGTTCAATCCCAGAAAGGCTGTGAGTTAAAGTTTAATCCTGGCTTTGTAGATACATGGACAAAGTCTAAGCTCATTGTGTTTTTGCACCAATTTCCTCAGAATTGTCAACACACCTGAAGTGTTTTGTCCATAGGATTATTTATGATTTGTACACTTTCATAATGTGCTTGTTCTATTATTGGCCAAAGTAAAACGAAGAAAACAACCTGGAGTTGCATTTATTTTTAAGTTATCATGCCATGATTTTACCATTACGGCCCACTTGGGAATAGATTTTTCTCCATGCGGCCCCTGAGCTAAAATGAGTTTGACATCCCTGCTCTAGATGTACTGTATCAACTGTATGTTTTAAAATAATAATCATTTCATGATTTATTTACACATTTTCACAAGTATTACTGATTTACTGTATTTACTCCAGAAAAAAAAATGGCTATTTTTGAGAAAAACACATTTTTGCCAAAAAATACGCACATTTGAGTAGTTATATTATACTTAGTTGTTGTGGGGGGCCATATTTTCAGAAAGTTAAGGACCAGGGGGATGGCTTTTTCCCTTTAATATCAGTCTTATTTTGCATATTCCGGAGAACCAATAGACATTTGATTTTAGTCTTGTTTTTAAATTATTATCAGAGTTACAGGCACGCTCTGCTGTTTTTAAGGACCTTCGGCAAAAGACAGCTAGTCAAAGATCATCTCTATGACAGCACTCTTTTAAGATTTTGCTGCAAAAATGTGAGTCTCTTAGCTGTTCAATAGCTCAAATGGTGAAAAAGATAGGACCTAAAACGGAACCTTGAGGAACACCACTAGTTTAACTAAATAAATTGAACAAATAACTACTGACTGCATCTGACGTAGACTGAGACTGAGACTTCGACAAACTTTAATGATCCACAAGGGAAATTGTTCCACACAGTAGCTCGGTTACAAAGGATGGAAAGTGTAAGGATGGAAAGGATAATGCAGGTATAAAGTAGACTAAAAATGTACCATAGTAGCAATATAAAATACAACATATATGTAATATTTACATATTATATACCGTATTTTTCGGACTATAAGTCACAGTTTTTTTCATAGTTTGGCCGGGGGTGTGACTTATACTCAGGAGCGACTTATGTGTGAAATTATTAACACATTACCGTAAAATATCAAATAATATTATTTAGCTCATTCACATAAAAGACTAGACATATAAGATTTCATGGGATCTAGCGAATAGGAGTGACAGATTGTTTGGTAAACGTATAGCATGTTCTATATGTTATAGTTATTTGAATGACTCTTACTATAATATGTTACGTTAACATACCAGGCACGTTCTCAGTTGGTTATTTATGCGTCATATAACATACACTTATTCAGCCTGTTGTTCACTATTCTTTATTTATTTTAAATTGCCTTTCAAATGTCTATTTTTAGAGTTGGGTTTTATCAAATAAATTTCCCCAAAAAATGCGACTTATACTCCAGTGCGACTTATATATGTTTTTTTCCTTCTTTATTATGCATTTTCGGCCGGTGCGACTTATACTCCGGAGCGACATATACTCCGAAAAATACGGTTTACAGTATATAATATATACTGATATACTATATGATATTTTGGCCCCGAGTGTTCTATTTTTGCCTGTAAGCATTTGCCAATGTGTTTACACTTGTCCAAGTTCCTCTACACAACAGGAGCACTCTTTTTTTTTTTTTTATGTTCTGCAAAAATATTCTTCTCCCGGATTTTGCCCCCGGGCCACCAGTTGGGTAGCTTTGCTATATAGCTTTGGGCATACTTTCCCAGCATATTTTTCTGTATTTTAAGATGGACTGATGCAAAGTGGAAAAATGTCCTGTGGTCTGACGAGTCCACATTTAATTTTTTTGGGGGGAAACTGTGGACGTAGTGTCCTCCAGAATGAAGAGGAAAAGAACCAACCAGATTGTTATAGGCGCAAAGTTCAAAACATCTGTGATGGTATGGGGGTGTTTTAGTGTCCAAGGCATGGTTAACTTACACATCTATCAGGCACCATTAATGCTGAAAGGTACATACAGGATTTGGAGCAACATATGTTGCCATTCAAGCAACGTTACCATGGACGCCCCTGCTTATTTCAGCAAGACAATGCCTAGCCACGTGTTACAACAGCATGGCTTCATAATAAACTAACCTGCCTGTAGTCCAGACCTGTCTCCCTTTGAAAATGTGTGACGCACTATGAAGCCTAAAATACCTCAACAGAGACCCCCGACTGTTGAACAACTTAAGCTGTACAACAAACAAGAATGGGAAAGAATTCCACCTGAAAAGCTTCAAAAATTGGTCTCCTCAGTTCCCAAACGTTTTACTGAGTGGCCATGTAACACAGTCGTAAAAATGCCCCAGTGCCAACTTTTTTGCAATTGGTTGCTGACATTAAATTCTAAGTTAATGATTATTAAAAAAAAAAAAAAAAATTACGTTTCTCAGTTCGAACATTAAATATCTTGTCCTTGCAGTCTATTTAATTGAATATAAATTGAAAAGGATTTGCAAATCATTGTATTCTGTTTTTATTTACGAATTACACAACGTGCCACTTTCACTGGTTTTGGGTTTTGTACATCTATACCAGGGGTGTCCAAAGTGCGGCCCGGGGGCCATTTGCGGCCCGCAGGTAATTTTTTAACGGCCCCACGGCACATTCTAAAAATACGATGAAATAAAAATAAAAAACATAAAAAGTGGTATAAAAGAGCAAACAGGTGAAATGTAACAAGAAAATGTTGCATTATTTACTCTAATAACACAAAGCTGCCATGCAGGCTGTTTATTTCTTTAAAAAATAATAATGAATCAAAATCAATGTCATTATGAATTATTGACCTATTCAAGGCTCCATTTACTTCACATTAAATATTCCACTTTGAGATATTTTGGGGGGAAAATGTTGCATATTTTTTGGTTGCCATTTAAAAAACAATGTTTTTTAAAGAAGGGCCTAAAACGAACAAACAAAAAACAAAAACAACAACAAAACTTATAATTGACGGATAGATCTGAAGTTGATCATGAGACTATTGTGGTAAAAGTTTTAAAAAAATGTTGGATTTATTTTTTTAAACTTTTCTGAGCAGTACCCTTTTGGATCCCCAATCATTTTAGTGGGACTTTTTTTTTTTTTTAAGTGTCATTGCTCAAAAAATAATGAATTAAAATCAATGTTGTTATGAGTTATTGCCCTTTTTAAGACTCCAAATATTATATAATCTCAAATATTCCACTTAAAAATTTTATTGGGGGAAAATATTGCATATTTTGTGTTTTTTTCCATAAAAAAAACACGGTTTTCCTTGACAAAAATGGCATACAACTTAAATCTTTAAAAGCGTTATATTGACAGATAGACCTAATGTTGATCTAGAGCAGGGGTAGGGAACCTATGGCTCTCGAGCCAGATGTGGCTCTTTTGATGACTGCATCTGGCTCTCAGATAAATTTTAGCTGACATTGCTTAACACGATAAGTAATGAATAAGTCCGCTGGTAATCACAGTGTTAAAAAATAACATTCAAACTATAAAACATTCTCATGCATCCGTTTCTACCGCACCTGTTCAAGAAGTTGCATTAATGGTAAGAAATATTTTATTTATTAATTGTTGGCTTCAGAATAACAATGTTATTAAAAAGAATAAGAGACTTATTGTACTCTAAAAATGTTGGTCTTAATTAAAAATGCACGCATTTAGTTGTATGCAGTGTTAAAAATATTACATGGCTCTCACGAAAATACATTTAAAAATATTTGGCTTTCATGGCTCTCTCAGCCAAAAAGGTTCCCGACCCCTGATCTAGAGATTTAAACCTTGAATAATAATAATAATAATAATAATAATACTAAATAATGACACATTTGTAATATTTTTTTTGACCAAAACCTTTTGGGGTCCCCGGAATCAAGTCTGAGTGGAGGCCTAAATGTATTGTTTTTACACATATATTGTATTGGTTTTTAAAAGAAAAAATATCAAAATGGCCCCCGCTTGCTTTGATTTTTCAGTGTGCGGCCCTCAGTGGAAAAAGTTTGGACACCCCTGATCTATACATAGTTTTTTGTTTTATTCGAAACACAACCATTAGTCATTTGTACCTCTCTGAAGGTGGAAGTAAATGTTTTCAAAATTAAATATATTTATTTCATAGATCCGCAACCCATTAATTGGTAGTAATTTAAGGTGCGGTTGTTACTAATTCACTTATTGAATTGTTTTGTGTTATCACATCTCACAAGCATATGTAATCGGATTCCCATTTATATGGACGCAACGTAGCTGCAGTGTTGTTTGTTTATGTGTTTATGAATCACTTAGGCTCGCCGTTCTGCATGTGTCCATGGGAGCCATTGTGTGTTGTGTGACAGGGATTAGCGCGACGCCCATGCACATGCATGTATCTTGTCTGAACTTTGTCCTGCCTTTGAACCCATTATCTCTGACAAGAAAGAGCTATGTGCGACCTTCTCGACTGGGCTTATCACCTGCCGCTCTATTGCTGTCACCTTGTCTCAAGCTTGTCCATCCCTGGCGTTTGCAATGACCTTTGCCCTGTTAACAAAACCCGGACCTTTTTGAAGGATGCCGCTGCGCTAATCCCACCTCCACGCTCTGCATTGATGGCCTGTATCTATAAGCCAGCAGAGCAACAACTGAAGGAGACGCAGCATGAGTGAGAAAAAATATATAGATTGTTAAAAATCAATATGTGTTGCAGGAATGGGAACGTGTGCGCCAACAAACAAAAATGGCAGTCATGATGTGTTATCTAAGAAATCATAAGGTTTGATATAGACAATGTCCAGTGCCGGTACAACAATATTACTCTATAATTCCGCGTATAATAATAATAATAATAATATTAGATTTTATTTGTAAAAAGCACTTTCCATTGAGTAAACAACCTCAAAGTGCTACAGTGTATTAAAAAAAATAAAAAGATAATAACAATAAATAAAAATAAAAACTAGAACAGCCTAATAGCTAGAACTAGTATGCATACATCTAAAAAAAAGGATTTTTTAAAAAGAAGGGTTTTTTAGCCACAAAATTATGCAGTTTAATTTAATCAAGCACACTGCAAAAAGTCAGTGTTCAAAAACAAGAAAAAAAAATACTAAGCAAAATTATCTGCCAATAGAACAAGAAAATTTGGCTTGTCAAGACTTTCCAAAACAAGTAAAATTAGCTAACCTCAATGAACCCAAAAATACCTTAAAATAAGTATATTCTCACTGATAACTGTACTACTATATGAGTACCTATGTTCTATTGTTTCATTGAAAATAAAACAGCAAAGTCCATTTGGCTGCCGGTCCTCTCCAAGGTTTCTCATAGTCATTCACATTGACGTCCCACTGGGGTGAGTTTTCCTTGCCCGTATGTGGGCTCTGTACCGAGGATGTCGTTGTGGCTTGTACAGCCCTTTGAGACACTTGTGATTTAGGGCTATATGAATAAACATTGATTGATTGGTTGATTGATATGTTTTTATATGAGACACAATTGTGTAAAAGTCATGATTTATTTTTTTTCATGCTTGAAATAAGAAATTATTACTTTAAAAAAGTAGTTTTATACTTGTGAGTGTTGATGACACAGCTTTGCAACAGTTGATATTCTAGTTTCAAGCATGTTTTCTAAATATAGGTCATACAATCTCAGCAACAAGCTGCTTACTGCTTTGCACACTCTTGGCATTCTCTCGATGAGCTTCAAGCACACCTGTGAAGTGAAAGCCATTTCGGGTGACTACCTCTTGAAGCTCATCGAGAGAATACCAAGAGTGTGCAAAGCAGTAATCAGAGCAAAGGGTGGCTATTTTGAAGAAACTAGAACATAAAACATGTTTTCAGTTATTTCACCTTTTTTTGTTAAGTACATAACTCCACATGTGTTCATTCATAGTTTTGATGCCTTCAGTGACAATCTACAATGTAAAAGTCATGAAAATAAAGAAAACACATTGAAATGAGAAGGTGTGTCCAAACTTTTGGCCTGTACTGTATGTGTGCATTAATAGAGAAAAATGTGTACTCTATTGCAGCAGCCGTGCGGAAACAATGTTTCCCTTTTTTAAGTTCCGGGCACTTAAAGGCCTACTGAAATGATTTTTTTTTTATTTAAACGGGGATAGCAGATCCATTTTATGTGTCATACTTGATCATTTCGCGATATTGCCATATTTTTGCTGAAAGGATTTAGTAGAGAACAACGACGATAAAGATCGCAACTTTTGGTATCTGATAAAAAAAAGCCTTGCCCCTACCGGAAGTAGCGTGACGTAATCAGTTGATTGCCTCCTCATTTTTTCCTATTGTTTTCAATGCAGCTAGAGCTATTCGGACCGAGAAAGCGACGATTACCCCATTCATTTGAGCGAGGATGAAAGATTTGTGGATGAGGAACGTTAGAGTGAAGGACTATAATGCAGTGCAAGACATATCTTTTTCCGCTCTGACCGTAACTTAGGTACAAGCTGGCTCATTGGATTCCACACTCTCTCCTTTTTCTATTGTGGATCACGGATTTGTATTTTAAACCACCTCGGATACTATATCCTCTTGAAAATGAGAGTCGAGAACGCGAAATGGACATTCACAGTGACTTTTATCTCCACGACAATACATCGACGAAACACTTTAGCTACGGAGCTAACGTGATAGCATCGTGCTTAACTGCATATAGAAACAAAATAAATAAATCCCTGACTGGAAGGATAGACAGAAGATCAACAATACTATTAAACCAGGGACATGTAAATACACGGTTAATGCTTTCCAGCTTGGCGAAGCTTAAAAATGCTGTTGCTAACGACGCCATTGAAGCTAACTTAGTATAACGGGACCTCTCAGAGCTATGATAAAAACATTAGCGCTCCACCTACGCCAGCCAGCCCTCATCTGCTCATCAACACCCGTGCTCACCTGCGTTCCAGCGATCGACGGAAGGACGAAGGACTTCACCATGATCATCCGTGCGGTCGGTGGCTAGCGTCGGCTAGCGCGTCTGCTATCCAAGTCAAAGTCTTCCTGGTTGTGTTGCTGTATTCCGCCGCTAATACACCGATCCCAACTACAACTTTCTTCTTTGCAGTGTTCATTGTTCATTAAACAAATTGCAAAAGATTCACCAACACAGATGTCCAGAATATTGTGGAATTATGAGATGAAAACAGAGTTATTTTGTATTGGATTCAATGGGGCACCGATACTTCTGTTTCACTAGTTACGTCACACGCATACGTCATCATCCAAAGACGTTTTCAACCGGAAGTTTAGCGGGAAATGTAAAATTGCACTTTATAAGTTAACCCGGCCGTATTGGCATGTGTTGCAATGTTAAGATTTCATCATTGATGTATAAACTATCAGACTGCGTGGTCAGTAGTAGTGGGTTTCAGTAACCTTTAATGCGGTCTGAATTGTATCCATTTGTATCAGTTATACTCATGAAATGATTAATCGAAGCAACATGATATAAATCAAAGCTTTTTTTTTTGTGATCGGATAATCAAATCATCTTTGCGGCGCTCCTCCTGACAGCTTCATTGTGTAGACTACTATAATCTACTGTGGTATCTGACTAACTAAAATCAAGCTTCTCCAGATCAAGAATGTGTTCTTAGTTCAAGTGAACAAAAAAAACAAAAAAAAACACATCATTCCCAGCATAAATCCCATCCATCCATCCATTTTCTATAAGACTTCTTACTTGGAGGAGGTAATTACTTTGAAGTTGTTGCTGCAATTAGGCCTCCATTAGGAAATTACAAACCGCAGCTATCAATTTGATGCCGTCAGGGTTTTCCCCTCTTTTCAGACGCGGGTGTAAGTCATTCTGTAGTCTTTTGTGGCGTGCAGACTGTAGCCACTGCCAGTGATGAAAAGCTGCTTGTTGGGGCTGTGTCTTAATGTGGCTATTGGATTTCCTGTCCGTATTGATCAGCAAAGAAAAGCTGCAGATGCGCTTGTTTTGCCTCAACCGCATTATTACTCCCAGCATGTATTCGTAGGTGCTGCCTTGCAATAATTGCCCTGCATCCTGTTGTTTCACTTTTCCACAGGCAATGTTATTAGAACTCTGATTAACGCCCAATTTCCTGTTTGTGTGCGGGCGACGTCACTGTTTACATTTATATTTGGCTGCAAAAAACCAGGAAATTGCATCTTGCCAGCTGGATTAAAAAACACACTTGAATCTACTTTAAACTGACACTCCAGATTTGAACAGGCGGTTGTAACAATTCCACAAAACAGCACATATTTTTCTCATTTCAAAGACAGTGTGCAACAAATGTAATACATGCATTAAAATCCAGTGTATGCACTGCAAAAATTCAGTGTTCAAAAACAAGAAAAAAAAATACAAAAATTAGGGGTATTTTATTTGAACTAAGCAAAATGATCTACCAATAGAACAAGAAAATTCAGCTTGTCAAGACTTTCTAAAACAAATAAAATTAGCTCACTTAAATGAACCCAAAAATACCTTAAAATAAGTATATTCTCACTAATATCAAGTGCACTTTTCTTGGTAGAAAAAAAAAAGAGACCTTTTTGCTCAATATGTTGAAAAATATTCTTAAATTAAGTAAATGCTAGTGCCATTATCTTGACATAATGATATGCACTAGGCATTACATTTCTTGAAACCAGCAAACGTATACTAAAAAAGTAATTTATTGTTCTTAATGGAAAGGCAACAAGGCAACCGCTTGTTACTCTCGTGGTCTCCTAGCCGCTCAGGCAAATCATATTGTCTAAAAATTTTTCCATCGATAACATGACATCATCGCGCCAAGTGCGTGCTCTTTCAGTCAATTAGTGCACATATATACAGCCCGGCCCCCGGCCAAAAAAATTGTAATTGTAATTTTGAATGTGAATGAACTATTTCTGTTCAAATAATTTGAAATGTCACATGTGAAATGTTTAAATATTAACTGTCAGTTTACTGTACTGTGCCAACTGTACTACTATATGAGTGCGTATTTTATCTTGTTTCATTGAAAATAAAACAGCAAAGTCCATTTGGCTGTCATCCGTTTTAATTACGAGACACAATTGTGTCAAAGTCATGATTTTTTTTTTTTCATGCTTGAAATAAGAAATTATTATTTAAAAAAAGCAGTTTTATACTTGTGAGTGTTGATGACACAGCTTTGCAACAGTTGATATTCTAGTTTCAAGCATGTTTTACTCAATATAGGTCATAAAATCTCAGCAACAAGCTGTAATATCTTACTGAGATAATTTAGGACCAAAACCCTTAAAACAAGTAAAACACTCTAACATAAAATCTGCTTAGTGAGAAGAATTATCTTATCAGACAGAAAATAAGCAAATATCACCCTTATTTGAGATATTCAATTTTACTTAGATTTCAGTTTTTGCAGTGTGGATAGCACCTTAATATGTGTTATCTAAGAAATCATAAGGTTTGATATAGGCAATGTCCAGTGCCGGTACAACAATATTATTGTCCTATGCTTTAAACCCTGCGGCTTATAAAACGGTGCGGCTAATTTATGGACGGCCATAATGCAACTAGTTTGAAAAATCAACCAAAGACATTGAAGAGGTGTGTTATTGTCTGTGCTATGGCGCCATCTTTTTGATGAGTTTGCTCACTGCAGGTGCTTTACTGCTCTTCTTTTTAGAGCTTAGGAATGGCGTGGCGCGGTTGGGGGACTGGCCGTGCCAGCGACCTGAGGGTTCCTGGTTCAATCCCCACCTTCTTCCAACCACGTCACGTCCGTTGTGTCCTTGGGCAAGCCACCTTCACCCTTGCTCCTGATGGGTCGTGGTTAGGGCCTTGCATGGCAGCTCCCGTCATCAGTGTGTGAATGTGTGTGTGAATGGGTGAATGTGGAAATAGTGTCAAAGCGCTTTGAGTACCTTGAAGGTAGAAAAGCGCTATACAAGTATAACGCTTTTTTTCCCCAAGTACCATTGCGTCTTCTGGACATCCATAGCGTTCTACTTGTTTAGATTCTTTATTTATCATTCCAAGCAATGTTTGTAAGTTTTACAATATGGCTTAACGTGTTTATACTTACTAAACCAATGTGTGATGTTTGCAAGAGTATTTTCATGCATATTTATGTGTGCTATCGTAACACACTTAAATCTGCTTTAAAACCTCTAAATGCCTTAGTGGCCACATGCGTGGACAGCACCTTTTAGCTCTCATCTCCAAAATTGTGTACACTACTGAATTGGGGTCTTATGCCGACATATGGACACTTATACTGCTATCTGCTGGTGTCAGAAGAGTATAGCATACAATGGAATTTGGAAAAAAAATGTAAAATTAAAAATTAGCATGTCACTATACTTGAAGTACACGTTTGTTACTTATGGACTAAGTACATCATATCAAAAGATGATTTTTAGTTTTAATTCTAATTAGGGTCCAATAAGCCCAAATAGCAAAGATAAATAAAACAAGCATGTAAACAAACAGCTTGGGCCCTAAGATGTTAAACGGACACTCCAGATTTGAACAGGCGGTTGTAACATTTCCACAAAACAGTGTCCAACAAATGTATTAAATGCAAAAATTTCAGTCTACGGATACCACCTTAATAGTATAAGTGGAATGGTTAAAGGTGTTTCTGATGAATTCAGCACTCAATCATTCTCCCATCTTGAGGCTTTAATAAGCCCAGGGACCCCATCAAAGCTCAACAGAGTAGCCGGATTTAAGCATGATTTACAATGTAGGACTTGCTGCAGTCCTGCTTTTTCTCGTACAGACCCCCCTCTGTAGCCAATCACAGCCCAACCACTCAACGTGTTCTGTCTGAGCCGACTGCAGACACACGCTGTGGTACCATTGCTCGTGTTTCTGTGGTCGGCTCAAACCTGCTTAAATAATTATGCGTCGGGTCTTTGCATTATTCCTACAATTATTATCTTACTTTAAAGGCCTTCTGAAATGAGATGCTCTTATTTAAACGGGGATAGCAGATCCATTCTATGTGTCATACTTGATCATTTCGGGATATAGCCATATTTTTGCTGAAAGGATTTAGTAGAGAACATTGACGATAAAGTTTGCAACTTTTGGTCGCTGATTAAAAAAAGCCTTGCCTGTACCGGAAGTAGCGTGACGTCACAGGTTGAAGAGCTCCTCACATCTGCACATTGTTTTCAATCATGGACGCCAGCAGCGTGAGCGATTCGGACCGAGAAAGCGACAATTACCCCATCAATATGAGCGAGGATGAAAGATTTGTGGATGAGGAAAGTGAGAGTGAAGGATTAGAGGGCAGTGGAAGCGATTCACATAGGGAAGACACTGTGAGAGGCGGGTGGGACCTGATATTCAGCTGGGAATGACTAAAACAGTAAATAAACACAAGACATATATATACTCTTTTAGCCACAACACAACCAGGCTTATATTTAATATGCCACATGACAAACACCTCCCCCCTCCCGTCCATATAACCCGCCAATACAACTCAAACACCTGCACAACACACTCAATCCCACAGCCCAAAGTACCGTTCACTTCCGCAAAGTTCATACAGCACATATATTTCCCCAAAGTTACGTACGTGACATGCACATAGCGGCACGCACGGACGGGCAAGCGATCAAATGTTTGGAAGAAAGCTGCGTACGCACGGTAGCGCGTCTGCTATCCAACTCAAAGTCCTCCTGGTTGTGTTGCTGCAGCCAGCCGCTAATACACTGATCCCACCTACAGCTTTCTTCTTTGATGTCTTCATTGTCCATTAAACAAATTGCAAACGATTCACCAACACAGACGTCCAGAATACTGTGGAATTTTGCGATGAAAACAGAGCTGTTTGTATTGGGACACAATGGTGTCCCAATAGCTAAACATGCTTCACTACACACCGTAGCTCACCGGCGTCACAATGTAAACAAACGCCATTGGTGGATCTACACCTGACCTCCACTGTAATGATATCAAGTACAGGAACGTATCTATTCCATACTACTATGATTACGTCGATATTTTTTGGCATCACAAAATCTTCTCTCGTTTTTTTATAAACTCAGGAAATATGTCCCTGGACACATGAGGACTTTGAATATGACCAATGTATGATCCTGTAACGACTCAGTATCGGATTGAAACCCAAATTTGTGGTATCATCCAAAACTAATGTAAAGTATCAAACAACAGAAGAATAAGTGATTATTACATTTTAACAGAAGTGTAGATAGAACATGTTAAAAGAGAAAGTAAGCAGATATTAACAGTAAATGAACAAGTAGATTAATAATTCATTTTCTACCACTTGTCCTTAATAATGTTGACAAAATAATAGAATGGAAAATGACACAATATGTTACTGCATACTCAGCAGCTAAATTAGGAGCCTTTGTTTGCTTACTTACTACTAAAAGACAAGTTGTCTTGTATGTTCACTATTTTATTTAAGGACAAACTTTCAATAAGAAACATATGTTTAATGTACCGTAAGATTTTTTGTTAAAATAAAGCAAATAATGCAATTTTTTGTGGTCCCCTTTATTTAGAAAAGTATCGAAAAGTACCAAAAACCATCGAACCGGTACCAAAATATTGGTATCGGAACAACACACTGCAAAAACTGAAATATAAGTAAGATTAAATATCTCAAATAAGGGTGATATTTGCTTATTTTCTGTCTGATAAGATAATTCTTCTCACTAAGCAGATTTTATGTTAGAGTGTTTTACTTCTTTTAAGTGGTTTGGTCCTAAATGATCTCAGTAAGAGATCTTATGACCTGTATTGAATAAAACATGCTTGAAACTAGAATATCACCTGTTGCAAAGCTTTGTCATCAACACTCACAAGTATAAAACTACTTTTTTAAAGTAATAATTTCTTACTTCAAGCATGAAAAAAAAAATCATGATGCCGAGCGCATATCATTATGTCAACATAATGGCACTAGCATTTACTTAATTTAAGAATATTTTTCAACATATTGAGCAAAAAGGTCTCTTTTTTTTCTACCAAGAAAAGTGCACTTGTTATTAGTGAGAATGTACTTATTTTAAGGTATTTTTGGGTTCATTGAGATTAGCTAATTTTACTTGTTTTGGAAAGTCTTGACAAGCCGAATTTTCTTGTTCTATTGGCAGATAATTTTGCTTAGTTCAAATAAAATACCACTAATTTTTGTATTTTTTTTTCTTGTTTTTGGACACTGATTTTTTGCAGTGCACTAGTATGCACACATGATAAAAGTACAATTTAAATGTTGATGATATTAAAAAAAAGAATGGAGGTTCATGCATGGTAAACAAAAAAAACAGGTTAGTCTTTTTTCTCTACAATGCGCAGTTGAGACAATAAAGTGAGTTTTATCCGATCACTCGATTAATCAATAGATTACGCACTGCAAAAAGTCAGTGTTCAAAAACAAGAAAAAACAATACAAAAATGAGGGGTATTTTATTTGAACTAAGCACAATTATCTGCCAATAGAATAAGAAAATTTGACTTGTCAAAACTTTCCAAAACAAGTAAAATTATCTAACCTCAATGAACCCAAAAATACCTTAAAATAAGTATATTCTCACTAATAACAACTGTAGTACTATATGAGTACGTATTTGCTATTGTCTCATTGAAAATAAAACAGCAAAGTCCATTTGGCTGTCATCTGTTTTAATATGAGACCCAATTGTGTCCAAGTCATGATTTTTTTTTTCATGCTTGAAGTAAGAAATTATTACTTTAAAAAAGTAGTTTTATACTTGTGAGTGTTGATGACAAAGCTTTGCAACAGGTGATATTCTAGTTTCAAGCATGTTTTACTCAATATAGGTCATAAAATCTCAGCAACAAGCTGTAATATCTTACTCAGATCATTTAGGACCAAAACCCTTAAAACAAGTAAAACACTCTAACATAAAATCTGCTTAGTGAGAAGAATTATCTTATCAGACAGAAAATAAGCAAATATCACCCTTATTTGAGATATTTAATCTTACTTAGATTTCAGTTTTTGCAGTGCGGAATTTCGTAAATGATCAATAACTGCAGGCCTAATGTGCTTTATGGAATTGCATTGTCCTCTTCAAATGAGTTGATTCTAAACACAAATCTGAAGAGACCGAGTCACGTACGCATTAGATTTTTTGAATTGGGGACTTGATTCTTCAGAATGATATGCTGGCAAACTGCAATGTTTGTCCGCACAATGACCAAGGCGATATACGAAAACCCTGGGCGAACTTTTGCAGACGTTTTTCGCAGAAAACCAAGTCCTACAAAAACTCTGGTCGTACAAAAGCCAAAGTACCACGTCGAAGCTCCCTCATCGGAAATACTTACCTGTGATTGTCAAACACGACTGATCCAGCAAGTCAAAATCCTGCATGTGTCTCTGCAGCTCCGATAGTCTCAAGACTTTTGAAGTGTCTTTGTATATACAAAATATTCCCTTCATTCAAACATGCAACGCTGGAACATACACCACTAGACCTTGGAGGCACCAACCTGTGAATACATGCAGGGTTCTGTAAGGAAAAACATGTATTTTTGACAAGTTGCTACCGAATACCGAAGTAAGTGTACATCGTTGGCCTCTTGTCGTGAAATGACACAGAAGATGAAAGTCCCCACCTTTCTGGGCAGTGGAAAAACTTTGTCATTTGAGAGTTGACTTCCCAAAAAATGACTTCCATGTCGACGGATGGGAAGAGAAGCTGAACAAAGATGTGCGTTATCAAGCCAAGATCGGAATTCAACCAAAGAGAGAGAACACAGAAAGCATAATCGTATTTAACAAATCCAGTTAATAAAAAAAACATTTGAACTCAATAAATGGTTTAGCCCAGGGGTGTCAAACTCATTTTAGATCTGGGGCCACATGGAGAAAAATCTACTCCCAAGTGGGCCAGACTGGTAAAATCACAGCATGATAACTTAAAAATAAAGACAACTTCAGATTGTTTTCTTTGTTTAAAAATAGAACAAGCACATTCTGAAAATGTACACATCATAATGTTGTTGTTTTTTTTACACTTACATGTTGCGGTTATTAGTATTCTATCTTTATTTGTCGTTATTTTATTTTTTGAATAAATGATGTGATAATGTTCATCAGTCAACTCATTGGTGTTAATTTTCAATCTATCAAAATAAAAAAATTACATCAAAATCAAATTAAAGTATGTTATTTATGTAGTTTGCTCATTTTCCTCGACTGATGTTTTACGTGGTTTATTTTGTACATATGTAGCAACATCTACAAAGATACAAATAATTGCTATTGCGACATCTAGTGGACACATTTAAAACAGCAGTTTCTTTCATTAAAAACATTTCAGGTTCATTTTTATACTTAGCAAACTCATCTCTCAGGCCGTACGTTTGACACCCCTGGTTTAGGCCATTTGAAAACTACTCCAAGCCACCGCAGTAATTCATTTATTCATGCTTTTTAAGTATTTATTTGTTTTATTGTAAAACATGAGCATAGCCAGTATTGTACTGAGCACAATATTTAGCACTTAGTTGGAAAAAAAATGAATGAATGACTATACATATATATATATATATATATATATATATATATATATATATATATATATATATATATATATATATATATATATATATATATATATATATATATATATATATATATATATATATATATATATATATATATATATATATATATATATATATATAAATGCTTACTTAAATGTGTCATTAATTAATTACAATGGAATTAAATACATATATGAGTTAGAAAAAGGTGTCAGAATGTATTCAAAGTAAAACTGTATTTAATGAGTTATTTAATTATTCAGTAATTGAATTAAATGTGTAATATTTTATATTTTCACTATTTGATTAATAATTGATTTCATGATTAATTTAATGATTTAATCAACAAATGACTCATTTAAGTATTATTTCTCATATATACTGTATATATATTTTTTATTTATTCAGTTTTGTCCCATTCGGCCTTGTCGGCGCTTCATGAATTTATTATATCCGTCAAACTCAGCTGTCAAACTCAGTGGGCTGCTCCTAACACGGGGGTCAGCAACCCGCGGCACTCCAGCCGCATGCGGCTCTTAAGTGCCGACCTAGTGGCTCCCTGGAGCATTTTTTAAAAAAGGATGGAAAATGGAAAAAGATGGGGGGGAAATAATTTTTTTGTTTTAGAATGTTTTTTGTTTGAGGATAAACATGTCACAAACCTTCCCAATTATTAGAAAGCCCACTGTTTAATATGTTTGTGTGTATGCTTCACTGATGAGAGCATTTGGTGAACATCGTTTTGTACATGTAAAATCTGCCACTCCTTATTTGTCTCATTTTGTCCATCAAATGTTTTATGCTGTGCGTGAATACACAAAGGTGAGCTTTGTTGATGTTATTGACTTGTTGGAGTGCTAATCGGGCATATTTGGTTAGTGCATGACTGCAAGCTAATCAATGTTAACATGCTATTTAGGCTAGCTGTATGTACATATTGCATCATTATGCCTCATTTGTAGGTATATTTGAGCTCATTTAATATCCTTTACTTGTATCCTCTTTGTATATCATTTAGTGTTGCATGTCTCATAACACATTATCTGTATGTAATATTGGCTGCATTTCTGATAGTTGTTTGTGTTCCAGACCACAGCAAACGTTACCCAGCTTGCAAATATTGTAATGAATCCATTAGAAGAAGACAGCCTGCCGTTTCCTTTAGTTTGGCCACACACATCTATACCTTTGGCCATTATAGGCCTACTGAAATGATTTTTTTTTATTTAAACGGGGATAGCAGATCCATTCTATGTGTCATACTTGATCATTTTGCGATAATGCCATATTTTTGCTGAAAGGATTTAGTAGTGAACATCGACGATAAAGTTCGCAACTTTTGGTCGCTGATAAAAAAAAGCCTTGCCTGTACCGGAAGTAGCGTGACGTCACAGGTTGAAAGGCTCCTCACATTTCCCCATTGTTTACACCAGCAGCGAGAGCGATTCGGACCGAGAAAGCAACGATTACCCCATTAATTTGAGCGAGGATGAAAGATTTGTGGATGCGGAACGTGAGAGTGAAGGACTAGAGTGCAGTGCAGGACGTATCTTTTTTCACTCTGACCGCAACTTAGGTACAAGGGCTCATTGGATTCCACACTTTCTCCTTTTTCTATTGTGGATCACGGATTTGTATTTTAAACCACCTCGGATACTATATCCTCTTGAAAATGAGAGTCGAGAACGCAAAATGGACATTCACAGTGACTTTTATCTCCACGACAATACATCGGCGAAACACTTTAGCTACGGAGCTAACGTGATAGCATCATGCTTAAATGCAGATAGAAACAAAATAAATAAATCCCTGACTGGAAGGATAGACAGAAAATCAACAATACTATTAAACCATGGACATGTAACTACACGGTTAATGCTTTCCAGCTTGGCGAAGCTTAACAATGCTGCTGCTAACGACGTCATTGAAGCTAACTTAGCTACGGGACCTAGAGCTATGCTAAAAACATTAACTATCCACCTACGCCAGCCAGCCCTCATCTGCTCATCAACACCCGTGCTCACCTGCGTTCCAGCGATCGACGGAGCGACGAAGGACTTCACCCGATCACCGATGCGGTCGGCGGCCCAGAGACGGAGGAAGTCAAGGTGAGGTCGGCGGCTAGCGCGTCTGCTATCCATCTCAAAGTCCTTCTGGTTATGTTGCTGTAGTCCGCCGCTAATACACCGATCACACCTACAGCTTTCTTCTTTGCAGTCTCCATTGTTCATTAAACAAATTGCAAAAGATTCACCAACACAGATGTCCAGAATACTGTGGAATTTTGGGATGAAAACAGAGCTTTTTGTATTGGATCCAATGGGGTCCGAATACTTCCGTTTCAACGATTGACGTCACGCGCTTACGTCATCATACATAGACTTCAACCGGAAGTGTCGCGGGAAATTTAAAATTGCACTTTATAAGTTAACCCGGCCGTATTGGCATGTGTTGCAATGTAAAGATTTCATGATTGATATATAAACTATCAGACTGCGTGGTCGGTAGTAGTGGGTTTCAGTAGGCCTTTAAAAGCCAGTATTTTTTCACCTTCTGAGTAGTCTTAATAATGGTTTATAATGTTGTAAAATTGTGTAGAATATTAAAATGTGAACATTTCTGTCAACAAAGATTTGCTTCAGCCTGCGACACATAGTCATTTTGATAGTAGGCTATTATAGCTAATATAGACTCTTACATCATGTGTTGCCTTCATTATAAGACTTATGTACAGCTTTTCATTTTTCCAGACAGATAGTTTTTTGTATTTTTGGTCCAATATGGCTCTTTCAACATTTTGGGTTGCCGACCTCTGTCCTAACACATGATTGGTTCAAACTTGGAACCCTTTGACCAAAGAAGCGAGGGAGCACTGGTCGATATCTTGGTCTGAATGTGCGGAAATAATTCCGGCAACTTCAATAAATTCCTCTACTTTTACTGCTACACGCTCTGGGTCAGGGTTGGGTATCGTTTGAATTCGAACGATTCCGATTCCGATTCTTTGTTTCGATTCCGATTCCTGACTATTCTCGATTCCGATTATTTTAAGAGGCAGGGTCAAAAAAAAGTTTGGGATATTTTAAATGAGCTAGCTAACCTACATACAGTCTTTCTGAATGAAATAGTCTGACATTCTCCATCAATTTTAATTCTATTAACTTTTTATGAACTTTACTATAAATTCCTCACAGGGCTGTTTTCAACTAGAATATAAATATCAAATCTATGAACTTTAATATAAATATTATAAATACATTTTCACAGGGGTACACTTTCCTCAAGAGAGCTTTATTTTTGAAAACCTCATGAAAACACATTTACACATAAGTGTATGATGCTGCAGGAAACCTCATGAAAACACATTTACACATAAGTGTATGATGCTGCAGGAAACCTCATGAAAACACATTTACACACACAAGTGTATGATGCTGCAGGTACTTAAACATGTTACCGTGCTCCCACTGATGGGCTAACCTGGTGCAGAAAAGCAAATAAACAATAAGAAACAACTTGCAAAGCCCAGTCCAGATTAGCAGCAGGTACAGTATAAAATCAGAGACAGTTCTTGTTTAGGAAAATTACCATATCCGCCTTCTCAGGCAGGATGCGTGAGCGTTCTGGACAGATAGTGTCTCCTGCTGTGGAAAATACATGTTCGCTGGGTGTGGAAGAAGCTTGAAGGCATAAATAGGAGAAAGCGAGATCTGACAGCAGAAGGAAGACGGACGGCGCAGCGCGTCGAAGACGGGACATGCATATATTTGTACTTCATAAACTCGGAGGTGCTTCATCATGTTCGACGTGCACCCTCCTAAGCACGAAACAGTCCTGTCGCACGTGTTATATTTCGCCGATATTTCATTTTTTTTAGTAAAATAAAGCCACACTTTCGACCGCCGACGCCCGCTATCCATGCTTGACTGACTCGCTCGGCTACATAGGCTCGGCTATGCTAACACTTCCGGCGGTGGGCGCTTCTTCGTTGGTGTTCAGCGGCTTCTTCTTCCGGTCGGCGGACTTATTCTTTTTTTCCGGTCGGCGGACTGGGTATCGAAACTAGGAATCGAAATTTAAACTTTTCAACGATTCCGGGAGAATCGGGAAGTTAGTTCCGGTTCCAATCGATACTCGATACTCGATACCCAACCCCAGTCAGCATGGCCTCATGTAAGCTTACCTACGCACAAAACCCCGGCGTAAGGCCTTTTCCATGGCAAAGTTGAGATGTATCAAGGCTGATGTTGGCGTGGAAATGTGCGCTGCCTCACGCCAACTTCATGTTGTCGTACACACATTTCTACAGACTGTGGATACTTTGGCGACACACAGAGGTGGTTGTTATTCTTATTCATATTTGTGAGGATGTCTGTTATTTACGTAGGCGATCATTTTGTACATTTGCACACTCCCTCTTCACAAAGTAATTCTATGGACAACATGTATACATATTGTATGATGAACAATCTATAATTTAACAATCTCCAACATGAACTGCCCGTCATGCAACAATCTTATCTGTTCAATATCTGTAACCGTGGGGATGCACTCAAACATGAAAGCAGCGGTATTAAAATGCTACAAAAAAAAAAAAAAGTCACTCTACGTCTGATGTCTTAAGCGGATTGAGGGAAAATCCATCTGCTTTAATGTCAGCACCAACTAAAGAGAAGTACTTTTTTTTTTTTATGGATGCTGATGTCAGTGAAGTGGACTCAAGCAGTGACAGCAAAAGGTGAAAAGGGAAGTTGGATTTTTTTTTTTAAACGATGATGGGTGAAGGTGAGCTGACTTTGTGGTGTGGTGGTAGTATCTAGGCATGCGGGTTTGTCAGGTTCAAACACTGACGACATTTATTAAACAGACGAGAAGCAAGGAACCATGCAGGGACAGAGTTCAATTTGGTTCAATGAGAAGACACGTGTTTTGGGCTGTATTCTAGTTACAGATCCAATCTACGTTCTTCCTCTATTTATTTAGGAGGTCCCTGGTTACATCACTGAAGCTGTCGCTGAGGGAAGGGGGTAATCTCGACAACTCCAGTTAGACACAATATATGACTATACAAAAATGCAAATGTGTTGACGCTGGTGATATCGCCTTGTCTCTGCTCTGTCTGCGTCATGGCGGTGTTCGGCCTTGGCAGTCAGCAGGCTTGCATTCTTTTGGATTGCCAGCTTTGCACAGACAAAGAAAAATACCACTTCAGCACAATTAATAATAACTATAGCAACGGCCCTTAAGCGTAAGAGTTGTGTGATAATATATACATAATTATTCTAACAGAGTTGTGCATAAATAACAATATGTAATTGCACTGGCCTTCTTTTGCATGGGACTGATTAATGTTTGTGCTTTGTGCTGGTTTGCACGCTCACTAAAGCGTGTGTGTGAATAAGATATTTATATTTTTTTATAAAGGCCTCAGACATGACGTGATTGGCTACTGAACATGTTGCAATAAACAAACAAAATCCCTTTTAATTCAGCCTTCTGGGAAATTACTGCGAACACAACAATGTTCTTAGCGGTCATTAGTGGTCAGAAGCAAGTAAGCACATTACTTGCCGAGGAGCTGACTACATTATGAGTGCAATATGAAATGTTAATTTTATTAAAATGCATTTAAATTTCCATCCCCCCCACTTGCTCTGATTGTACCTAATGCTACTTGCAAACTAAACCGATGGTGATTTAATCAAACTGCCAAGAGCTTATAATTCAAATCAAGAAGCATATTGTAGAATATTATGCAAAAAAAAAAAAAAAAAAAAAAAGCTTCTGATTATGAGAATTTCAGGAAGTTGCTAAAAAGGAAGGAGAAAAGAACACATGTCTTTATTGCAAGGGTGTCAAACGCAAGGCCCAGGGGCCGGATCAGGCCCGCCGACAGGTTTTATCCAGCCCGCGGGATGAGTTTGCTAAGTATAAAAATGAGCCGAACTTTTTGAATGAAAGAAACTGCTGTTCGAAATGTGTCCACTAGATGTCGCAATAGCAATTATTTGTATCTTTGTAGATGATGCTACATATGTAAAAAAAAGAAAAACACATGATATCAGTGCACCAGTCGAGGAAAATGAGCAAACCACATAAATAACATCCTGTAAATTGATTTTGATATTATTTTTGGTAACACTTTAGTATGGGGAACACATATTCATCATTAATTAGTTGCTTATCAACATGCAAAATAGTAACATATTGGCTCTTAATTAGTCATTATTAAGTACTTAATAATGCCTTATTCTGCATGGCCGTATTATACAACCAGTAAACCATTAGCTAAAAGTCTTCCCTCAATAACCTCAGAATTATTGCTTATTATTGCTTATTATGTTCCCCTAGTGTCCAAATAACTCTAAATTAAGTCTTTGTTACTTAGAATGTGTTCCCCATACTAAAGTGTTACCTCATTTTTTTATCTTGATAGATTGAAAATGAACACCAATGAGTTGACTGATGAACATTATCACATCATTTATTTATAAAGTATAAATAACGACAAATAAAAATAGAATACTATTAACCACAACATGTAAGTGTAAAAAAAACAACAACATTATGATTTGTACATTTTCAGAATGTGCTTGTTCTATTTTTAAACAAATAAAACAATCTGAAGTTGTCTTTATTTTTAAGTTATCGTGCCGTGATTTTACCAGTCTGGCCCACTTGGGAGTATATTTTTCTCCATTTGGCCCCTGATCTATAATTAGTTTAACACCTGTGCTTTAATGTCAGCTTAATCACGTATAAATTGAGTATGAGTATGTAGCGTAAAACTACTTCAGTTGTATTTCAAATGTGTAAGATATTCTGTTGCGATATACAGAATGGCAGGGATAGTTTTGGGGGCTACTTTTCCAGAAAGCTTTACTATGAGTCTTATTCCAGAGAACTCACGTCCTCCACAGTACACATTTGATTTTGATCTATTTATTCCGTCAAAGCTACAGGAGCGTTCGGCTGTTTTTTAGGACCTTCTGCAAAAAAGTTAGTAAAAGATCATCTCTATGACAGTCCTTGAGGGTTCTTAAGAATCTGCTGAAAAAAATGTAGGTCTCTCACAAGTGTTTTTGTACTGAACTCACAGGCAACCAGTTGAATAGCCCAAATAATGAAAAACCGAGGACCTAAAATGGAACCTTGAAGAACACTACTAGTGTAACATTTGACGTTGAGCAAATGATTACTGACTGCATCTGATGTAAACAAGCTACACACCTTAGTCACAAAGGAGAGGACTTAAACTGGAACTGTGCTTTTTTGGAATTTTGCATATCATTTTACAATCCTTATGTAAAACAAAAACATATGTTTGTTTTTTTTAAAGCATTCTAAATAGTAAAAAAATGCAATCAAAAGTCAGCTTACAATTTTTTTTTGTTTTTTGTTTTGTTTATTGAGTATGTCATAGTCAGCTCCACATCATACATGTCGTATATAATATACCTACATATCTCCATTGAACAGACTGTGTGCTCAATAGCAATATTATTATTTCACAAAAAAAGAAAAGAACATGGAATTAAGAAAATTAAATTAAATTAAATTAACTCAAACATATCTCAAAAGGGTAATGGGAAGAAGTATAAACTTTTTGACTCTCCCACAATTGAGCTTATAGTAGTTGCTCTATTCTACATCCACATACATTAAGGTTTTGTATACATGATGTAAGTATATATGTGACGTAGTAACGGGCACATTAATAACAACATTTAATATTTACGTATTTTGATAATTTTAAATCAAATCAAATCAAATCAGCTTTATTTATAAAGCACATTTAAAATGTACCACAGGGGTAGCCAAAGTGCTGTACAATGGGCAGGTTAAAAGATAATACGAGAACCGAGCTAACACAACACAACACAAACAGAACACGATAAAAAATAAATAAATAAAATAAATAAAACATAAAAACAGGTTCACAGCAGGTGTATTATGGGGCGCCATAGCAGGATGGATTTCACTCAGTGTTAAAAGCCATGGAATAAAAGTATGTTTTTAAGAGAGATTTAAAAACAGGAAGAGAGGAGGCTTGTCTAACACTAAGAGGTAGGTCGTTCCAGAGCTTGGGAGCAGCAGCGGGGAAAGCTCTGTCACCTCTAAGCTTCAGCCTTGTGTCAGGGACCGTCAGCAGCAGCTGATCGGCTGATCTTAGGGATCGGGTGGGGCAGTAAGGCTGAAGGAGGTCGGAGAGATATGTTGGCGCGAGGTTGTTTAGACATTTAAAAACAAATAAAAGGAGTTTAAAATTGATTCGGTAACTTTTTTAATTTTAGGACAACATCACACTATTACACAAAGATGTTTGTCTCCCGAGTTTTGAACTGAACTCGGAGGCCGATACGATGTCATTCCCGGAGCACCCTTTGAATAGCCCTGCAATATGGACTCCCATGCAAATAACCATTAACTTAAACCCATAGCTGTAATGCTATACCTTACAGTTCTTATAATTATTAATTCAAGTGAAGAGGAGTAAAGGATGCTAACAGTATGCGATGGACGTCCTCTGTACGTCTGACCTGGCGTGTAATGCGTGTTAATGTTAGCCGGACCTCCTGGGTGGCTCTAGCCTGGCAGAGTTTCCCCCTCAGGGATCACTGACTTATTTCCGCCATCCTTTGCGCAATCCACCATATGCTGATGCATTATGTTTTTCATTATCTGTTAACACTTTCTTTTTTTCGTCCCTGCACTTATACACCTCCCACGGTGCTGGACAGCATCTAGCAGGATGTGGTGATTAAAAGAAAATGTCACTGCATTCATTAATATTTCCT
Organism: Entelurus aequoreus; assembly: GCF_033978785.1. Lineage (NCBI taxonomy): Eukaryota > Metazoa > Chordata > Actinopteri > Syngnathiformes > Syngnathidae > Entelurus > Entelurus aequoreus. Next base: position 27,466,320 of record NC_084731.1, on the reverse strand, counting down.
CTGAGGACCGCTGGGCTCACTGAGCGCATTCAGTCATGTAGGGGCTTCGAGGAATTTGTTCAATTTTCGTATTATTTGGCACTCTTCCGTATTTGTGCATTTGTGTGTGTGTGCACAACATACAGTATGTATTACTTTTTTTTACTCAACTACAAGAGAAGGAGATGGCCTCAAACAGCTGGTCAGTCACTCTCTCTCTTTTGTCTCTTTTTTGTTTCCGCTATTTCGTTTTTTGCCCCAAGGAATTGCCACAGCTGGCCAGACGTGCATGCATGGTGATGCCGAAGGGAGCCCCGTGCAGCTGGCAGATAAAGTAGTAGTGAAGGCCTTGGGGGAGGCGAGGAAGTACGGGCAGTGTATGGAAATCATCTTTTTTTGTGTCTTTGTAAAGGTTGGGATTTTCTCCCCCATACCTTCGATTCACAAACCATTGTCGTAAAGTTGCATACTTTTCTATGGAATGAGGTAGGGTTGCACGGTATACCGGTATTGGTATAGTACCGCGATACTAATGAATCATATTCGGTACTATACCGCCTCTAAAACGTCGTCGTCACGTCTTGACATTGTTGTTTTTACGAGCAGAGGAGCATGTTCGGCAGCGCACAAACACGGAGTACTTACCAGCAGACAATGTGTGTGGACAGAAAAGAGAGAACGGACGTAAAGTTGGTGATCAAACAAAACAGAAGTCATCGTAAATTATGTATTATTATTTATTTTCTTTTTTTCTTTGTTTATTTAATTGATGTATTTGTAAATATTACTTTGGTTTTTTTTGTTGTTTCCTTCTTTTTTGGGGGTGGGGGGGTGGGTGGTATGGGTAGGATATAAACAAAAATATTTTGACATTTAGGGCAGACAATAGATATATGATCTATGTGAATATGATGTAATGGATAGGAATGTCTGATGCTGGATGTCAATAAAAAAACATGAAAAAAAAAATATATATAAAGTTCTCTGTGTCAAAGGAAAAAAATAACTCCACAATGAGGTTTTGGTGAATTTACTGAGGAATTTGGGAAAATTAAACAATACGAAAAGAATGCCATTGTAATTTAATAATACAAACACAGACTAAAAGCACTAAAAACGATGCAGTCGAAGTGGAGGCACGTAAATAGGACGGCCCACAAAACGGCGCATTCTGAAGTGACAGCTTTAAGATGGTCTGTAAAACAACATTTATGCTAAATTGAAACCACATGTAAATGTAAATGGGTTATACTTGTATACCTTCAAGGTACTCAAAGCGCTTTGACACTATTTCCACATTCACCCATTCACACACACTTTCACACACTGATGGCGGGAGCGCCACGCCATCCCCCAAAGCGCCACCATTTCATTTTTATGTAGACAACAAGGAAGTGTTTTAAATGTAGATACAATAAAAATCATAGTACGACCCCTTTAAGTTGAGGTACCACTGTAGTTGTTTGCGGTATATCCTGTTTTATTCTTTTTCAAACAATGTTTGTTATCCATAAGTTGTTTTTTTCAAATATGATAGTATGTTACATGTTAAAATGGTGGTGTTTGGGAGTGGCCCATAAAAAAAAAAAAAATTCAATACATTAAAATGTGAAAAGTTGTACAAGTATTTTAGGTTACCAGCTCAGTGTTTTCCACACATTCATTTATTTGTGGCGGCCCGCCACGAAAGAATTACGTCCGCCACAAATAAATAAAAAAAATATATATATGTATATATATATATATTTTTTTGTCCTGTCCAGCTTCTCAGGCAAATCATATAGTTGATGTAGATGCCCGTATAGGCTGTTCAGATTTACTTTACAAAAGAGAAGTGTAGGATACTTCTCTTGTTGCCTTATTTGTATTTGACCACTACTGTTTTCTGTTTATTTGTTACTGACTGTGGCAGGACACCTCTGCCTCTGTTTCACTTTATGTTGCTGGTAAATAATATGGTTGTAGTAGTAGGCCAAAGTTAAATTATTTAGTATGCACTAATTAAAGGGGCAGAGCTTTAAGAGACATTTTAGCTTTTATATTTTATAAGATATATTTTTTGTAAGAACCACAATTAATAAATATATTTCAGTGAATAACTTATTGTTCAAATCTGTATATAAATATGTACATAAAGTGTTGTAATTATATTGTAAAATGGATGGATGGATGGATGGATGGATGGACGTTTAAAACAAAACTGTTATTATTAATTAGTAAGTATACATTTTTTGAGCCTTTTTAGAGAAAATCATATCATTGTAGTAAATTATGCAAATTACTCGATGATGTCATGGTGACCACGCCCATAGCCACGCCCCCACCGCCACCCACAGGTATCTTGGCAGTTTATGGGAAACACTGCAGCTCTATCATAGAATTGCTTGATTGGAACTTGTATTAGTAGATTGAACAGTACAGTACATATTCCGTACAATTGACCACTAAATGGTAACACCCGAATACGTTTTTCAACTTGTTTAAGTCGGGGTCCACGTTAATCAATTCACCAATGCAGCTTGGAAACCGAGAGACGACTTTACTTCCAATTGAATTTCTCATAGTCAGTTTCTCGACTCAGGGTCCTTCAGGACAGTGTCGCCCTCTCGTTACCTGCACGTTATTTGTTGTTGTTGTATTTCTGTAGTGTCTTAATGAAGCACATTATAGACCTGGGTGTCAGAAACGAAGCTGTTATTATTTTAATGTGGTAATTCCGATCCTCCGACCAAGCCAGTGGCTGAGTCACAGCAGAAATGGTTCCAGGCTGACGCAGACAGGATTGATATTTGGTCAAATCACTGCATTACAGACTTGACATTAGCGCAGTTATTTATACTCTGGCATTTGAATTATTTATCAGACTGACTTTATAACAACTCTAATCCATATTAAATGTATTATGACAGAGTTTTGTTGGGATCGAGGCAAGACATATTTTGTGGATATACCCCAGTTTGGTTTGTAGTACCGTATTTTTCGGACTATAAGGCGCACTTAAAATCTTTTCATTTTCTCAAAACTCGACAGTGTGCCTTATAACCCGGTGTTCTTAATGTACGGAATAATTTTGGTTGTGCTTACCGACCTCAAAGCTATTTTATTTGGTACATGGTGAATTTATATGTGTGACCAGTAGATATATAAGAGGGACGGCGTGGCGAAGTTGGTAGAGTGAATGGGTAAATGTGGAAATACTGTCAAAGCGCTTTGAGTACCTTGAAGGTAGAAAAGTGCTATACAAGTATAACCCATTTATTTATTTATTTTATTTATACGTGTAGACTGCAATATGACTCAAGTAAACAACACCAACATTTTATATGTTGCAATGAAAATATAGAACATTACACACAGCGCTCAAAAATCTATAAAAATGTTTTAGTACGACTTTTGTAAGCTATGAAGCCGCTCCGCTTGGTGGATTGTAGTGTGCTTCAACATACGCGTATTATTATGGTGTGTGTTTAAGGTAAGACATATTATCTGGCATTTTGTTTCGCAATATTATTCAAAAGCAACGTTCCTTACCTTCTGGTACCTGCTAAACTGTATTTGGCATCTGCATAAGTCCTGAAAATTTGCGCGGGTCCGCTTTTGTAGTCCGTGCGACGCCGTAGTCGATAAGCTTCTTAATTTTCTCTATCTTCTTGTTATGGGACATTCATCCTCCGCTGTTGCCATTTCTAATATAAAGTAGTGTAAATATGAACTTGAAGTGCCATCCATTCCTAACCCGTAGGGTTCAATATGAATGCGGTCCAGTTTTTGCAGCTATTACAGCTTCAACTCTTCTGGGAAGGCTGTCCACAAGGTTGCGGAGCGTGTTTATAGGACTTTTCAAGGTGTTCTATCGGATTCAGGTCAGGACTCTGTGCAGGCCAGTCAAGTTCATCCACACCAGACTCTGTCATCCATGTCTTTATGGACCTTGCTTCGTGGTTTTAAAGGTTTCTCATTGTCACCCCATTGGGTTGAGTTTTTATTTTGCCCTGATGTGGGATCTGAGCCGAGGATGTCATTTATGGCTTGTGCAGCCCTTTGAGACACTCGTGATTTAGGGCTATATAAGTAAACATTGATTGATTAATAATAATAATAATACTTGGGATTTATATAGCGCTTTTCTAAGTAGCCAAAGTCGCTTTACATGTTTTTCTGAACCCATTAATCATGATTGATTGATTGATTGTGCACTGGTGCACAGTCATGTTGGAAGAGGAAGGTGCCCACTAAAAACTGTTCCCACAAGGTTGGGAGCATGGAATCGTCCAAAAGGTTTTGGTATCTCGGAGCATTCAAAGTTTCTTTCACTGGATCTAAGGGGCCAAACCCAACACCTGAAAAACAACCCCACACCATAATTCCTCCTCCTCCACCAAATTTCACACTCGGCACAATGCAGTCCGAAATCTCCCGTTTTCCTAACCCAGACTCGTCCATCAGATTACCAGATGGAAAAGCGTGATTCATCACTCCAGAAAACGCGTCTCCACTGCTCTAGAGTCCAGTGGCGATGTGATATTTGCTTACTTTCTGTCTGATAAGATAATTCTTCTCACTAAGCAGATTTTATGTTAGAGTGTTTTACTTGTTTTAAGAGTTCTGGTCCTAAATTATCTCAGTAAGATATTACAGCTTGTTGCTGAGATTTTATGACCTATATTGAGTAAAACATGCTTGAAACTAATATCAACTGTTGCAAAGCTGTGTCATCAACACTCACAAGTATAAAACTACATTTTTAAAGTAATAATTTCTTATTTCAAGCATGCAATAAAGAAATCATGACTTTGACACAATGATGTCTGATAGTTAAAATACGTACTAATATAGTAGTACAGTTGGCACAGTACAGTAAACTGACAGTCAATATTTAAACATTTAACATGTGACATTTCAAACTATTTTGTACAGGAATAGTCCACGCACATTCAGATAAATTCTTCAAAAGGACAATTTAAAAAATGTTGGCCGGGGATCGGGCTGTATATACACTACCGTTCAAAAGTTTGGGGTCACATTGAAATGTCCTTATTTTTGAAGGAAAAGCACTGTACTTTTCAATGAAGATAACTTTAAACTAGTCTTAACTTTAAAGAAATACACTCTATACATTGCTAATGTGGTAAATGACTATTCTATCTGCAAATGTCTGGTTTTTGGTGCAATATCTACATAGGTGTATAGAGGCCCATTTCCAGCAACTATCACTCCAGTGTTCTAATGGTACAATGTGTTTGCTCATTGGCTCAGAAGGCTAATTGATGATCAGAAAACCCTTGTGCAATCATGTTCACACATCTGAAAACAGTTTAGCTCGTTACAGAAGCTACAAAACTGACCTTCCTTTAAACAGATTGAGTTTCTGGAGCATCACATTTGTGGGGTCAATTAAACGCTCAAAATGGCCAGAAAAAGAGAACTTTCATCTGAAACTCGACAGTCTATTATTGTTCTTAGAAATTAAGGCTATTCCACAAAATTGTTTGGGTGACCCCAAACTTTTGAACGGTAGTGTATATTGCACTAATTGACTGAAAGAGCACGCACTTGGCGCGACGATGTCATGCTATCGATGGAAAAATGCATTTTTAGACAATATGATTTGCCTGAGCGGCTAGGAGACCACGAGAGTAACAAGCGGTTGCCTTGTTGCCTTTCCATTAAGAACAATATATTAGTTTTTAATATAAATAAATGTAATGCCGAGCGCATATCATTATGTCAAGATAATGGCACTAGCATTTACTTAATTTAAGAATATTTTTCAACATATTGAGCAAAAAGGTCTCTTTTTTTTTTACTACCAAGAAAAGTGGACTTGTTATTTGTGAGAATATACTTATTTTAAGGCATTTTTGGGTTCGTTGAAGTTAGCTAATTTGACTTGTTTTGGAAAGTCTTGACAAGCCACATGTTCTTGTTCTATTGGCAGATAATTTTGCTCATTTCAAATAAAATACCCCTCATTTTTGTATATTTTTTTCTTGTTTTTGAACACTGACTTTTTGCAGTACTACATGCCTACCCTCATTGAAATAGAACCTAATTAGTTCCACCTCTACCCCAACACTCCTTCCCCGTGTTAACTTGTTTGTACAGCTTCACATTGTGTAAACGGCAGAAAGGTCACAGCGTGTTAGGAGGTGATAGCGACCCATGCAGCTTGGGGTCTGGGCGTCAGTGTTCGGGGTGCACCAGGTGAAAGTCTGTGTCACAGCAAAGCCTTTGTTCACCGCCTGTTACCTCGCACTCAGCTGGAATTCCATTCCCACCACCCCCAGTTCACTGGAAAGAAATCACAGTGATGGTTGGCTAGGATGTCTGATTGGACAAAGTGGGAAAAGAAGGAAAAGAGACAGACACAGCGAGAGATCCAGGAAAAGCGATAAAGAAAGAAGCAGATGGACATGGAACGAGACAGGCCAAGAGATCGTGGTGAGAGATAGAAAAATGCCGGGGAAAAAACCCCGAGCCTTCTGCAAATCTATGATAGGACTTGAAAGGGAGAAGAACAGAGGGATGGGGTGAATGTGGGATAAAAGAAGGGGAGCTTGGCATCACTGGCGTGTAAGCAGGTGGTGTCTGTGGACGACTCACCCTCAGATCCCACTCAGTGGGAGACCTCATCAGCATTCCTGCCTCAAATTTAGGTTATAAGAGAGCAGAGGGAATACGGAAAAACTGTATCTTACAGTGGTCCGGTGCTCGTCATGTTGCCATGACATCAAGCAAATCAAATTCACTTACTAATTTGGAATCTGACTGTGTGCTTCAGGTATATGATAACAATTTCCTCCGGTGTATATCAGTGTCTTACGTTACCCGAGAAATGCCGGAATTTTAATAACTAGCACCACCGGCCACAATGCACGTAGGAGTGTTATTAAAAGGGAATTCTATTCACACAATTGTTAAGATTTGATTGCAATCACATTCCTGAATATTAACATCCCAATGACACTGCACACTTGTATTCTTGGTGATCTGCATCATTTTAGTGACGTGTCATCAAAGAGTAAAAATTAATTTATTTCAATATGCCTCATAACAAAAAGGGTAATATTAAAAAAAAATGGATAGATGTTGATAGTCCAACTCATACTGACTGGTATACACAAGCTATGGAGATGATATCAGTAGAAAAAACTGCATTTAGTTTAGATAATAATGAGTCATATATTGGAATATGGGAGTCATTATTTAAATTTGTTTTAACTATTAAATGAACCAAAAATATGACTTATTTTATCTTTGTGGAAAATATTGGACACAATGTGTTCTCAAGCTTATGAGATGTGATACAAGTGTAAGCCAAATATTTTTATTTTTTATAAATATGACTCTTTTAATGCGCCTTATAATCCGGTGCACCCTATGGTCCGGAAAATACGGTAATTGTCAATTCCTGACAAGGGAGAATAGTAACATCCAAGTCGGTCCTCGGCACAAACCTTCGTTCTTCTTCTTTAGTGATACCTCAGTAAATGATAGGCGGACGTGTTGGCTATTGAAACAAGAAAAAAAAAATATATATATATATATACACTACCGTTCAAAAGTTTGGGGTCACATTGAAATGTCCTTATTTTTGAAGAAAAAGCACTGTACTTTTCAATGAAGATAACTTTAAACTAGTCTTAACTTGAAAGAAATACACTCTATACATTGCTAATGTGGTAAATGACTATTCTATCTGCAAATGTCTGGTTTTTGGTGCAATATCTACATAGGTGTATAGAGGCCCATTTACAGCAACTATCACTCCAGTGTTCTAATGGTACAATGTGTTTGCTCATTGGCTCAGAAGGCTAATTGATGATTAGAAAACCCTTGTGCAATCATGTTCACACATCTGAAAACAGTTTAGCTCGTTACAGAAGCTAAAAAACTGACCTTCCTTTGAGCAAATTGAGTTTCTGGAGCATCACATTTGTGGGGTCAATTAAACGCTCAAAATGGCCAGAAAAAGAGAACTTTCATCTGAAACTCGACAGTCTATTCTTGTTCTTAGAAATGAAGGCTATTCCACAAAATTGTTTGGGTGACCCCAAACTTTTGAACGGTAGTGTATATACTTGTGATTTAGGGCTATATAAATAAACATTGATTGATTGATTGATATATAGATATATGTATATATTTTTATTTTTATTTTTACTTATTTATTTTTAAATATTATTCATTTGTTTTTATATATTTTTTTATATTTATATATACACACATATATATATATATATTATTTTTTTATTAATATTATTATTATTTTTTATTTTATTTTATTTTTTTTACTTAGAAAGTACACTTAGTGTGCATTCCCTCTGCTCCCCTCCTTATTCCTAAATCAAGGTCAAGCATAGGATTGTTTTTCTGACACCAAACAGCTAAATAGAATCACAATCAGAAATACTTTATCAATCCCCGAGGGGAAATTAAGATTTTCAGCACAATCCCATTCAAGAGCAGACAAACATTACAGGGAGACAGAACAGGATCGCTGACGGGTCTGCCAAATTCCGGCGCCCCTTACAAAAAAAGTGAGAAACAGGTAAACGCTGGGGGAGAATGAGAAAAAAAAATTCAGTCTAAGAATAGAATAGAATAGAATGGACTTTATTGTCATTATATCTGCATATAACGAGATTAAGGACTCCAAATTAAGGTGTGGTAGTGGGAACAAATATGGGGTAAAAATAAATTACACAAGAAGTAATAAAGAAAAAACTAACAATTGAAATAAACAGACTACTATCCAATAAAAATAATAAGCAATCCTGTACAATATACAAAACACTATAGACATACAAAATACTGTACAATATACAGAACAAGACAAGAGTACCGGAGTAATAAATAACAATCAGTGTTGGATGTATTGCACTCGAAGGGTAATATTGCACAGTAGGGTATTAGGGTAGGAGATTGTATAGGGGTGAATTATTATTATAAATTAGAGTTCAAGATGGTGACAGCTCTGGGCCCCTGTAGAGGGGGTCCAGATTGAGGCCAAAAAATAGAGAAAAAAACTCATAGCCATAGCACACATAAGCATGTGTGTAAGAGGGAAACGTCAAAGAACACAAAGGACATTAAAGACATTAAAAGAGCAGCCAGCCATTTCTACATACAGCTACAAAAGTTTAAAAAAAACATACACTTTGGTGGCCTCTGCGGTGTTCCACGCCATCCTCTGCTGGGGTGGGCGGAGCATGGTCAGGGACAAGAGCAGACCCAACAAAGCAACCAAGAGAGCCGACTAGCTTAGTGTGCCCTACCTGCTGTATTTCAAGCTCACAGACACACTCTCCTAGGAGACATATTTTGCTTCGTTGTTATAAACGTGCTAGGCAAATTCAGCTGAGGGTTGACGATACCCTATCATGTCTGCTTTTCACACACACATACACATTTTAGCTTCCGGAAAAAAATGCAGCAGATAATTGCACATCAAGAAAAAGGGGGGTGGGGGGAGCGAAAAGAAGACATCAAAGTAGAGTGGTCAAATGTTGTGCTCCACCATTGCTGAGCAACTCTCTGTCTGTCCATTTCATTTCGATCTGTCAGTCCAGACTCCATTTCCCTCTCCACACATTTACTCCAGGGAGATTTGGCTGACATGCCTCCGGCTAAAGGGAATTTGCTGTGCACATCAAGTATGCATCATGATGTGTCTGTGGGCCAGAACCTCCAGAATATGTGAAAGCGAGATAAAAGCCACTGTTGAGTGATTGCAGAGGAGCCATTCTTTCTCTTGGAAATGTTGGAAGAGGCAACAGTGCAGGAAGCTTTTAATGCACAGCTGATTGTTGCATTGCGCTAGATAAGTGCTGCACTTTTGCTTTCTTTCTGGTGTGCATTTTGAACTACAATTTCCCTTTCTAATGGAAATGTTATGCATAGCATTCAGACACTCCCCCCCCCCCCCCCCTAAAAAACAAACAAACAAAAAAAAAAAAACATCCTATCAGTGTTGTAACGATACTTTTCGGTACTTTTCGGTGCTTTTCTAAATGAAGGGGACCACAAAAAAATTGCATTATTGGCTTTATTTGAACAAAAAATCTTATGGTACATTAAACATATGTTTCTTATTGCAAGTTTGTCCTTAAATAAAATAGTGAACATGCTAGACAACTTGTCTTTTAGTAGTAAGTAAACAAACAAAGGCTCCTAATCAGTCTGATGACGTATGCAGTAACATATTGTGTTATTTATCATTCTATTATTTTGTCAAAATTATTAAGGACAAGTGGTAGACAATTAACTATATTAAAATGGATTAACTCGCTGGAATAAAAAAGACAATATAACATACATCCATAAACGTGGACGGATGTGAAAAAGTGCAATATATTTATCTGTACAGTAACCTATTTATTTATTTATACATGCACCTTGTTGCTTTTTTTATCCTGCACTACCATGAGCTGATGAAATTAAATGTCGTTCTTATCTGTACTGTAAAGTTCAAATTTGAATGACAATAAAAAGGAAGTCTAAGTCTAAGTCTAAGTCTCTAACTTGTTCATTTACTGTTAATATCTGCTTACTTTCTCTTTTAACATGTTCTATCTACACTTCTGTTAAAATGTAATAATCACTTATTCTTCTGTTGTTTGATACTTTACATTAGTTTTGGATGATACCACACATTTGGGTATCAATCCGATACCAAGTCGTTACAGGATCATACATTGGTCATATTCAAAGTCCTCATGTGTCCAGGGACATATTTCCCGAGTTTATAAACAAAATACGCATTTTAAAAAAACAAAAGAAGATGTTGTGAGGCCAAAAAATATTGACGTAATCATAGTAGTATCGACTAGATACGCTCCTGTACTTGGTATCATTACAGTGGATGTCAGGTGTAGATCCATCAACGGCGCTTGTTTACATTTTGACGCCGGTGAGCTACGGTGTGTAGTGAAGCATGTTTAGCTATTCCTCGTCCTGCAGGGATGATACTTGTAAGAAACTTACTTTATTTGTCGCCACGGAGACCCAGGATTAGTGATTTAGAAGTAGCTAAAACACTGCCGACGGTGGATGGACGTTAGCCGCTAGCTCACTAGCCATGTCTTAAAGCACCTCTTCCTGAGGGCGTTTCAGTGTTATAACTTCACCTTTGTTGTTACTTTTTAAGTCAAAATGCGTCCGTTCTCCCTTTTCTGTCTACACACTGTGTCTGCTTGTAAGTACTCTATGATTGTGCGCTGCCGAACATGCTCGTCTGCTCGTAAAACCAGCAATGTCATGACCCGGGCGCGGGAGATGTGCGGGACTGAAAATGATTCATTAGAATCGCGGTACTATACTAATACCGGTACACCATACAACCCTACATCCTATTAGAAAATACATTTCAAAAATGCCATACACATTTTTGACCAAAATTATTAATGAAAATATCACAATAAAGTGGCCAAAGACTATAAGACAGAGGGGTCCAAACTTTTTCTTCCGAGAACCGCATGGGCCATTTTAATATTTGTTTTTACATAAAAAAAGCTATACATTTGGAATAATCCAAGGTCGATATTTTGTACTAAAAAGTTTTATTCCAAGTGAAGCTAGTCTGCAACTATTATTAATGTCAACATTCCAATTCTTTGTCACATTGAACTTGTTTTGCTCTTTTTTTTTTATGAGTGTGATTTTACAATATGCATGAGCCAATACAGAATGAACCGCGAGCCGCAAATGGCTGCGCGTCGGACACCCCTGCTGTAAGAGGTTATAGGTTACCAATTTAAATGATACATTTTGAGAAAAACCTCCACTTAAAAAGTCCAAAATAATTCATACTCGTACTCAAAACATAACCTTCTGCCTCGAATGCAGTTAATGTGACCGGTCTTTCTTTTGTATCGTGACACTAAAATATGGATACCAACCATATTTTAGGCTATGTCGTTAGCGTATATTTGAGTTGGAAGTGCCAAATTACGGGTGAGAGAAAGTGCGACAAGACCTGTGGGGTAACCTGATGGCTCAACCATGGTCAGAGAAGATACTTTTCTCCTCGCTGGTGCATTGCCTCTGGATGGATCAATCATGAACAGCATGTATAATTCTGCAGATGCACTGAAATACAACATGTTTGTAGCAGGGATTTTTGTCCTTTTTGCTTTTTACTAGAGATGTCCGATAATATCGGCCTGCCGATATTATCGGCCGATAAATGCTTTAAAATGTGATATCGGAAATTATCGGTATCGTTTTTTAAATTATCGGTATAGTTTTGTTTTTTGTTTTTTTTTTTATTAAATCAACATAAAAAACACAAGATACACTTACAATTAGTGCACCAACCCAAAAAACCTCCCTCCCCCATTTACACTCATTCACACAAAAGGGTTGTTTCTTTCTGTTATTAATATTCTGGTTCCTACATTAAATATCAATATATAACAATACAGTCTGCAAGGGATACAGTCCATAAGCACACATGATTGTGCGTGCTGCTGGTCCACTAATAGTACTAACCTTTAACAGTTCATTTTAATCATTGTCATTAATTACTAGTTTCTATATAACTGTTTTTATATTGTTTTACTTTCTTTTTTATTCAAGAATTTTTTTTAAATTGATTTATCTTATTTTATTTTATTATTATTTTTTTAAAGGACCTTATCTTCACCATACCTGGTTGTCCAAATTAGGCATAATAATGTGTTAATTCCACGACGGTATATATCGGTATCGGTTTATATTGGTATCAATTGATATCGGTATCAGTAATTAAAGAGTTGGACAATATCGGAATATCGGATATCGGCAAAAAGCCATTATCGGACATCCCTACTTTTTACCAAATATTTTGTTACTACACGTCAAAAGAAACATATAAAGCATGATGTGCAGTGTAACATGTTTAGCTACTTTTCATCCTCTTGTCCTCCAGTGATAATAATACTTAGAATTCCTGACTGGGGGGATTTAAAAAATATATATATATATGTTCATAAAGAAATACAATAATGTGTGCTTACGGACTGTATCCCTGCAGACTGCATTGATCTACATTGATATATAATGTATATATTGTGTTCTTTATGTTGATTTAATAAAAATAAAAAAATAAAAATATTTTTTATTTTTTGTATTTCTTGTGCGGCCCGGTACCAATCGGCCCGGTGGTTGGGGACCACTGATCTAGTGTACATACATGGGGACGGCGTGGCGAAGTTGGTAGAGTGGCCGTGCCAGCAATCGGAGGGTTGCTGGTTACTGGGGTTCAATCCCCACCTTCTACCATCCTAGTCACGTCCGTTGTGTCCTTGGGCAAGACACTTCACCCTTGCTCCTGATGGGTGCTGGTTAGCGCCTTGCATGGCAGCTCCCTCCATCAGTGTGTGAATGGGTGAATGTGGAAATACTGTCAAAGCGCTTTGACTACCTTGAAGGTAGAAAAGCGCTATACAAGTATAACCCATTTATCATTTATTTATTTACATATATACAACTTGCATTTTAATTGTATCAGTAAACTATGTAGAAAATTGCATTATCGCAATACTTTATCACAGGGGTTCTTAACATATTTTACCTCGGGTCCAACTTTTCCACTACAGGGGGACCCGGGATCCCACTAAAATAATAACACAGTCATCTTACTCTTGATTTTAGTCATATTCAATAATTATATCTAAACTATTTACAGTTTAACAGGATGAACCTTGTCAAATGATATGAAACCATGTGTCGATTGTCTCATTTAAATATATCTATGAATCAGATTAATAAATATGCATTTATATTTACATATGTTGATGGTTGTTTTAGTTAAATACACTATATCTAAGTCTAGTACCTTGTAGTGGGCATGTGTCACATCTCTTTCCTGCGCGCTAACAAGGTGAGGATTAGTTTGCTCTATCCATTGAACATCCTGCCCTCCTGCCCAGCAGAACCAGTGATGCTCCAGGGAGAGAAGAACCCCCTTCAATGGCCAATTAAACCATTAATTGCTTATCATATCCAATTTAGAATGGCGGCAAATGAGGCGCAGTATTCTCAAATGTGTGTGTCTGCGCGTGTGCGGGCGGGCGGGCGACGGTGTTTGCATGCGTGTCTGAGTGTGAAGCTGTGCGCAGTGTGTTTGCCCCTGTCATCCCCAATCAGTGGAATTGAGATATCTAATTGTTTAGCTCCCGCTCATTTGCTTTCCAAAACTTTCCTTTGTTTCCCTAATCAGACACGGGCACGCAGAATTGGACCCGAGTTGCACTAGGAGCTTTTTGTGCTTGCAGACAAACACACACCCACACACATACACACCGAGTATGTTATGGGAGTGCTGCCTAAGTGAAAAAATCAAATGTATGCATTTGTTTTTGCAAATGATTAACACCTCTTAAAGCGCTTTACACAATGTAGCTGTAGCTCCATCATGAGAAAAAAAAAAAAAATCAGTCCAAGCCTGGGCCCCTAGAGAGGGGGTCCAGACTGAGGCCAATAAAGAAAAATAACCTCATAGCCATAGCACACATAAGCATGTGTGTAAGAGGGAAACATCAAAGAACACAAAGGACATTAAAGTCATTAAAAGAGCAGAGCTGATGCTACCAGCCATTTCTACATACAGGTACAAATAAAAAAATACATTAAAAAAATAAAATAAAATAAAAATATATACACAGTGGTGGCCTCTGCGGTGTTCCACGCCATCGTCTGCTGGGGCGATGGAAGCATGGCCAGAGACAGGAGCAGACCCAACAAAGCAACCAAGAGACTCTCGGCCAGTGTCCAGTCTGCATGGATGAGCGAGGATGCGTTTAAGGAGACAGAGGTGTCTGATACCTGCTCATTCAGCACTCTGAAGCGCAACTCATACTGAAATGTTCCCCTTACCTCGCTTTTAAAAAAAATACGGCCCTAGAGCAAGGCACTGAACCCATTTTGGCCTCAGCTATTCAGACCATGGCAGGTGATGAGTTCAGCTTTACAACGCTCTTATTGTCAAGGTGTTCTTTAACTGTGTTTTATCATTTTGCTTGTAGTTTTTAAGGGAAATAAAGGGGAAAAAGTAACGCCAATTATTACTCTTCGACAAGTATTGTCCTATCACACAATTAGAGATGTATACCAAATTATTGACTTTTATAGGTACTGACCGTAGTCTGTCGATACCACCGGGAATCGTAAAATCTTAAAATCAAAAATGTGATAACTTTGTTGCACGTGAAGTCATGTCCGGGTTCAAACACGTGGCACGGGAAACGTCAAGCAAACTCAGCAGGACTGCCTTTATTTTATGTTACAATTTCCGTCACCAACTACGCAAAAATGCACTGAAAAGTACAGTAAGGATTCACTTTTCAAAATGTGCTAACTTACATTGGATTTGCCGTAGACATGCTGTCAATTAACAGTATCAGTTTTAAGTGGCGTTTTTAACACCTTCAAATTTGGTAATTCAAAACTACAACTAAGATGCACTTACAGTTTAAACACTTTGTTGGGCTCAGCGAAAGAAAAGACTCCCGCGTTCAAATTAATGATAAAGACTACTTTCTTGTTCAGGCAGCAAATCGTAGCTCATGCACGACTGCCATCTGATGTCTTGGAATTGCAACTGCATGAAAAGTCTACTATATAATACAGACAGTACAGTACTTGCAAATGAGACACAGAAGTGTAAGAAAACAAATTAACAACTGGACAGCACAGCTCAGTGTTGAATGTTAAATAAAAATAAAAAATATTTTTTTGAACATTTAACAACACATTTGAACACAATAAAGTACCAACAATTGTAGTATTGATTATCAGGTACTGTATGGAGTACTGTAAAATTATATATTGGTAACACTTTAGTATGGGGAACATATTCACCATTAATTATTAGCTTATTAAAGTAATAAAGACTTAATTTAGAGTTATTTGGACACTAGGGGAACATATAAGGGTTAGGGTTAGGTTTAGGGTTAGTGTTTGGGTTAGGGTTACTAATAAGCAATAATTCTGAGGTTATTGAGGGAAGACTCTTGGTTAATGGCTTACTGGTTGTATAATAAGGCCATGCCGAATAAGGCATTAATAAGTACTTAATAATGACTAGTTAAGAGCCAATATGTTACTAATTTGCATGTTAATAATGAATGAATGAATGAATGATGATCTTTATTGTCATTGTGCATGTACAGGTACAGGTCCAATGAAATTTAGGTTGCTTCCCTAAGGTGCTTTGCATTTAAAAAAAAAGAAGAAACCACACAATATACAAAAACAACAAGATATACACAATATGCAATATGGCCTAAGACCGCAATGTAAAAAAAAAACGAGACAGTAAAAAGTGTAAAAAGTGTAAATAAGCAAAAAAGTGTAATAAGCAACTAATCAATGGTGAATATCTGTTCCCCATACTAAAGTGTTACCGATTTATTAAAAAAAAAAATCATATTAATCACAGTTTGTACTAATGGGGTTTAATCACAGTAAATTACTGACTTGCATATTTTAAAATAAATTAAATTCAATTAAATCTGTAAACGACCCCAATATTTTGACATAAATGCCATTTTATTTTTAGAATTTATACTTTTTTGTTTGTTTGTTTATGTTTTACTTGAATGCACGTCATTTATTTCTTCCAAACCTTTGACAAAATGATCCAAAGTCTCATCGGGGGTGTGCAGTGTTCTCTCGATTTTTGCGGGGGTTTGTGGTAGGTGGGTGGTAAATGTGAATTGTATCTGTCCTGTATGTACTCTGTGTACCTGTGACCCTTAGTATGAAAATAAGCAGTACAAAAAAATATATTACTGAAATAATTTGTACAATTTATAATGTATGTATATGGGAAACACAGTGCTGTTCTGCACCTAAACATATACGTCGACGCTCTCAACGTATCAAACTGAAAATTTTAAACAGTGCACATCTTTAATAAAGTACTCATCAGATGGTGTATATGTACCAAGACTGTGTTATGTGTAAAAAGAACACACTTCAGCAAAAGTTCCCATTCACACACCTCATTATATTTACACGGCAAAACATCTCATTAAATCTGGATTGTATTTGTTGAGGGTTGTCGTCTTGTTCAGGGTTGTCAGTGTCATTATTTGTCTTATTTAGGTATTTTCTTTCCAGAGAGCCATGGGGTCACACTAGTGAATGGCAAAGGTCATGTTGTTGCTGCACAGCCTCCAACAAGGCTTTTACACAACAGTCTATGCAACGTCCAAAATGATGTTTTATAATGTTTCAAAGAGCTGCTTGACATGATGCAATACTGTCTTCTACTGCATAACAATCATTTATCATAATTGCAAAACCCTTTAGTAAACACATTACAATCATGACAGGTTGTGTTGTAATTAGGGATGTGATGATCGAACAGCCACTCATCAGTATTTGATGATTTTTATGAAAAAGTATGTGATCGCTATTGCCAGTTAATGCGTTTCAATGCAGATCACAAACACAGGTATCCTCCGGCTGACACTGTTTTTATTTTTAGTGCCGTGGCTGATTGTGTGTCTCCAAACACAGTGTGTAGCCGGCATGCTGATAGCTATGCTAACGACTAAGATAGCTTGAAATAAACAGAACAAATAAGTGTAAAGTGTAAAAAGTGCAGATGGAACTACGTTAGAGCAGAAAGTAAGCAGATATTAACAGGAAATTAACACGTAATAAGAGGAGGACGGATGGATCAATAAGTTGTTGATGTGGATACCAAGGGTCGTATCGGTATAATATTGGTACCAGAGTGATTATATCAATATTTCTATTTTTCTATTGTTTTCATCAATATTGTTTCAAGGAAATAATCGAAATTGTGAGTGATTGTAAATCCAAGACCTCAACTGATTGTAACGGATTAATATGGAAACAATAAAAAAAAAAAGATAATTGAGAAGATTTTGGAATCTTTAATGTATGTCAGCAACCTATCGTTTCAAACAGGCAAATTCCCAAACAAAATGAAAACAGCAAAAGAAGGAAGAGAGAGAGATAGAGAGAGATGCCGGAAATGAATATATATATATATATATATATATATATATATATATATATATATATATATATATATATATATATATATATATATATATATGTGTAAATATATATATATATATATATGTGTGTAAATATATATATATATATATATATATATATATATATATATATATATATATATATATATATATATATATATATATATATATATATACACACACACATATATATGTATATATATATATATATATATATATATATATATATATATATATATATATATATATATGTATATATATATATATATACACACATATACACACATATGTGTATATATATATATATATATATATACATATATATATATATATATATATATATATATATATATATATATATATATATATATATATATATATATATATATATATATATATATATATATATATATATATATGTATGTATATATACAGTCATGGTCAGAAGTTTACATACACTTGTAAAGAACATAATGTCATGGCTGTCTTGATTTTTCCAATAATTTCTACAACTCTTTTTTTTTTGTGATAGAGTGATTGGAGCACATATTTGTTGGTCACAAAAATCATTCATGAAGTTTGGTTCATTTATGAATTTATTATGGGTCTACTGGAAATGTGACCAAATCTGCCTGGTAACTTACACATCTGTGAATGCACCATTAATGCTGAAAGGTACATACAGGTTTTGGAGCAACATATGTTGCCATCCAAGCAACGTTATCATGGATGCCCCTGCTTATTTCAGCAAGACAATACCAAGCCACGTGTTATAACAGCATGGCTTCATAGTAAAAGAGTGCGGGTACTAGACTGGCCTGCCTGTAGTCCAGACCTGTCTCCCATTGAAAATGGGTGGCGCATTATGAAGCCTAAAATACGACTACGGAGACCCCCGGACTGTTGAACAACTTAAGCTGTACATCAAGCAAGAATGGAAAATAATTCCACCTGAAAAGCTTCAAATATTGGTCTCCTCAGTTCCCAAACGTTTACTGAGTTTTGTTAAAAGGAAAGGCCATGTAACACAGTGGTAAAAATGCCTCTGTGACAACTTTTTTGCAATGTGCTGCTGCCAATAAATTCTAAGTTAATGATTATTTGCAAAAAAAAAATTAAGTTTCTCAGTTTGAACATTAAATATCTTGTCTTTGCAGTCTATTCAATTGAATATAAGTTGAAAAGGATTTGTAAATCATTGTATCCTGTTTTTATTTACAATTTACACAACGTGTCAACTTCACTGGTTTTTGGTTTTGTACATTGAAAAACTGGTTTTAACTGTATTGGCATCGGCTGATCATACTCATGGACGACCAGTATGGTAAACCAGCAGCATAAAACCCTGATCGGTACAACCCCAAAAAATAATATTGCTGCTACTTTGTGACATTTTTCACACTTATTGCCATGGTTTCTGCAAGCCGTAGAGTTTAGATAGAGGTTGAGAAAATGTTACACAGTCAGACACAATGCCTTTGGGTGAGTTGACTTTTCACTGTAATAAAGTATGTGGTTCTATATTAGGGAATTGATTTCAAATCTTATTTATTGTCAGGATAGAAAGAATCCCAAGGACATGTTGTTGGCGCTTGTATGTCAAAAGCCCTTAAGACTCAAAAGCAAACAGGATATCTCAGCGTCACCTCGTCTAAAAGTGAAGTGTTTGTTCAAGGGTGTCTGCACTTATTCCCTCTTCTCTGTTTTGCCATGATCTCGTGAAGGGATATTCAACTAAATTGTTTTCGGGGCCGTATTTTCAGAAAGCTCTGGGAACGTGGTGCTGGACTTCGGTCTGTTCTTGTCTGAACAGTAGACATTTGATTGAGTTACTGAAGCACTCTACTGTTATTCAGGACCTTCGACAAAAACACAAGTCAAAAATATTTAGCGTTTTTAGGAATCTGTTGCAAAAATTTGGAATTCTTATACGTTTTTTTTAACTGAACTCTTGGGCCACCACTTAATTAGCCCAAAATGATAAAAAAGTATAGACCCAAAATGGAACCTTGAGGAACACCACACTGCAAAAACTGAAATCTAAGTAAGATTAAATATCTCAAATAAGGGTGATATTTGTTTATTTTCTGTCTGATAAGATAATTCTTCTCACTAAGCAGATTTTATGTTAGAGTGTTTTACTTGTTTTAAGGTTTTGGGTCCTAATTTATCTCAGTAAGATATTACAGCTTGTTGCTGAGATTTGATGACCTATATTGAGTAAAATATGCTTGAAACTAGAATATCAAGTGTTGCAAAGCTGTGTCATCAACACTCACAAGTATAAAACTACTTTTTTAAAGTACTAATTTTGTATTTCAAGCATAAAAAAAAAAATCATGACTTTGACACAATTGTGTCTCATATTAAAACAGATGACAGCCAAATGGACTTTGCTGTTTTATTTTCAATGAAACAATAGAAAATATGTACTCATATAGTAGTACAGTTGTTATTAGTGAGAATATACTTATTTTAAGGTATTTTGGGTTCATTGAGGTTAGCTAATGTTACTTGTTTTGGACAGTCTTGACAAGCCAAATTTTCTTGTTCTATTGGCAGATAATTTTGCTTAGTTCAAATAAAATACCCCTAATTTTATTTTATTTTTGTTCTTGTTTTTGAACACTGACTTTTTGCAGTGCACTAGTATAACAAAAGGAGTTGACTGTATGCACCTGAAAAAAACATGGTCCAGCAACACCTTAGTTACACACAGTAGGGAAGAGATTAATTTGGCCCGATTCCTGGGTGGATCTCGCGCGAGAGGAAGGTGGGGTGTGGGGGTTAATCATTTTGCAATGCAGTCTGCTGGAAATGATGCAAAGCACCACTCTGCATCGCAACTGATTGTAATTGCCACAAAACATATTTTAAAATACTCAACACTATATTGCCATCGGGCGGCCAATGTGGATAATGCACGCCCCAAATTCGTCACTTTTCACGTGTCAGGTAAATCGTGACGAACGGGGCCATATGAATCCCCTTCCTACTAGAGTTGTACGGTATACCGGTATTAGTATAGTACCGCAATACTAATGAATCATTTTCGGTACGATACTGTCTCTGAAACATACAAAGTCACGTCGTGACATTGCTGGTTTACGCTCAGACGAGCATGTTCGGCGGCACGCAATCACGGAGTACTTACAAACAGACACAGTGTATAGACAGACAAGGGAGAACGGACGCATTTTGGCTTAAAAACTAACGATAAAGGTGAAGTTATAACACTGAAATACCCTCAGGAAGAGGTGCTTTAAGACAT
The DNA here is from genome assembly GCF_033978785.1 of Entelurus aequoreus. Taxonomy (NCBI): domain Eukaryota; kingdom Metazoa; phylum Chordata; class Actinopteri; order Syngnathiformes; family Syngnathidae; genus Entelurus; species Entelurus aequoreus. The sequence continues at coordinate 27,445,053 of NC_084731.1, read as the reverse complement.
GGCGAGCTAGCTAGCGGCTAACGTCCATTCGCCGTCGGCAGTGTTTTAGCTACTTCTAAATCACTAATCCAGGTCTCCATGGCGACAAATAAAGTAAGTAGCTAAACATGCTTCACTACGCACCGTAGCTCACCGGCATCAACATGTAAACAAACGCCATTGGTGGATCTACACCTAACATCCACTGTAATGATACCAAGTACAGGCACGTATCTAGTCGATACTACTATGATTAAGTTAATATTTTTTGGCATCACAACATCGTCTTTAGTTTTTTTTTGTATATTAAGTTCATAAACTCAGGACGTACGTCCTTGGACACATAAGGACTTTGAATATGAACAATGTATGATCCTGTAACTACTTGGTATCGGATTGATACCCACATTTGTGGTATCATCTAAAACTAATGTAATGTATCAAACAACAGAAGAATAAGTGATTATTACATTTTAACAGAAGTGTAGATAGAACATGTTAAAAGAGAAAGTAAGCAGATATTAACAATAAATGAACAAGTAGATTAATAATTCATTTTCTACCACTTGTCCTTAATAATGTTGACAAAATAATAGAATGGAAAATGACACAATATGTTACTGCATACGTCAGCAGACTAATTAGGAGCCTTTGTTGGCTTACTTACTACTAAAAGACAAGTTGTCTTGTATGTTCACTATTTTATTTAAGGACTTAACTGCAATAAGAAACATATGTTTAATGTACCCTAAGATTTTGTGTTAAAATAAAGCCAATAATGCCATTTTTTTGTGGTCCCCTTTATTTAGAAAAGCACCGATAAGTACCGAAATAATTTTAGTACCGATACCGGTACCAAAATATTGTACTGTAAATCACATTACAAAAATGTGTAATTGCCAAAAAAGGGAGAGGATGTAAAGGGGTGCCTTCAGGAATGTCTCAGGTATGTAAATCACATGTTTGGCCCTCAGTTTTATAAATGCCTGCTCGCAAAATGAAAATGTCAATGCAACGGCCTGCTATTCTTTCTACAGGACCACACCGTGTTTTTATGAATTTGCCGCAAAAATGTTTATCAACTAAAGTCAAGTGGAATGACGCATGGAACGCTGCAATGTGCCTATTTCCGAAGCTTTGGGATGCTTTTTTTTTTAAATTATTTTTATGTCTGTGGCGTGAAGCTGACAGCACATGATGAGACAGACGGGAGAAAACATTCCGGTGTTTACATACTTCTGATAAACGACTGGCTCTTTGCTTCAATAGCTGCGGTGAATAGAGAGACGCATGTAATTGCCTCTATGTTCATAATGGAGTCGGTTAGACGCTGCAGGCGTATACACACAGAAGCACGTGCACCCCTTTTATTATTATTTCTTTTTTTCACCTCGGGGCTTGATTTAGATGAAATGTCACTTTTAATGGAAAATTTGATGGAAGCAAACAATGGCCTGTAATATTGCCTGTGTTAGTAGCAGAAAAGGGGCTAAGTGCGGGGGCAAGGTCAGCAATAGGGGTCCCCCTTTGTTGATTGTACTCTCAGGAATGCACAGGCTGCCTGTTGTTAGGAGTGACAACAAACTGCTCCGGTTAATAGATTGCATCCCAAGCTGAGGGGAGTGGACAGCGGCAATAAGTGTCACGGCAGCACATCACGTCAGCCCCTCGGTTTTATTTCCATGTCACTTAAAATGTGTCTTAATTGCTTTCATATCTTAGATCTGCATGAGTTGCTCTGCCTTTAATGAGTCCCAAACATCCCTTGCAAGCCTACATATTTATTTTTTTGTATCGCAAATGCCACGCGTCACGTGCACAGTCCGCATCGTTTTTGAGTGTCAGTGATGCACAAATGATGAAGGCATGCCACGGGCTCCCACGTGGCCTTCCCTGAACCCCATTTGTGGCAGAGATGCTAGACTTAGGACATGGGGTGTCCAAACTTTTTTCCACTGAAGGCCGCACACTGAAAAATCAAAACAAACGGGGGTCATTTTGATATTTGTTTTATTTTAAAAAAACAATACAATATATGTATAAAAAATATACATGTAGGCCTCCACTCAGGCTTGAACCAAAGGGTTTTGGTCCATTATTCTGTATTATTATTCAAGTTTTAAATCTCTACATCAGTGGTTCTTAACCTTGATGGAGGTACCGAACCCCACCAGTTTCATATGCGCATACAACGAACCCTTCTTTAGTGATTTTTTTTTTTTTTTTTTTTTCCAACTTCAAGACAAAGTTATATGTTTTTGGTAACACTATAGTATTGGGAACATATTCTAAGTAACAAAGACTTAATTTAGAATTATTTGGACACTAGGGGAATATATTCTAAGTAATAAAGACTTAATTTAGAGTTATTTGGTCAGGGTTAGAGGGTTAGGGTTATAATAAGGCCATGCCGAATAAGGCATTAATAAGTACTTAATAATGACTAGTTAAGAGCCAATATGTTACTAATTTGCATGTTAATAAGCAACTAATTAATGGGGAATATGTTCCCCATACTAAAGTGTGACCAATTTATTTTTTTTACTGGTGCATAAAATGAACCGTGCATGAACATCACCTTGTTCAAACAACACAATCAGCACAGTGCATAAACTCACAACAAACTACACACCTGCAAATCAGTGTGACTTCTGCTGTTGCCGTATCCGTAATACGCCGATAGGGAGAAGTTTGTATTTACACAATGAGTCGGGTGTGTTTTGACCTCTGCCGAGCCCCTGAGGCCGACTCACCGAACCCCTAGGGTTCGATCGAACCCAGGTTAAGAACCACTGCTCTAGATCAACATTAGGTCTATCTGTCAATATTATGTTTCTAAAGATTTAAGTTGTATGCTCTTTTTGTCAAAGAAAACCCTGTTTTTTTGTGGAAAAAAAAACCACAAAATATGCAATATTTTCACCTAATTAAGTGGAATATTTGAGATTACATAATAATTGGAGCCTTAAAAAGGTCAATAACTCTGTCATGATCATGGTGTTGTTATATTCTGTTACTTTTGGACTGAGTACCTGTTTTTGTGCACCCTTGTTTGCTTTTACTTACCATGGGTGCTTATTGTTTCCACCTGTCTCTGATTGGTGCTCGGGATGCTCACGTGTTTCCCGAGCACTAATCAGAGGGACTATTTAATCCTGCCTTTGCCGGTCAGTCGGCCTGGCTTGATTGTTTGCTTGAAGCTTCTGTTACGTGAGTATTGCCTGTCTTCAGTCCATGCTAAGTGTTAGCCCTAGCGCCCAGTGTGATCGGCACGTTTCTCCTCTGGCTTGTTTTCTGTTTCAGCACTTGTTCGACTTTTTGAGAATAAATGATGTTCCTACCTGCACGTCCTGTCCGGAGTGGTCCATTTGCATCCCGGGGGAACAAACCTCGCAGCAAGCTGCGCCCCCCCCCCCCCCCCCCCCCCCCGGCCGTGACAAACTCATAACACCATTGATTTTAATTCATTATTATTTTTTTGAGCAATGACACTTAAAAACAAATCACACTAAAATTATTGGGCATCCAAATGGGTCCTACTCATTAAAGTGTTAAAAAATAAATTATATATTTGTTTTACTGTTTTACTTTTAACGCAATAATCTCGAGATCAACTTCAGATCCATCCATCAATTATAAGTTTTATTGTTGTTTATGTTTTTTTTTTGTTCGTTTTAAGCCCTTCTTTAAAAAAAAACAGCTCAGTTTTTTATATGGCAAACACAAAATATGCAACATTTTCCCCCCAAAATATCTCAAAGTGGAATATTTAATGTGACGTAATTGGAGCCTTGAATAGGTCAATAATTCATAATGACATTGATTTTGATTCATTATTATTTTTTAAAGAAAGAAACAGCCTGTATGGCAGCTTTGTGTTATTAGAGTCAACATTGCAACGTTTTCTTGTTGCATTTCACCTGTTTGCTCTTTTAAACCACTTCTTATGTTTTGAATTTTTTTCAATCGTATTGTTAAAATGTGCCGTGGGCCCATTAATAAAATGACATGCGGGCTGCAAATGGTCCCCGGGCCGCACTTTGGACACCCCTGCCTTAGGAGCTCTGACCGCGAAGGAAAGCTCGCTTCTTACACTTCCTCTGTTCACACAATGCTACCATTTGCCAGTGTTGTAATTAATTCATCTATTGATCGCATCACGTACATCCCCTACGCCAGGGCGCCCTGAAAGCTAAAAGCTGCATTGTTGATTGAATGCACAATCCATCGTCAGATTGCAAATCAGTCCTCAGGAGGGACTATCTTGTAGTACAGTGTTTTTAACCACTGTACCACGACACACTAGTGCGCTGTGAGATACAGTCTGGTGTGCCGTGGGAGATCATATAATTTCACCTATTTGGGGTAAAAACATTTTTTGCAAACCAGTAATTATAGTCTGCAAATAACGTGCCGTTGTTGAGTGTCTGTGTCGTCTAGAACTCGGCAGTGTAACCGTGTTGTACTCCTCCATATCAGTAGGTGGCAGCCGTTAGCTAATTGCTTTGTAGATGTCGAGAACATGTCGTGTGAGACGACAAGGGTTTATCGTCGTATCTAATGCTTAAACCAAAAATAAACAAAAGGTTATGCAGAACGAAACTAAAAACCGAACTGGCTACAAAGTAAACAAAAACAGAATGCTGGGCGACAGCAAAGACTTACAGCATGTGGAGCAGAGAAGGCGTCCACAGAGTACATCCGTACATGACATGACAATCAACAATGTCCCCACAAAGAAGGATAGCAACAAGTTAAATAGTCTTGATTGCTAAAACAAAGCAGATGCTCAAAGGAAGACAGGAAACTGCTACATGAAAACACCAACAAAATAGGAAAAGCCACCAAAATAGGAGCGCAAGACAAGAACTAAAACACTACACACAAGAAAACAGCAACAAACTCAAAATGAATCACGGCGTGATGTGACAAGTCGTGACAGTACACCTACTTTGAGACAAGAGCTATAGTGATGCATGGTTGGTTATGGTTTAAAGTCATATCCAACAATTGCGACAACAAGTTTAATTTTTTTAATGATTTCTGCTGGTGGTGTGCCTCCGTATTTTTTCAATGAAAAAAATGTGCCTTGGCTCAAAAAAGGTTGAACAACACTGTTGTAGTATACCAGATGCAGAGGTAAATGATTAATTTCATAGTACACAAGAGTGTAATTCCAGGTTTGGCGGGTTACAGCCTTTGTCCCACTCATATTCTTAAAATATTATTTTCAAAAAAACAGTGTTGGTATGGGATTTAAACTTGCTAGCTCTTTGATGCCTTTTAAATAACTTTAAAATACCTGTTACTTCCACCCAAGGCTCTCAATAGGCAGACAGGGGTCACTTTTTGTACAGCCAAACATCCACCAAATACTGAAAACCACTCAGTCTCAGAAGAGAAGTGCTCTTTCATGCAGTACCTCCTCTGGTCTGTCGGGGGCAACAGCGAGGTGTGCGCGTCACAATGAAGCAAGTGTAGAGAAAGACAACTTGAATCTGGAAGAAAACTAAATTTGGACCGACACAGATGGACGTTTCCATTGTAGCAAGAGTCGTGTTCCCAAGATGCGGAAGGAAAGGCAGGAAGCAGCATGCAGGTAAGATGCTGATTGTATCTTCTTGAAGGAAGTCAAAAATACATGGAGTATCAGCGCTTGTGAAGCGTAGCAAAAATAAAGGTCTTAGCATACCTATGTAGGCGGTAGAACAAAACCAAACGCAAATTGTTGCATACGGCGAACAAGAATCACAAATTTACTGGCAGGGTATATATAGAGGCTTGATTAGTGGTGTCAGCAGGTGGGGACATTAATCAATAAACAAGAGCCTGGTGCTTATACTTAGCACCCTAGAAACATGGAAAGTAAACATAGGGAACAGAACCCAAAACCTGGGGTAACAACAACAAAAGCACAACAAGACATGACCAGGTCTTTTTTTTTTTTTTTTTCTGGTTTATTTGAAATAGTGACAGATACAGAAACATAGACATCTGAAACAGTCAACCAATGTATGCATCATAGTGTTTGTAGCCAAAGCTAATTTACAACACTTGTCCCTATCAACAACAATAACACAGACATCATTAAAACAGGAAAATAAAAAGAATGAGGCAAAGAGGAGTCGATAGTAATGATAGTAGTAATAATACAGACAAAGTGCAAACTAGATAAAAGCCAATAATAATAATAATAATAATAACACAGACAAAGTGCAAACTAGATACGAACCAATTAGTAAAAATTAGTAAAAACTAACCATGGGAACACGATTGTTGCGCAACTAGACACAATTGTGTTTGTTTTTTGAAAGTGCAGCAGTGACGTGCAGTCACTGGAGGCAGGTGAGGCGGGGCCTCACGTGCCAACATGGAAAGAAAAAAAATGTAAAAAGAAAGAAAATTAATTCAATTTTTATATGTATCCAGTGATTATACTATAAAGTTATTTTCCATTTACCTTCACCAGTTTTAGGTCATTTTTATTCAAAATCGCTGAATTTTCACATTTGCCGTTCAAATACTGAGAAGAGACGGTGCGGTGATCAGCAGCACGTCACTGCGTTGTGCCTCAACATGGATTGCGGACTCGGCTAACTGCCTGCTGTGCAGTGAGACCGTATTGCTATATGAACTATATTATACATTTCCATAGCTTAGTTAGCTGATGTATATAATGTACAGTGTATTTTGTCAACAACTGTATGTGTGTAAGAATTTCTTGTGCTGAGCAATCATAAAACTGCTGCGAAGACGCACTGGCTGAGGCCCGCAGTAATCCCGCCTCCTTGTGCCGGTTAATGCACCCCCGCCGTAGAATGCACCCCCCGACGGGAGTGCCACATCAACCAAAGCCCACACCCAAACCCTCCATGTGCAAGACCGAATGCACCCAAAAAAGTCATTCAACAAGAAGCCAAAAAGTGCATAAACAACAATGTCCGCGCTGGAGGAGCCGCAAATGACTGCAGGGCCACAACATTAGGTACACCTGCAGACTACAGCACGGATTTCATATTTCATTCATTCACAACTCCTCCAACACAAACACCACTGTTCCCGCACCCCCTGGCCTCCCACAAAACAACTTCTCTAAATAGATTCAATCCTGCACGTGGAAACTCAAAGTGTGGGCTCCAGTTGATACAACACTCGCGTCAGGGGGCACACCCCACGGCGGGGGCGCACCAATCCAACACAACAGCGGCGCATGGACTTCATTTATAAGTAAAGGTAATACCATAATAACGTTTTTTTTTATTAAATGTGCTTTTTTGTGTGCTACAGTTTGTATGTGTAAAGTTAAAGTTAAGTTAAAGTACCAATGATTGTCACGCACACACTACGTGTGGTGAAATTTGTCCTCTGCATTCGACCCATCCCTTGATCACCCCCTGGGAGGTGAGGGGAGCAGTGGGGAGCAGTGGGCAGCAGCAGCGCCGCGCCCGGGAATAATTTTTGGTGAATTAACCCCCAATTCCAACCCTTGATGCTGAGTGCCAAGCAGGGAAGAATGCTGGTATGAACTTTTAAACATAACCCGTTAACTGCTGCCAATCAAATGGTGAATAAGATACTCTTTAGGGTTCATATGTTTGTAAATCTGACTGTGATGAAGTCAGTGCCACACCAGCCATGAATCTCACCGCACGTCACTGAAGTGCAGGTATACTTTTCAAAGTGTCAGGTAGAGAGTTCCATAGTTGTGGTCCTTTTATTGAAAAGACAGTCTGGGTAAAATATGTTCTACGGAATGGAACGCAACAGTTGCCTTTTGACGTTGCTCGGGTGGTAGATCTGGTACCACTTTGCAGTCTTGTAATTGCCTAGCAGAGCAATTGGGGAGCAGAGTTTTTTAAGCATTTAAAAACCAGTTTGACTGTGTGTAACAAAATGAAATTGGTAAAACTTCAAATATTGTCATGACAGCGAAATTCTCAGCTGTTGAAAAGTGAAAGGAATGTTCAGTATGACGTAGGGATGCGCCAATTGATTAACCATTGACCAGTATCAGACGGCCTTCCTGGAAAAGTATGTGATAGGCCGTTGTTTATTCATGTTTTTTAATGCCGGTCACATAAGCAGATCCCCTTCTGGCTCATACTTCATTTATTTTTGGTCCCTGGGCTAACAGAGGTGGCTATAAGTTAATTGATTATATCCATACCAAGTGTGGAGCCTCTCCCCTATGTTAGTAATCATCCCCTCTAAAGCTGATCCACTAAACATGTGCAAAGTGGATTGCGTCTGTTAAGTGAGCAGAATTGCCATCCATTTTGCGCCCTTGTCTTCATCAATATGCAAAATATATGCTGATCATCGAAACGCCCATGATACGAGGAGGACAAGATGCAAATATAATGATTTAGCACATGCAATCTGATTCATCACAGCTTTGCCAGCACAACATTGCGTTTTACTTAGCACATGTGGGAAGGTTGTGCAAACTGACGGATCCACACACGGCTGCAGGATCAGTGCTCTGAGAATCCTCCGTTCTAACATTTTGGATAGTCTGAAATAAAAAATAAAAAATAGACATATAATCTATTCAGGAACATAATTGTATAATTGTATAGCTGCTGGAGGACTTAGGAGCTGATTAAAACACATTCTATTGATGCCTTTTAATATTTTTTAATGGCGTTCATACTTTTCCACATATAACGTATTTTTCGGACTATAAGGCGCACTTAATGTTGGGCTGCGGCGGTTGTGCCCCATGGTGCAGGAAACAGGAGATCCATGCGCAGGTAAGAGGATTTTAATATAATTAAAAATAGGAGGAAGCAGTCATACATGTAACAGAGGTTCTTCACATAGCGATCCTCGAGCGCTGAGGAGCAGGCGAGGCAGGCATAAATAGCCACCTGGTGATTAACACCAGGTGTGGCCAGGCTGCCAATCAGCAGCAGGTGAGGGGAAACAGCGCTCAGGGAGACATGCAGGAAATGTAACAAAAATGAGAGCGCTGGCAAGAAATAAACATGAGACAAGGAAACAAACAGCAATAAAGTGACAGATCGTCACACTTAAGATCCTCAACAATCGACAGTGCACCTAATGTACGGAATAATTCTGGTTGTGCTTACCGACCTCGAAGCTATTTTATTTGGTACATGGTGTAATGATAAGTGTGACCTAAAGATGGCAGTCACACATAAGAGATAACGCCAGTGAAACAACACCAACACTTTAAATGTTCCATTGAGGATATAGAACATTACACACGGCACTCAAAAATCTGTCAAAATGTTTTATTACGACTTCGGTAAGCTACGAAGCCGCACCTCTTGATGGATTGTCGAGCATTACGACTACCATAGTCAGACGTACTGTGATTCAACGTACGGGTATTATTATGGTGTGTGTATAAGGACCGCAAAATGTCACCTTTTAGCAGACATAGTATATCTGGCGTTTTGTTTCAAAATGTTATACAAAACCAACTTTTCTTACCTTCTGGTACCTGCTGATCTGTATTTGGGATCTGCATAAGTCCTGAGAATGGGTGTCCTTGTTATGGGACATTCATCCTCTGCTGTTGCCATTTCTAATATAAAGTAGCGTAAAGTTCTTACTTTTATCTGTCTGTAGACTTGCTACAGAAGCACTGAAAACATACCGGTGTCGTGATTTGATATAATTCACCCAAGGAACTTTAGTTTTTAGAGAGTTCCGGTGGGATGTTTTTTTCACGGGACACATTTCCGGCGTTGTTATTGCACAAGTGAGCCACGGATGAGGAGATGCTGCTCCGTTATTGATTTAAGTAAAGTCTGAATGTCATTAAAACAGTTAGCTCCATCTTTTGACACTTCTTCCACTCCCGTCCTTTCATGCTACGCCGCTACAACAAAGATGACGGAGAAAAGACGCTGCCGAAGGTGCGCCACGTGAATAAGACCGTGAGTCCATGGTTCTCAAACAGAAAAGGGTGGAGTGCCATCTCCGGGTTGGGAAAGAGATCTTGCCCCAAGTGGAGGAGTTCTAGTACCTCGGAGTCTTGTTCACGAGTGAGGGAAGAGTGGATCGTGAGATCGACAGGCGGATCGGTGCGGCGTCTTCAGTGATGCAAATTCTGTATCGATCCATTGTGGTGAAGAAGGAGCTTAGCCGGAAGGCAAAGCTCTCAATTTACCGGTCGATTTACGTTCCCATCCTCACCTATGGTCATGAGCTTTGGGTTATGACCGAAAAGACAAGATCACGGGTACAAGCGGCCGAAATGAGTTTCCTCCGCCGGGTGGTGGGGCTCTGCCTCAGAGATAGGGTGAGAAGCTCTGTCATCCGGGAGGAGCTCAAAGTAAAGCCTCCACATTGAGAGGAGCCAGATAAGGTGGTTCAGGCATCTGGTCAGGATGCCACCAAAACGCCTCCCTAGCGAGGTGTTTAGGGCACGTCCGACCGGTAGGATGCCACAGGGAAGACCCAGGACACGTTGGGAAGACTATGTCTCCCAGCTGGCCTAGGAACACCTTGGGATCCCCTGGGTGGAGCTGGACGAAGTGGCTGGGGAGAGGGAAGTCTGGTCTTCTCTGCTTAGGCTGCTGCCCCCGCGACCCGACCTCGGATAAGCGGAAGACGATGGATGGATGGATGCTTTCAATGTAGGTGCACTGCAGGACTGCGGCTAAAATGTCCATAAAAAAGGAGTCCAGGTCTCCTGCATGCATGATCAAATAATGTGTAGTAAATTAGAGCGAGTCGCCGTGGTGATGCTACGTGTAGTACACGCAAAATCCTTGTTTAAATAAGGTGGTCTGCACTATGCAGTCTCACACAACACGCCCACTAATAGAACACGCTATTTTGTGGATTGCAAACGCTGTTTCACACGTGGTGTTTGGATCTTATTAAATACCACACTGATGCAAGCCCGTCCATTTTGTGCAGCTAAGCCGGCATTCCAAAATGTATTAATATATCTTTTTGAATTAGGACAATGCATATTCATCAACATAGAGCAACAATGTAAACATGCCGGAGTTAGCACAATAGCTCATTTCCATCCGTTGTGAACCTTGAGGAACACGACTGCTCATCCGTTATGCCTAAGGCAGGTTAATACAGTAAACATTCAACAGGTCACGATACAAATGTGCCGAAACACATAGTACATCATTTCAAATCAAATAAGTGCCAATGTTGTCAGCATCAAACGACATGGAAGTTTGGGAGGCGGGGTTGTCATGGAAACTGAATGTTCTTCAGCTGACAGACAGGGTGGCTGGTAGGCTGTGTTCCTGCAGTACACGACAATGCCCGCCGATAAAGACGTCACCCGGAGAAAAATGCCACCTGTCAATCGTCCTGAGTGTTGACGTCGCCTTCGATGAGGCCACACTGTCCTCGGTAGTCCAGCGGGGGTCCTAAAGGATGCTCTCCTGAATCTTTATTTTCTTTGAGTTTGAGAAAACATAGCACAATTTAGGCATGACGTGATGCCTACCTGCAGCAGGAAGATGGTCTCCTGCTTTCCATATTTAACAAGGGTACTTTTGCATTCGGTTTTGTTGAAAAGTCTGATCATAAATTCACTCATTGTTGCAGCGAAACTAATATACTCAAAAAGAAGGATAATACACGTGAAGTGAAGTGAATTATATTTATATAGCGCTTTTCTCTAGTGACTGAAAGCGCTTTTACATAGTTTTTACATTTACATCTAAACCAGTGTGGGTGGCACTGGGAGCAGGTGGGTAAAGTGTCTTGCCCAAGGACACAACAGCAGTGACTAGGATGGCGGAAGCGGGGATCGAACCTGGAACCCTCAAGTTGCTGGCAGGGCCACTCTACCAATCGAGCTATAACGCCCCAAGTCATTGTGTGAATGCTCCAAAGCATTCACACATATGGTTTTCTTCACCAAAATCCATCTATTTATTATTAGTCAATGTATTATTATTCTTCTCCAGATTTTGGCGCGTTCTACCTTCCACATGTTTCACCCGACTCAAACCGTTCCAAATTAACCTATTCAGGAATCACAGGCTTTCCCTTGAAAAATCCAAAACATTTCCAGATTTCCCAGAATTCCAAGTTTTCCGGGACATTTTTCCTATTCAAAATGAATTGGCCATTTTTCAAACTTCCACCTATTCCAAATTTTTCAACCTATTCAAAACCATTCCACCATCCTGGACATTCAAACTATAATTTTTCCAAGTTCAAAAAATTCCAGGAATTTCCAGAATTCCTGGTTTTCCAGAGCCCTATTTACACCCTTTTTTCTGGTGACTACTCCTTCCACATTTTTCAACACATTTCAACCGTTCCACCGTCAAAACATTCTTCTTAATTAGGACAAAAAAACAAAGTTGTTTTTTGAACTGGAAAAATTCCCGGTCTTCCCGAAATTCCAGGAATTTCCTAATACCATTTCTCAATTCAACATGTTACTTATTCAACATTTCTCGACCGATTTGGAAAATTTCAACACCAACCATTTCAAGTCATTCAGACCATTCAAGTTTTTTTGCCATTTTCCAAAAAAATCCCGCTTTTCCCGAAATTCCCAATTTTTTGGGAAATTCCCATTGAAATGAATTTGCCATTCATCAAACTTCCACAATTCCCACATTTTTCAACCCATTCAAACCATTCCACCTTTAACAAATTCCACCATTCTAGAAATTCAAACTACCCTTTTTCCAAGTTAAAAAATATTCCAGATTTTCCAGAAATTCCCAAATACCATTTACTACTTCAACATTTCTTGCCCAATTTAAACAATTCCAACACCAACCAATTCAGCTCATTCCGGACATTCATGCTCCTAATCATTTTTTAAAAATCCATCTTTTCCCCAAATTTCCAGGAAGTTCCCATTGAAATGAATGGGACATGTTTCCAAGTTGCACAATTCCCACATTTTTCAACCTATTCAAACCATTCCAACATTAACACATTGCACTCATCCTGGACATTCAAACTAACACTTTCTCAAGTTCCAAACCAAATTCCGGTTTTCCTGAAAATTCAAACACTTCAACATTCAAACTATTCCAACATTCAAACCATTTCAGTGTTTAAATGATTTCAGCATTCAAAACATTTCTACATACACCCTACATTCCATTAGCATTTCAGTTCAGTGTCAGCTCTTCAATATTCAAACCATTCCAACATTCAAACTATTCTACATGCATACTACATTCTGTCAGCATTTCAGTTCAACTTCAGCATTGGAGCATTCACACACAATTCCTTCAGGAATTGCCTCATCTCGTTCAACTTATTATTCTTCTTCTCCAGATTTTGGCGCGTTCTACCTTCCACATGTTTCACTCGATTCAAACCGTTCTAACTTCAAACTGTTGAGTATATTTGGGAATCGCGGGCTTTCCCTTGACAAATTCCCCAAATTGCCAGATTTCCCAGAATTCCAGGTTTTCCGGAACATTTTTCCCATTCAAAATGAATTGGCCATTTTTCAAACTTCCACCATTTCCAGGAATTTCCAGAATTCTCGGTTTTCCAAACCCTATTTTAACCCTGTCGACTACTCCTCTCACATTTTTCAACCCACTTCAACCATTCCACCGTCATAGCATTCCTCTTAATCAGAACAAAAAACTAAGTTGTTATTTGAACTGAAAAAATTCCCGACTTTCCCGAAATTCCATTTCTCAATTAAAAAACTGTCACTACTTGAACATTTCTTGCCCGATTTAAAAAAATTCCAATGCCAACCAATTCAGCTCATTCAGGACATCCATGCTCCTAATCATTTTTTTTTTAAATTCCCACTTTACCCAAAATTCCCAAATTTCCAGGAAGTGTTGTTACATTCCACCTTTAACAAATACCACCATTCTAGAAACTCAAACTACCCTTTTTCCAAGTTCAAAACAATTTCGGATTTTCCCGAAATTCCCAAATACCATTTACTACTTCAACATTTCTTGCCCGATTTAAACAATTCCAACACCAACCAATTCAGCTCATTCCGGACATTCATGCTCCTAATAATTTTTTAAAAATCCCTCTTTTCCCAAAATTTCCAAATTTCCAGAAAGTTCCTATTGAAATGAATGGGACATTTTTCCTAGTTGCACAATTCCCACATTTTTCAACCTATTCAAACCATTCCAACATTAACACATTGCACTCATCATGGACATTCAAACTAACACTTTCCCAAGTTCCAAACCAAATTCCGGTTTTCCTGGAAATTCAAATTCTTCAACATTAAAACCATTCAAACTATTTTTACATTCACACTACATTCTGTCAGCATTTCAGGTCAACTTCAGCATTGGAGCATTCACACACAGTTCCTTCAGGAATTGCCTAATCTCGTTCAATTTACAAACGTATTATTATTCTTCTCCAGATTTTGGCGCGTTCTGCCTTCCACATTTTTCACTCGATTCAAACCGTTCTAACTTCAAACTGTTCAGCCTATTTGGGAATCGCTGGCTTTCCCTTGACAAATTCCCCAAATTGCCAGATTTCCAAGAACTCCAGGTTTTCTGGAACATTTTTCCCATTCAAAATGAATTGGCCATTTTTCAGACTTCCACCATTTCCAGGAATTTTCAGAATTCTCGGTTTTCCAAACCCTATTGTCACCCTGTCGACTACTCCTCTCACAGCATTTCAGGTCAACTTCAGCATTGGAGCATTCACACAGTTCCTTCAGGAATTGCCTCATCTCGTTCAACTTACAAACGTATTATTATTCTTCTCCAGATTTTGGCGCGTTCTCCCTTAATAAATGATAAATGGGTTATACTTGTATAGCGCTTTTCTACCTTCAAGGTACTCAAAGCGCTTTGACAGTATTTTCACATTCACCCATTCACACACACATTCACACACTGATGGCGGGAGCTGCCATGCAAGGCGCTAACCAGCAGCCATCAGGAGCAAGGGTGAAGTGTCTTGCCCAAAGACACAATGGACGTGACTAGGATGGTAGAAGGTGGGGATTGAACCCCAGTAACCAGCAACCCTCCGATTGCTGGCACGACCACTCTACCAACTTTGCCACGCCGTCCCCACATTTTTTACTCGATTCAAACCGTTCTAACTTCAAACTGTTCAGCCTATTTGGGAATCGCAGGCTTTCCCTTGACAAATTCCAAAAATCCCCAGATTTCCCAGAATTCCAGGTTTTCCGGGACATTTTTCCCATTCAAAATGAATTGGCCATTTCTCAAACGTTCACCATTTCCACATTTTTCAACCTATTCAAACCATTCCACCTTCAACACATTCCATATCATTTTTCCAAGTTCAAAGAAGTTCCAGGAATTTCCAGAATTCTCAGTTTTTCAAACCTTATTTTCACCCTGTCAACTACTCCTCTCACATGTTTCAACCCACTTCAACCATTCCACCGTCATAGCATTCCTCTTAATCAGAACAAAAAACTAAGTTGTTATTTGAACTGGAAAAATTCCCGACTTTCCCGAAATTCCATTTCTTAATTAAAAAAACTGTCACGAGGACACTCCAACGCCAACCAATTTAGCTCATTCAGGACACCCATGCTCCTAATAATTTTTTTAAAAAATTCCCGCTTTTCCCAAAATTCCCAAATTTCCAGGAAGTGTTGGTACATTTTTCAACCTATTCAAACCATTCCAACATCAACACATTCCACTCATCCTGGACATTGAAACTAACACTTGCCCTAAGTTCCAAACTAAATTCTGGTTTTCCTGGAAATTCAATCTCTTCAACATTTAAACCATTTCAACATTCAAACTATTCTTACATTCATACTACATTCTGTCAGCATTTCAGATCAACTTCAGCATTGGAGCATTCACACGCAATTCCTTCAGGAATTGCCTCATCTAGAATAGAATAGAAAAGAATAGAATAGAATATAATAGAATAGAATAGAAAGTGCTTTATTGATCCCTGGGGGAAATTCAGCACCACAGTTCGCTCACAATAGACAATAATAATAATAAATAATATAAACAATATATTATATATAATATAATATATATATAATTAGTTACTAGTTACTATTAGATCAGGATTAGAGGAAGAAATCCGTCTACCAATCTTCTAGAATAGTCCCATTTAATACTGAACCCCCTAATATGCTGCATGTTTGCTTTCTTTACATTAGTTAGTGGGCTGGCGGCATAAGTCCTTTTTTAAACCCGAGCTGATGTGAACGGTAGCTGCATTTTTTTCAATTAAAAATGTCCCTATCTCCCGGAACACCGAGAGGTGTGATCGCTGCCTGTCACTTCAGCTGAGAACAAACATGTTTATTTTTGGTCCCGTATTCGTTTAATGGGCTTGTCAAGGCTGATGGAAATGAGAGGAGGCAGAGGGAAGTGATAAACCCCACTGTTTTTAGACGGGCTTGAGCCGTCCGCCTTATTTTGTCTTCGGCTGTTGCATAAAGGCCTGCGTACGAACCAGCCAGTGCTGTCCCCGCATAGCTGTTAAATCACAAGTTCCAACTGTTAAACACACGCAACTTATTCCAAGAAGCCCAGCAGATTTGAGCGCCGACTCGACACTGCGGTTTCTGAAATGTAGAACACAAGAGGGAAATGCGGGCGCATGGGAGCAGACAGAAATTCCGCTCCTACTCTCCCGGGAGCTCGCTCATCTTTGTCGTCGCGCCCGACCAAAGAAAAAGAAAGCAAAAGTCGTCTGAGAGGAGTAATGGCTTACATGTGCTGCATGCTGCACATCAAATAAAAGGAATAAATATCATGCATCAAATAAAATGGGGGAAAGATGGGATTGCATGTCGTGCCTGAACAACAAAAGTCAGATTTTTTAAAATCTCACATCAAGTCCTCTAAGAGGAGGATGAGTACTGGCTTACATGCCGTGTTTGTGCTATGCGACATTACCATCGTAGTAGGACAAAAAAACATTTATTTCTATTGTTTATATCATGATTTTAACACCTGGGCTGCAGCAATGTTGCTTCTTTGTGGGAGGATTTGACCTTGCTTGAAAGAACGTTACGGCGAGACAATCAAGTTAATAACATTGCACAGACAGAGGCCACAATGGAAGCTAAACCAACAAAACCCGAAAAGGAATTGGTGCAGAGAACATAGTAGAGTAACTCCTTTGTTTGGGTACTGTTTGTAACGATACGGCGAAGAAGGAAACGACACTGAGACAGGGGCGTCGATTAAATGGGAACGTGTTTATTAACACAAAGGTATGACGTGTGTATTTAATCCAAGTACGTGATGTGTAACTATGTGATGCGTTTAACTGGTGAGTGTTACCGGAAAGTGTTGAAGGTGCGTGTTGTGAGAGATGCGGAAGTCCAGAGAGGGCAAGGCAGGCTCGGAGGTCCGTGGGCAGGCGAGAGGTCAAGGGCAGGAGCGAGGCGTCAGGGTCCGTGGACAGGCGAGAGGTCAAGGGCAGGAGCGGGGCGTCAGGGTCCGTGGACAGGCGAGAGGTCGAGATCCGGGAAGGCAGCAAGAAGCCCATGGGGAATCTGGGGAGACGAGACGCACAGCTCGAAGCCGGGAGAAACAGAGGGAAGTGTACTGGTACACTGCAAAAAGTGAAATCTAAGTAAGATTAAATATCTCAAATAAAGGTGATATTTGCTTATTTTCTGTCTGATAAGATAATTCTTCTCACTAAGCATATTTTATGTTAGTGTTTTACTTGTTTTAAGTGTTTTGGTCCTAAATGCTCTCAGTAAGATATTACAGCTTGTTGCTGAGATTTGATGACCTATATTGAGTAAAACATGCTTGAAACTAGAATATCAACTGTTGCAAAGCTGTGTCATCAACACTCACAAGTATAAAACTGCTTTTTCAAAGTAATAATTTCTTATTTCGGGCGGCGTGGCGAAGTTGGTAGAGTGGCCGTGTCAGCAATCGGAGGGTTGCTGGTTACTGGGGTTCAATCCCCACCTTCTACCATCCCAGTCACGTCCGTTGTGTCCTTGGCCAAGACACTTCACCCTTGCTCCTGATGGCTGCTGGTTAGCGCCTTGCATGGCAGCTCCCGCCATCAGTGTGTGAATGTGTGTGTGAATGAGTGAATGTGGAAATACTGTCAAAGCACTTTGAGTACCTTGAAGGTAGAAAAGCGCTCTACAAGTATAACCCATTTATCATTATCATTTATTTCAAGCATGAAACAAAAAAATCATGACTTTAACACAATTGTGTCTCATAATTAAAACAGATTATTTTCAATGAAACAATAGAAAATACGTACTCATATAGTAGTACAGTTGGCACAGTACAGTAAACTGTTAATATTTAAACATTTAACATGTGACATTTCAAACTATTTTGAACAGAAATAGTCCACTTTCAGATGAATTCTTCAAAATCACAATTAAAAATGTTTTGGCCGGGGTCGGGGGGTATGCGCACTAATTGACTGAAAGAGCACGCACTTGGCGCGATGATGTAATGTTATCGATGGAAAAATGCATTTTTAGACTATATGATTTGCCTGAGCAGCTAGGAGACCCCGAGAGTAACAAGCGGTTGCCTTGTTGCCTTTCCATCAAGAACAATAAATTTGTTTTTAGTATAAATTTGCTGGTTTCAAGAAGTGTAATGCCGAGCGCATATCATTATGTCAAGATAATGGCACTAGCATTTACTTAATTTAAGAATATCTTTCAACATATTGAGCAAAAAGGTCTCTTTTTTTTTCTACCAAGAAAAGTGCACTTGTTATTAGTGAGAACATACTTATTTTAAGGTATTTTGGGGTTCATTGAAATTAGCTAATTTTACTTGTTTTGGAAAGTCTTGACAAGCCACATTTTCTTGTTCTATTGGAAGATAATTTTCCTTAGTTCAAGTAAAATACCCCTCATTTTTGTATTTTTTTTCCTTGTTTTTGAACACTGACTTTTTGGAGTGTACAAGTAGCTAGGTTGTGGCACTGGAACGCAGGACGCGCTGGTTTAAGTAGGAAGTGGAGTCCTCATCAGTGTCAGGTGTGTTGATAGCAGAGTAAGGGCAGGGGGTGCGGCCGCAGCAGGAGAGGAACGCCCGTGGGCGTGTCCAGAGGCGCGCTCAGAGGAGTGCACAGACCAGGGGTCGGCAACCCAAAATGTTGAAAGAGCCATATTGGACCAAAAATACAAAAACAAATCTGTCTGGAGCCGCAAAAAATTAAAAGCCATATTACATGTGTCATGAGATATAAATGTAATTAAGAGGACTTAAAGGAAACTAAATGACCTCAAATATAGCTACAAATGAGGCATATGCAATATGTACATATAGCTAGCCTAAATAGCATGTTAGCATCGATTAGCTTGCAGTCATGCAGTGACCAAATATGTCTGATTAGCACTCCACACAAGTGAATAACATCTACAAAACTCACCTTTGTGCACTCATGCCCAACGTTAAAAGTGTGGTGGACAAAATGAGATAGAAAAAGTGGCATAAAACACGTCCTAGAAAGTCGGAGAACGTTATACATGTAAACAAACCATACGGCGAGTTCAAGGACCGCCAAAATTAGTAAGACAAAACGGCGCTCGCCAAATACTCGAATCAGTGAAGCATGTTTAATATAAACAGTGTGATTTATAACAATTAGCGAGGTTTATGTCATGTTTGTCCTCCTACAGAAAACATTCTAAAACAAAAAATTGATTTTTTTCCCCTCTTCTTTTTCCATTCTTCATACATTTTTGAAAAATCTCCAGAGAGCCACTAGGGCGGCGCTAAAGAGCCGCATGCGGCTCTAGAGCCGCGGGTTGCCGACCCCCGGCACAGAAGAATGTGTGGCGGCAGGTGCTTGAGCCGTAACATTGTTTGGACTTAAAAAGCCAGACAATGACCGAACAACGCTACTCTACAAAATATGCCGCCAACGAGTCGTTACTAGCGACTTGAACACGTCTGTTCTTTTGTATCACTTGAAAACATGACGTGCAAAAGAGTACAAACACAGTGTTAAAATGCGACAAAGTACCAACGTTACTGCAACACCACAAATGAAAAAAACACACCAAACAAGCTTCACAGAGTTGTTGTCCAAAGTCAGTGGCACCTGCTGTACTAGAAATACTTTTTATTGTCCTTTTTATGTATAAAAAATATGCTGTTTAAATAAATGGAGTAAAGATGAGCTACATTTGATTTTATTTTGTGGGTATATATCGAATTTTAAGAAAAAATACTACCATATTTTTCAGACCATAGGGCACACGGGATTATAAGGCACACTGCCGATGAATGATCTATTTTTGATCGTTTTTCATATATATGTCTAAGGCGCACCGGATTGTAGGGTCCATTAAAGGAGCCATATTATGTTTTCTTTTTTTCTAAATTGAAAACACTTCCTTGTGGTCTACATGACATATAATGGTGGTTATTTGGTCGAAATGTTTTACAGATCATCTTAAAGCCGCTTTCTGACAGTCGCTTCCGGATGTGCCGTTTTGTGGGCGGTCTTATTTACGTGGCTCACTTTCGGCAGCGTCTTCTCCCCGTCGTCTTTGTTGTAGCGGTGTAGCGTGCAAGGACGGGAGTGGAAGAAGTGTCAAAAGATGGAGCTAACTGTTTTAATGACATTCAGACTTTACTTAAATCAACAACGGAGCAGAATCTCCTCATCCGGAAACAACAACACCGGAAATGTGTCCCGTGAAAAACCGTCCGATCGGAACTCTCTAATAACTAAAGTTCCTTGGGTGAATAATATAACTCACTACACCGGTATGTTTTAGCGCTTTCATGGCGAGTTTACTGACAGATATAAGTAAGAACTTTACACAACTTTATATTAGAAATAGCAACAGTGGTGGATGAATGTCCCATAACAAGAAGATAGAGAAAAAGAAGAAGCTTATGAACTACGGCGTCGGCGCGGACGCGCGCAATTTTTCAGGACTGATGCAGATCCCAAATACAGATCAGCAGGTACCAGAAGGTAAGAAAAGTTGCTTTTGCATAATATTGGGAAACAAAACACCAGATAATATCTCAAGAGATGTCCGATAATGTTTTTTTTGCCGATATCCGATATTCCGATATTGTCCAACTCTTTATTACCGATTCCGATATCAACCGATACTGATATATACAGTCATGGAATTAACACATTATTATGCCTAATTTTGTTGTAGATGCCCCGCTGGATGCATTAAATAATGTAACAAGGTTTTCCAAAATAAATCAACTCAAGTTATGGAAAAAAAAAATGCCAACATGGCACTGCCATATCTATTATTGAAGTCTCGAAACAGCAACTTGGAATTTGGGACATGCTCTCCCTGAGAGAGCATGAGGAGGTTGAGGTGAGCGGGGTTGAGATGGGGGGGCAGGGGGTGGCGGGGGGTGTATATTGTAGCGTCCCATACGAGTTAGTGCTGCAAGGGTTTCTGGGTATTTGTTCTGTTGTGTTTATGTTGTGTTACGGTGCGGATGTTCTCCCGAAATGTGTCTGTCATTCTTGTTTGGTGTGGGTTCACAGTGTGGCGCATATTTGTAACAGTGTTAAAGTTGTTTATACGGCCACCCTCAGTGTGACCTGTATGGCTGTTGACCAAGTATGCTTTGCATTCACTTGTGTCTGTGAAAAGCTGTAGATATTATGTGACTGGGCCGGCACGCAAAAGCAGTGCCTTTAAGGTTTATTGGTGTTCTGTACTTCTCCCTACGTCAGTGTACACAGCAGCGTTTTAAAAAGTCATACATTTTACTTTTTGAAACCGATACCGATAATTTTGTAACCGATACCGAGAATTTCCGATATTACATTTTAAAGCATTTATCGTCCGATAATATCGGCAGCCCGATATTATCAGACATCCATAAATATGTCTTACCTTATACACATACCATAATAATACTGGTATGTTTAATGCACCGACAATCCATCAAGAGGTGCGGCTTCGTAGCTTACCAAAGTCGTACTAAAACATTTTGATAGATTGTTGAGCGCCGTGTTTAATTTTCCATATATTCAAAGGAACATATAAAATGTTGGTGTTGCCATCATAGGGCAGTCTACACACATCTCTTATGTTTGACTGCCATCTACTGGCCACATTTATCATTACACCATGTACCAAATAAAATTGCTTCGAGGTCGGTAAGCAAAACCAGAATTATTCCGTACGTTAGGCGCACCCGGTTATGAAGTGCGCTGTCGAGTGTTGAGAAGAAAAAAAAGATTTTAAGTGTGCCTTATAGTTCGGAAAATACGGTATATTGTGATATATATTGTTATTGGGATATAAAATTGCACTAGTTCTTACATTGTCTGAATGTGCTTGTTGATACATTTATGTTGGAATAATTGTTTGTAAGTTATCAAAAAACTTTCCGCTCTCTGGGTTTCCTGTGAGCAGATGAGAGATGTCTTTGTTGTACCAAGCAAAAGTCTTGGAAGATTCCGCTGTGTATGATAGAAACAGACGGGAGGGGTCATCTATTGTCCTCGAATACCTGATCAAGCTGAATCCAGGACAAGCCCAAGCCCGAGGGATCTTCTTCTTTTGTCTTCAATGTGACCGAAAACAAGGACTGTTTACATACTCCCCATTCCTGTTGAGAAATGTGTTGTTGCGTAAACATTGAACATCTAAATAAAAGAGAAGACAAAAACCTTCTTCGTCAAAGCATGGTGCAAGACTGTACAGAGAGTACAGTGGCCATGTCTCTCCTCAATATTGAGTCCAAATTTAATTCTGTCTCTGTTTGATTCCTTGCCTTTTGTCTTGTTTAATAGATGCCATCAGTGTTTGAACCTGACAATGTATGTGACTTTTAACTTGTTTATCCAAAGTGGCGTGATTATTTTTAAAATTTTCCTTGTATCTCCCTCACACATTCAACCATTTCGGTCCTGCAAGCCGTCTCATTTTAACAATGTTTGTTAAAAAAAAAAAAAAAAAAGTACATTTGCACTTTTCGCCCCCAGTATCCAGAATGTCATTTTACGAGAGCTGCAAAGAGATGCCTTTAAAATGTGTTTGATTCATCTACAGATTTAAATGTTCTCGCCCTTTTTTTATGGCAGCACTTTCCATGAGATTTATGGTTGTTGTTTTTTTTTATTTTTATTTCAATCAATCAATCAATGTTTATTTATATAGCCCTAAATCACAAGTGTCTCAAAGGGCTGTACAAGCCACAACGACATCCTCGGTACTGAGCCCACATACGGGCAAGGAAAAACTCACCCCAGTGGGACGTCGGTGAATGACTATGAGAAACCTTGGAGAGGACCGCATATGTGGGTAACCCCCCCCCCCTCTAGGGGAGACCGAAAGCAACGGATGTCGAGTGGGTCTGACATAACATTGTGAAAGCCCAGTCCACAGTGGATCCAACACATCAGCGGGAGTCCAGTCCACAGCGGGGCCAACAGGAAACCATCCCGAGCGGAGACGGGTCAGCAGCGCAGAGATGTCCCCAACCGATGCACAGGCTAGTGGTCCACCCGGGGTCCCGGCTCTGGACAGCCAGCACTTCATCCATGGCCACCGGACCTATGCAACTCCCCCTCGCAAGGGACAGGGGAGAAGAGGAGAGAAGAAAAGAAACGGCAGATCAACTGGTCTAAAAAAGGGGGGGTCTATTTAAAGGCTAGATTATACAAATGAGTTTTAAGATGGGACTTAAATGCTTCTACTGAGGTAGCATCTCTAACTGTTACCGGGAGGGCATTCCAGAGTACTGGAGCCCGAATAGAAAACGCTCTATAGCCCGCAGACTTTTTTTTGGCTCTGGGAATCACTAATA
Organism: Entelurus aequoreus; assembly: GCF_033978785.1. Classification (NCBI taxonomy): domain Eukaryota; kingdom Metazoa; phylum Chordata; class Actinopteri; order Syngnathiformes; family Syngnathidae; genus Entelurus; species Entelurus aequoreus. Next base: position 27,421,378 of record NC_084731.1, on the reverse strand, counting down.
AGCCGGAGTTCTTTGAACGCAGATTTCTTGTCGGGACATATGGTACAATACAATCGGCGAGATAGGCTGGAGCTAAACCGTGTAATATTTTATACGTAAGTAGTAAAACCTTAAAGTCGCATCTTAAGTGCACAGGAAGCCAGTGCAAGTGAGCCAGTATAGGCGTAATATGATCAAACTTTCTTGTTTTTGTCAAAAGCCTTGCAGCCGCATTTTGTACCAACTGTAATCTTTTAATGCTAGACATAGGGAGGCCCGAAAATAATACGTTACAGTAATCGAGACGAGACGTAACGAACACATGAATAATGATCTCAGCGTCGCTAGTGGACAAGATGGAACGAATTTTAGCGATATTACGGAGATGAAAGAAGGCCGTTTTAGTAACACTCATAATGTGTGACTCAAACGAGAGAGTTGGGTCGAAGATAATACCCAGATTCTTTACCGAGTCTCCTTGTTTAATTGTTTGGTTGTCAAATGTTAAGGTGGTATTATTAAATAGATGTTGGTGTCTAGCAGGACCGATAATCAGCATTTCCGTTTTCTTAGCGTTGAGTTGCAAAAAGTTAGCGGACATCCATTGTTTAATTTCATTAAGACACGCCTCCAGCTGACTACAATCCGGCGTGTTGGTCAGCTTTAGGGGCATGTAGAGTTGAGTGTCATCAGCATAACAGTGAAAGCTAACACCGTACTTGCGTATGATGTCACCCAGCGGCAGCATGTAAATACTAAAGAGTGCAGGGCCAAGAACCGAACCCTGGGGAACTCCGCACGTTACCTTGACATAGTCCGAGGTCACATTGTTATGGGAGACGCACTGCATCCTGTCAGTAAGATAAGAGTTAAACCAAGACAAGGCTAAGTCTGACATACCAATACGTGTTTTGATACGCTCTAATAAAATATTATGATCGACGGTATCGAAAGCGGCGCTAAGATCAAGAAGCAGCAACATAGATGACGCATCAGAATCCATCGTTAGCAATAGATCATTAGTCATTTTTGCGAGGGCTGTCTCCGTAGAGTGATTTGCCCTGAAACCGGATTGAAAAGGTTCACAGAGATTGTTAGTCACTAAGTGTTCATTTAGCTGCTGTGCAACAGTTTTTTCGAGAATTTTGGAAATAAACGGAAGGTGGGAGACCGGTCGGTAGTTTACCATGAGGTCAGGATCGAGGTTAGGTCTTTTGAGCAGAGGATGAATAACCGCTTTTTTGAATGCTAGGGGAACAGTGCCGGAGGAAAGTGATAAGTTTATAATATTTAACACTGATGGACCTAATAATACAAACAGTTCCTTGATAAGTTTCCCAGGAAGTGGGTCAAGTAAACATGTTGTTTGTTTTATCCCACTTACACGCTGTAATAATTCCTCTAATGTTATTTCATCAAAAATAGAGAGACTATTTTGGAGGGCAGTGTCCGTCGTATATACAGTCGTATTTGTGTTAATAGAGCCCAATTGTAGCTGGGATGCGTTGTCTTTAATCTCCTTTCTAATGAGTTCAATTTTCTTATTAAAGAAATTCATAAAATCATCTGCCGAGTGGGTGGAGCTACTGGGAGGAGTCCCTTGTTGGGTTAGCGATGCTACTGTACTAAACAGAAATTTAGGATCGTTTTTGTTGAGGCGGATGAGATTTGAGTAGTATTTAGCTTTAGCTAAGGTAAGCATGCGTTTATAAGTTATTAAACTATCACTCCATGCTTGATGGAAAACCTCAAGTTTAGTCGCGCGCCATTTGCGTTCCAGTTTTCTACATGATAATTTATGAGCTCTAATTTCTTCTGTAAACCATGGGGTGCGCCTTTTAGGGGCCCTTTTTTGCTTTAGCGGTGCTATACTATCAATAATTTCGCGCAAGGCATCGTCAAAGTTGTTAGTGAGTTTATCAATAGAGCCGACATAATTTGGGAATGGTGCTATTACCGAAGGCAGTAGGTCAGCAAGAGTCATCGTTGTGGCAGCATTAATGTTGCGGCCGCTATAGCAGTTATTATTATTATTAGCTTGTTGACAAAGAGTCAAAACTTCAAATTTTATAAGGTAATGATCGGACATTACTTTAGTATATGGAAGTATCATAACTTTGGAGGTGGTGACACCCCTGACAAGCACTAGATCTATTGTATTACCGTTGCGATGCGTGGGTTCATGTATTATTTGTGTAAGACCACAGCTATCAATTATGGTTTGGAGCGCCACGCACTGAGGGTCCGATGGGGTATTCATATGGATATTAAAGTCCCCCATTATGATTATATTGTCGGCGTGCGTCACTAGATCAGCAACGAACTCTGAGAATTCACTGATAAAGTCCGAATAGGGCCCAGGGGGGCGGTAGATAACAGCCAGGTCGAGAGGTAGCGGTGTGACAGACCTCATAGTAAGCACCTCAAACGATTTATATTTATTATTTAGGTTAGGGGTAAGGTTGAAATTTTCATTGTATATTAGTGCGACACCCCCTCCCCTTTTAAGAGGGCGGGCAACATGCGCATTCGTATAGTTAGGAGGAGATGCCTCATTGAGCGCAAAAAATTCGTCCGGTTTGAGCCAGGTTTCGCTAAGACCAATGACGTTAAGATTGTTGTCTCTAATGACCTCATTAACCAATAACGCCTTGGGAGACAATGATCTTATGTTTAAAAAGCCCATATTATAGGTATTGGGCTGTTTTGACGAGTTTTTGTTAAGATTATCCGTAGTGGCAATATTAACAATGTTGCGTTTATTATGCGTAGTGCACTTTAAATAGTTTCGACCATATCTAGGAATTGATATGACGGGAATTTTCCGATTGTTTGCTTGGTGCTGCAATAGACTGGACATATCATAATTTGCCACCTCAGTAGAATGCATGTCCACCTCTGACACAGACACAACAGAAAAAACATTATGTGAATTGTGTATTATTCTAAGAGAATTGCTATGCGTACATGGATTATCCAGCCTGGCGCTGGCTAGTTCTAGCTTAACTGACTCCTCACCCGGACTAACAGACATTGTAATTGCCTGTGACCGGGCTTGCTCTAGTGTAGTCAGTCAAGTGAGACTTAAATAGTAGTCTATGTTTCTAGACAGGATGATGGCGCCTTCCTGGTTAGGGTGAAGGCCGTCTCTCATCAGCAAGCCTGGTTTGCCCCAGAAAGAGGGCCAGTTATCAATAAACGTTAGTCCCTGCGTCCTACAGTAGCTAGCCAACCACTTGTTAAGCGAGACTAATCTGCTATATCTCTCATCATTGCCTCTCGCAGGCAGGGGGCCAGAGACAATTACTCGATGCCTGGACATCTTTCTGGCGAGATCACAAGTCCTGGCTATGTTTCTCTTTGTAATCTCTGACTGTCTCATTCTAGTGTCATTGGAGCCAACGTGTACAACTATATTCGCATAATTAGTGGTGCGATTAGCCTGTCGTACGTGTTTACTAGGCCTGTTGCGAGTTAGCTCCCTAAGATTAGCTTCAATGTCAGGTGCTCTGGCCCCGGGGATACACTTTATTGTGGCTGGTTTGCTAAGCTTTATGTTTCGGGTGATGGAGTCCCCTATAACTAAGGTGTGGTGCCCGGTAGACTGGGGTGTAGGACTAGCTAAAGAGCTAAATCTATTATGCGTCTCAACCGGTACACCGTAGCTTGTAGGCCGCTTAGGACTGCTACAAGCTGGGCTAGTTAGCTCGCTACAGCTAACGCTAGCAGATGTGTCCGCAACATCTAAAGTTACGACATTACTCTGCTCTAACTGGCGGACACGGCCCTCTAGCAGAGCCAACCTCTCCGTGAGTATGGTGCAAGACGCGCAGGAAGCCATTACTCACAGTGTTTTCTGTCACCGAGTGAAGTTCCTGCTGTCCTCAGGGAAGTGGTCGCGGTCTGTAGGAGTAGCTTCTTACTGACCGGCGCTGCCTTTCTCCGCGCTAGCTTAGCAGCTAGCTAGCTGAGGAAAGGGTGGTGGGACAGAGATCGGGTGATTTGCAAGTTAAATAGTACCACTAAAAATGTTTGAGAAGTGATAAAGAAAGCTGTAGAACAATTAAAAGCACACAGATAGAGCGCTACTTAGCTTTTTCGCAACAGCGAACAGACGGCGAGCAGTCACGCACGGTGAACCGGAACCGGAACAAATTGTACCATATAGGAGCACTGATGAAGCAACGTGTGTTGACATGCATCCCATAATATGCCACACAGCTTCACCAGCAGACACGTAATAGACCCCGAAGAGCCCCATGAGAGATTGTTAGAATAGAGCGGTGGGTTAACTAAGACCAGCGCTGAAGTATTCCCATGTGGGGATCATCAAATAGATACCTAAGAGATGGATGGCAGCCTTTAGTTGCCTTCTAATAGTCACGCATTGGACACATAACTGCAGGGATGGGTCCCAGGTGGATGGGAAATACTTCACATTGGCCATTACGGCGTGGTTGTCGGCAGAATCAAAGATATAGACGGAAGTGAGAAGGCGAGGCACGATAGTCCTGGCCTAATGCCTAAATGGGGCTGTTGGGAGGTGCAACAGTGTGGCCGAGAGGGTAATAATCTGACACGGTGCGAAAAGAAACAAAGGTGCGATTGGTCGTCACAGTTTAGCAGTTATTGTCCCCATTTAAAGCATGCGTGTGGCTGAAACACAAGCAGGAGGGGAATAAGGCCATGTCTACACTAAGTCGTTTAACCCCTTAAACGCCTACTGAAATGATTTTTTTTTTATTTAAACGGGGATAGCAGATCCATTCTATGTGTCATACTTGATCATTTTGCGATATTGCCATATTTTTGCTGAAAGGATTTAGTAGAGAACATCGACGATAAAGTTCGCAACTTTTGGTCGCTGATAAAAAAAAGCCTTGCCTGTACCGGAAGTAGCGTGACGTCACAGGTTGAAAGGCTCCTCACATTTCCCCATTGTTTACACCAGCAGCGGGAGCGATTCGGACCGAGAAAGCGCCGATTACCCCATTAATTTGAGCCAGGGTGAAAGATTTGTGGATGAGGAACGTGAGAGTGAAGGACTAGAGTGCAGTGCAGGACACATCTTTTTTCGCTCTGACCGTAACTTAGGTACAAGCTGGCTCATTGGATTCCACACTCTCTCCTTTTTCTATTGTGGATCACGGATTTGTATTATAAACCACCTCGGATACTATATCCTCTTGAAAATGAGAGTCGAGAACGCGAAATGGACATTCACAGTGACTTTTATCTCCACGACAATACATCGGTGAAAAACTTTAGCTACGGAGCTAACGTGATAGCATCGGGCTTAACTGCAGATAGAAACAAAAGAAATAAACCCCTGACTGGAAGGATAGACAGAAAATCAACAGTACTATTAAACCATGGACCTGTAAATGCACGGTTAATGCTTTCCAGCTTGGCGAAGCTTAACAATGCTGTTGCTAACGACGCCATTGAAGCTAACTTAGCAACGGGACCTCACAGAGCTATGCTAAAAACATTAGCTATCCACCTACGCCAGCCAGCCCTCATCTGCTCATCAACACCCGTGCTCACCTGCGTTCCAACGATCGACGGAAGGACGAAGGACTTCACCCGATCATCCGTGCGGTCGGCGGCTAGCGGCGGCTAGCGTCGGCTAGCGCGTCTGCTATCCAAGTCAAAGTCCTCCTGGTTGTGTTGCTACAGCCAGCCGCTAATACACCGATCCCACCTACAACTTTCTTCTTTGCAGTCTCCATTGTTCATTAAAGAAATTGCAAAAGATTCACCAACACAGATGTCCAGAATACTGTTGAATTTTGAGATGAAAACAGAGCTTTTTTGTATTGGATTCAATGGTGTCCGAATACTTCTGTTTAACTATTGACGTCACGCGCATACGTCATCATTTATAGACGTTTTCAACCGGAAGTTTAGCGGGAAATTTAAAATTGCACTTTATAAGTTAACCCGGCCGTATTGGCATGTGTTGCAATGTTAAGATTTCATCATTGATATATAAACTATCAGACTGCGTGGTCGGTAGTAGTGGGTTTCAGTAGGCCTTTAAGGTCCCCCTCCTCTGACCAATTTTTACGCGGGTAAGTGCGCCGTGTATTTCTTGAATCTCCGGCTTTTAGCTTTTCATGGACTCATTGATCGTTTACAAAGTGAGTTCGGAGAGGAAGTGACGCCAGAAAGACTGCGCCCCACACAGGAAGGGACGTCAGAAAGAACGCGCCACAGCCAGCTTCATAATAAAGCGGTTTCGTAACTCGGAGCTAACCACTGGAAATATGGAGGCGAGTCATCCAGACATGCCTGTGTTTGTCCTTATTCTACATCAGTGGTTCTAACCTGGGTTCGATGGAACCCTAGGGGTTCGGTGAGTCGGGCTCAGGGTTTCGGCGGAGGTCAAGACACACCCAACTCAGCGTGTAAATAAAAACTTCTCCCTATCGGCGTATTACGGATACGACAACAGCAGAAGTCAGACTGATTTGCAGGTGTGTAATTTGTTGTGAGTTTATGCACTGTGTTGGTTTTGTTGTTTGAACAAGGTGATGTTCATGCACGGTTCATTTTGTGCACCAGTAAAAAAAACATGGTAACACTTTAGTATGGGGAACATATTCACCATTAATTAGTTGCTTAATAACATGCAAATTAGTAACATATTGGTTCTTAACTTGTCATTATTAAGTACTTATTAATGCCTTAAACGGCATGGCCTTATTATAACCCTAATCCTCTAACCCTGGCCCAAACCCTCTAACCCTAACCCTAACCAAATAACTCTAAATTAAGTCTTTGTTAATTAGAATATGTTCCCCATACTAAAGTGTTACCAAAAACATAACTTTGTCTTGAATTTGAAAAAAAACTACATTTTATTTTTCACTAGAGAAGGGTTCGGTGAATGCGCATATGAAACTGGTGGGGTTCGGTACCACCAACAAAGTTAAGAACCACTGGGCTAGATGCTTGTAGAAATCACGCATGAGTACCTTAAGAGAAAGCGATTGCAACACTTCTCAGACGACGAGAGAACTATCCAATGTCCGGCCGGGTCAACTGATTCTACGTACCGAAAAACTTTGTCCATTTGTCGAAGGAGAGACAACGAGAATGCGAGCTCCCGTGGATGTGATAAAAAACGGTAGCGTGTGCTTTGTGTCTTAATCTTAATCTTAATTTCCCCTCGGGGATTAATAAAATACTGATTCTGATTCTGATTCTGTGTTACCTGGCAGTCGAAGAAAACGGCGAATGCATTAGGACTGGCAAAGCAGACTATAAGTTATCAGTTATTGCGGACTCAACGTCTAGGTCCAGAGTATAAAAAGTCACCAAAATGGAATGGACAATGAAGGTGAAGGCAAAAGAGTGAGGAGTGTCCTGACCAGATATCTAGATCCCTAGATTGATTGATGTAAAATGTTCTGTATCACATTGTTTACGTGTCTAATAAATATTTGATTAATTTATGATGGTTTAGGTGTGATTCACTACAATAGGGCCCCACAGCACACTGGATTCCAGTTAATTGAAATACCACAACACTGGATATTGTTCAGATAAGTTAAATTTGATTTAAAGGCCTACTGAAATGAGATTTTCTTATTTAAACGGGGATAGCAGATCCATTTTATTTGTCATACTTGATAATTTTGCGATATTGCCATATTTTTGCTGAAAGGATTTAGTAGAGAACATCGACGATAAAGTTCACAACTTTTGGTCGCTGATAAAAAAGCCTTGCCTGTACCGGAAGTAGCGTGACGTCACAGGTTGTGGAGCTCCTCACATCTGCACATTCTTTACAATCATGGCCACAAGTAGCGAGAGCGATTCGGACCGAGAAAGCGACGATTTCCCCATTAATTTGAGCGAGGATGAAAGATTTGTGGATGAGGAAAGTGAGAGTGAAGGACTAGAGGGCAGTGGAAGCAATTCAGATAGGGACGATGCTGTGAGAGGCGGGTGGGACCTGATATTCAGCTGGGAATGACTAAAACAGTAAATAAACACAAGACATATATATACTCTATTAGCCACAACTCAACCAGGCTTATATTTAATATGCCACAAATTAATCCCGCATAACAAACACCTCCCCCCTCCCGTCCATATAACCCACCAATACAAATCAAACAACCGCACAACACACTCAATCCCACAGCCCAAAGTACCGTTCACCTCCGCAAAGTTCATACAGCACATATATTTCCCCAAAGTTAGGTACGTGACATGCACATAGCGGCACGCACGTACGGGCAAGCGATCAAATGTTTGGAAGCCGCAGCTACGTACTCACGGTAGCGCGTATCCAACTCAAAGTCCTCCTGGTAAGAGTCTTTGTTGTCCCAGTTCTCCACAGGCCAATGGTAAAGCTTGACTGTCATCGTTCGGGAATGTAAACAATGAAACACCGGCTACGACGTAGCCGCTACGTGTTTGTGTTGCTGCAGCCCGCCGCTAATACACCGCTTCCCACCTACAGCTTTCTTCTTTGCTATCTTCATTGTTCATTAAACAAATTGCAAAAGATTCACCGACACAGATGTCCAGAATACTGTGGAATTTTGCGATGAAAACAGACGACTTGATAGCTGGCCACAATGGTGTCCCAAAATGTCCGCTACAATCCGTGACGTCACGCGCAAACGTCATCATACCGAGACGTTTTCAATAGGATATTTTGCGGGAAATTTAATATTGCACTTTACTAATCTAACCCGGCCGTATTGGCATGTGTTGCAATGTTAAGATTTCATCATTGATATATAAACTATCGGACTGCGTGGTCGGTAGTAGTGGGTTTCAGTAGGCCTTTAAGAACTTGCACACAAAGCAACACTGGAGGTGACTATGACGTGCACAATTTCCGCGCATGCGTACTAGGTTGGGTTGCGCCTGCGGACGAAGGGGGGACAGAGGTCTTAAACGGTAGCATTGTTGTATGTGGACTCGGATAAGATTAGGTGTGATTTACCCTGGATAATCTTATCTGGCTTAGTGTAAACAGGGCCTAAAAAGCTCACCGAGGTTTTGAAAACCGGTTCAGTGTCCATGTTTGTTTTTCGCCGTCTTCATCTCCTTCCTTGCGCTGCAATCCACAGGATCTAACTAATCACCTTCTGCCCTCACCAACACACCCACCACTTGGTCTCTCCAGGCTGTCTACCATCCTCCGCTGGTCTTAATAACACACATTCATTTAATTCAAGCTACTGGGAAATGAGATTAGTTTCAAAGGAGAGAACACGGGCGCAGGGGAAGATGAGAGAGACATTGAGAACTCGTGTGTCAATTAGCCGATGGAGCACCACCTGCCTTCAAGCTCGACTTATCGTTATTAAGGCGCGTCATTCTGACGATTGATGGAGCAGGTGCTCAACGCCGGAGATCATGTTTATGATCATTTTTTGAATTAAAAAGGTGACAATGATGAGTTGTTTATGTCGTCTGTCGGTAGAAACACTGTAAAGAATGATTTCTTCTTTATGCCCACATTATTTCTGTATATTCCTCTAAATTGCAGCGTATGATACCATATGTTCGGAGATGCACTGAGTCAGCTGTGCATGTGTGTGTGTGTGTGTGTGTTCTGGCAATGCTTACTTACTGGGGACATCGCTCTGTTTACACAGTCACCATTAGGGGACCTCTGACGGTATGGGGACCAAAAAAACAGGTCCCCTAAAGGGAAACCTTTTTAAATGATAGTCAGATCCATTCCGAAGATGCCTAAGTGATTTTTAAGCTTTGTCCCATAAAAAATGTTTGCTGAAAAGTAAACATGTTTAAAACCAATTTGAATTTCTTTTTTTTTTTTTAAATGGTCACACACAAACATTCTGGTTATCATTTGGAATGGGGACCAAGTTTTTGATCATCACTTGTGGGGACCACCCTTTCTACAGGTTGTGGAGGCATAAAAAAAATGAGGTAAAATGGCCACTGCCCAGTTAGCTCATACACGTCTTTAAATCTCTGGATTGATGAAGTAATGTGCTGATCATTCTTACTGGGGACCCTGGGGGAAAAGAGTTAATACGGTTCATGGGGACCACATTTAAATAATTTTGCATAATTCACACAAATTTGTACGTGACTACTGAGGACCATTTATTAAAAAAAACATAAAAAATAAAAATAAAAAAAGTTCAAATTAAATATGACATGATCCTCAGAATACAGCACTACAGCTGTCCTCTTATAGGAAGTTTCACCACTTAAATATTAAAGCAAATCCTGTGCTCCTGCAGAGCAGCGAGTGCAGTACCAGCTACAGCCCGATGAGGGGGCTGCTGTGCAAATGTCTCACACTCAAACTAACCAGTAAACATGTTTTATGGGCCAAAGCTTAAAAATCACTTAGGCATCTTCAGAATGGATCTGACTATCATTTAAAAAGGTTTCCCTTTAGGGGACCTGTTTTTTTGTCCCCATACCGCCAGAGGTCCCCTAAAGGTGACTGTGTAAACAGAGCGATGTCCCCATTAAGTAAGCATTGCTAGAACACACACACACACACACACACACACACACACACACACACACACACACACACACACACACACACACACACACACACACACACACACAGATAAACGTTCATTGTGAGAGATATAGTATACACATGCTCCGCCTACAGGGGTGTAAGCACTTGGCTGCCTAAAGCCCCCAGAGCACGTGTCAGCTCCTCCTACTATCACACGCTGGGGCTTTGGATTTTAACTAAACACTTGGCTCTGTCGGCACCATTTTTTTCACAGCAGGGACAACACTGTGCACACACACCTCCAACGTGTTGCCTCCATGCATGCATTTTGGGAGGCGTAAGAAACCTCCGTGCTAAAAAGCGTGATCCGTATCAGTCAGGGGGGCTAGCTGTTTGTTCATGGTGTGGAATTGGAATACTGCAGAGACGTATGGTGAGGGTAAGGCAGGTGAGGCAGAGCATTACTTGTTTTGATGAAGAAAAAAAATATGTGTAATGATTATTAAAATTAATATTAATATGTGTTCATCAAACCAGTGTTTTTTCAACCAAACGGCCAGGGGCCGCCAACAAATATCTGTCTCCCAGCTGTAGTCCGTAGGTACTCAATTGTAATACACTTTCCCACCACTTGTGGCAGTAATGACAATCTCAAACAAACAGAAGAATTCTGCAACTAAGGTCATCGAGAAGTTGGCTAAGCGCAAATACTTTGACTAAAGTGGGAAAGTTGTATTTTCTTTGGCACTTTCATGGTATTGACAGTTTAGTTTAGAAACATATTTATTGTTGTATGTACGTTTATTTCCGTCAATTATTTGAGCGCCTTCATATGCAGTGTATTTGGTTAGTATTTATTTTTCTAATCAGCCTGACCTAAGTCTAAGGTTAATAAATAATAATCCTTGTGATAAAAACATGGTTTGATATTATTTGACAAGGTTGTAAACTGTTGGTCGGTTAGATATAAATATCGAATATGTGTCAGGTTCAAACACTGATGACATCTATTAAACAAGACAAAAGGCAAGGAATCAAACAAAGGCAGAATTAAATTTAGATTTAGATCTGAGGAGAGACATGGCCACTGTACTCTCAGCACAGTCCTGTACCACGCTCGGACGAAAAAGGTTTACGTCTCCTCTTTTATTTAGATTTTCAATGTTTACGCAACAACACATGTCTCAACAGGAATGGGGAGTATGTAAACAGTCATTGTTTTCGGTCACATTAACACAAAAGAAAAGGATGCCTCGGGCTTGGGCTGGTCCTGGATTCAGCTTGGGCAGGTCTTCGAGGACAATAGATAACCCCCCCCGTCTCATTCCATCGTACACAGCGGAATTTTCCAAGACTTTGCTTGGTGCAACAAAGACAGCTCTCATCTGTTCACTGGAAACTCAGAGAACGGAAAGTGTTTTGATAATTTACATACCATTTTTCTGACAATATGATTAAAATCAAGAGTAATACTAGATGAGGCAATTCCTGAAGGAATTGCGTGTGAATGCTCCAATGCTGAAGTTAAACTGAAATCCTGGAATTTTTTTTAGAATTGTTGAAATAGAGCACACAATTTTGAACAGGCTGTGTTTTGAAATTGGAACAGTTTGAATCAAGTTGAAAACTGTGGGAGTCGTGGAACTTTGAAGAATGTCCCATTGATTTAAATGGGACGATCCCAAAAATGTGTGAATTTCTAGAAAAGCGGGAAGTTTTTGAAAAATGGTAAAAAAAAACTTGAATGGTCTGAAAGAGTTGAAATGGTTGGTGTTGGAATTTTTCAAATGGGTCGAGAAATGTGTAAGTAGTAACTTGTTGAATTAAGAAATGGTATTATGGAATTCCTGGAATTTCGTGAACATTTTTTATTTTTTCCAGTTAAAAAAACTTTTTTTTTTTTTTTCCTGATTAAGAGAAATGTTTTGACAGTTGAACGGTTGAAGTGGGTTGAAAAATGTGGAAGGAATAGTCACCAGAAAAAAGGGTGGAAATAGGGCTTTGGAAAACCAGGAATTCTGGAAAATCCTGGAATTTTTTTTAACTTAGAAAAAGAGTAGTTTGAATTTCCAATATGGTGGAATGTGTTGAAGGTGGAATAGGTTGAACAATGTGGAAATGGTGAACGTTTGAAAAATGGCCAATTAATTTTGAATGGCAAAAATGTCCCGGAAAACCTTGTAATTCTGGGAAATCTGGGAATTTTTGGAAATTGTCAAAGGAAAGCCTGCAATTCCCGAATAGGCTGAACAGTTTGAACTTTGAATCGGGTGAAAAATGTGGATGGTAGAGCGCGCCAAAATCTGGAGAAGAAGAATACTATTAAATAGATGAATGTTGGTGTTGTAAACCATTACTAATTCATTGTTAATATTTGCATAGGACCCAGGCCCCTTTGTAGTGGAGAAGTCGGGCCCCGAGGTCAAAATGTTTAAGAACCTCTGCATTAAACTGTGTTATAAATGTATGCTGTGTGTGATTACAATCGTTTTTTTAACTTTTTCTTCAGTAAAAATGTCCTGATCATAGACTGTCCTATCTGCATAGTGCCTATGCAAACTTGCTAATTGAGTGTACTGAATAATTAAATCAGAGAAACCAAACAAGGCAGTGCCAATTATGTGTTTTCCCATTTAGGTGCGTATATTTCACAAAATCATTGCCAATCACTTGATGCAGGTGGCTGGAACTACATTCATTTAGCACCTAAATTAAGCACTGATAGCGCTTTCCTTTTTTTTTTGGTCTGAGTAATATCCCTTTTGCTGGCACCGTATCATTGTGATAACCAATTTTTACACCATGACTTTTTACACAGTAAAAGCTCCAGCCTGTGTAATGTATTTACAGTATGTGTGACATTATTATTTTTGCTAATAGGACTATAAATGGGGGAAAAAAATCATACTGTAATACCCTCAGTCACCATATACAGTAGTAAGGGGATTCATATGGCCCCATCTGTCGCGGTTTACCTGACACATGAAACGTGACAAATTTGGGGCATGCACGATCTACTTTAGCCGCCAGATGGCAGTATAATGTTAAATAGCTTAAAATGTGTTCGACCACAGCATCAGTTGCTATGTAGAGTGCAAGATCCACCCAGAAATGAAGCCATATGAATCCCTTCCCTACTGAGTCATTCTGAATTGTGGTGACGTACATGAGCTAGCAGGTGCTTGTTGCTACAATACAATTGTTTTCCAAAGAAGAAGCCAGCGACATTTTTTTTTTTTTTTAAATATATATATATAATAATAATAATTACACAAACATAGTATATTTGTTGTATTTTATTGCTCTGTCAATTAATGGATGAATGAGACTACCAAGATTGTGGATTGTATACACAAGTTCAAAAACATCTCCAAACTGAACTTTAAGACCAACTGGAAGGTGATCACACCTTTATATTCAAAGTATTGTACAAACCCCAAAACCAGTGAAGTTGACACATTGTGTAAATCGTAAATAAAAACAGAATACAATTATTTGCAAATCCTTTATTAATATGAATAGACTGCAAAGACAAGATACTTAACGTTGGAACTGGAAAACGTTGTTATTTTTTGCAAGTAGTAGCTCATTTGGAATTTGATGCCTGCAACGTGTTTCAAAAAAGCTGGCACAGATGGCAAAAAAGACTGAGAAAGTTGAGGAATGCTCATCAAACACATATTTGGAACATCCCACAGGTGAACAGGCTAATTGGGAACAGGTGGGTGCCATGATTGGGTATAAAAACAGCTTCCATGTAATTCTCAGTCATTCACAAACAAGGATGGGGCGAGGGTCACCACTTTGTGAACAAATGCGTGAGCAAATCGTCCAACAGTTTAAGAACAACATTTCTCAACCAGCTATCGCAAGGAATTTAGGGATTTCACCATCTAAGGTCCATAATATCATCAAAGAATCTGGAGAAATCACTGCACGTACGCGATGATATTACGGACCTTCGATCCTTCAGGCGGTACTGCATCAAAATGCGACATCAGTGTGTAAAGGATATCACCACATGGGCTCAGGAACACTTCAGAAAAACACTGTCTGTAAGTACAGTTGGTCGCTACATCTGTAAGTGCAAGTTAAAACTCTACTATGCAAAGCAAAAGCCATTTATCAACAACACCCAGAAACGCTGCCGGCTTCGCTGGGCCCGAGCTCATCTAAGATGGACTGATGAAAGGTGGAAAAGTGTTTTGTGGTCTGACGAGTCCACATTTCAATTTTTTTTTGGAAACTGTGGACGTCGTGTCCTCTGGAACAAAGAGGAAAAGAACCATCCGGATTGTTATAGGTGCAAAGTTGAAAAGCCAGCATCTGTGATGGTATGGGGGTGTATTAGTGCCCAAGACATGGGTAACTTACACATCTGTGAAGGCACCATTAATGCTGAAAGGTACATACAGGTTTTGGAGCAACATATGTTGCCATCCAAGCAACGTTACCATGGACGCCCCTGCTTATTTCAGCAAGACAATGCCAAGCCATGTGTTACAACAGTGTGGCTTCATAGTAAAAGAGTGCGGGTACTAGACTGGCCTGCCTGTAGTCCAGACCTGTCTCCCATTGAAAATGTGTGACGCATTATGAAGCCTAAAATACCACAACGGAGACCCCCGGACTGTTGCAAAAACTTAAGCTGTACATCAAGCAAGAATGGCAAAGAATTCCACCTGAAAAGCTTCAAAAATTGGTCTCCTCAGTTCCCAAACGTTTACTGAGTGTTGTTAAAAGGAAAGGCCATGTAACACAGTGGTAAAAATGCCCCTATGCCAACTTTTTTGCAATGTGTTGCTGCCATTAAATTCGAAATTAATGATAATTTGCAAAAAAAAAAAAACTTTCATAGTTCTAACATTTAATATTTAGTTTTTGCAGTCTATTCAATTGAATATAGGTTGAAAAGGATTTGCAAATCATCGTATTCTGTTTTTATTTACCAGTTACACAACGTGACAACTTCACTGGTTTTGGGTTGTGTACATGTATAGGAATTTTACTTCAGTTGCATGCACTTCACAGACAAATTAAAAGGAAAATTCCCAAATGTTTTTTTAATTGTATAAAAGTAAACACATTTGAATTAGAAGTATTTGATAACAAATTTATGAAAGTGAATTATTCTCTTCTTTTTCTTGCTATCCCCTTAATGAGCAGCCTCTATTAATATTGATGAGAGCATATGTAGTTTAACTTTTTTTTTTTTAAGTTCCCAAATGGCTCACCTGCCTTGAACCTCACAGCACATCACCGGGCTAACATAAACCGGTGTCAAACGTACAACATGCACGCTGAAGCATGCCCACATTAGCCAAAACATGTTTACGATGCAGAAAGAGGATGAAAGAAACCCCTCACTGGGCTGCAGATGTTAATCGGTTACTACCTACATTGCATTAGCAATAAGATGGAGTCACCCCATTAGGTGCTTTTAGCCTCCAGGAAAAAAGTGCTTCAGTTTTGAAAGCGATTGTTATTCAAAGGGTGGCGGCACATATTTTACATTAATGCAAGCACTTTACATAACACAAATTATTTGGCCCCTTAGCTGGGTACCAGAAAGGTTAAGACAATGAATGAATAGTGACATGACACCGTGGCGAGGCAGGACAAGGGACAAACTGTAGAGGTGTGAATTTATTAAAGACCCCAACAGCTGGGGATATCATCATCATCATCACTGGTTAGTTTCACTTGGTATTAAGTAACCATCTGCTTCACACCTATGCAAGTATTAGTGCAAACATATGGTAACTGTTTGTGGTTGTCATAGTTACCACCTCAGAAAAAAACCTGGCTGTCCATGTTCCACCATGATACCCAACATATGTAAAGTAAATTTCATATTTCTATGAAGCTCATCTTGTATTTGAGATTGTTTATAGGGTTAGAAGAAAGAAGTGCTCAATTTCAGCCTAAACCCTTTCGGTTTGTAAAAATGGTCAATTTATGAATGTAAAACTGTTTGTTTATTTTGTTGACCACTGACCGAAGAAATACTAAACTAAACTAGAGATGTCCGATAATGCCGATATTATCGGCCGATGAATGCTTTAAAATGTAATATCGGAAATTATCGGTATCGTTTTTTTAATTATCTGTATCGGTTTTTTTGGTTGTTTTTTTTTATTAAATCAACATAAAAAACACAAGATACACTTACAATTAGTGCACCAACCCAAAAAAACCTCCCTCCCCCATTTACACTCATTCACACTCATTCACACAAAAGGGTTGTTTCTTTTTGTTATTAATATTCTGGTTCCTACATTATATATCAATATATATCAATACAGTCTGCAAGGAATACAGTCCGTACGCACACATGATTGTGCGTGCTGCTGGTCCACTAATAGTACTAACCTTTAACAGTTAATTTTACTCATTTTCATTAATTACTAGTTTCTATGTAACTGTTTTTATATTGTTTTACTTTCTTTTTTATTCAAGAAAATGTTTTTAATTTATTTATCTTATTTTATTTTATTAAATTAAAAAAAAAGGACCTTATCTTCACCATACCTGGTTGTCCAAATTAGGCATAATGTGTTAATTCCACGACTGTATATATCGGTATCGGTTGATATCGGTATCGGTTGATATCAGTATCGGTTGATATCGGTATCATTAATTAAAGAGTTGGAAAACATTGGAATATTGGATATCGGCAAAAAGCCATTATCGGACATCCCTAAACTAAACTAAGCTAAACATTAATATACAGTAGTGTGGTAGGCCTAAGTATTCATTAAAAAACAGGCTGGATAAAACAACGTTTTATTTAAAAAGCATATTCAATATTTTTGGCCACTGTAATATTACACACAGTTTGAACAGTAACACTGCGTTTGAATATAGGAAAATAAAACACTGTGCTATATGGTATAAAGTTAAAAGTTAAAGTACCACTGATAGTCACACATACACTAGGTTTGGTGAAATTACTCTCTGCATTTGAGCCTTCCCCTTGTTCCACCCCCCTAGAGGTGAGGGGAGCAGTGAGAAGCAGCAGTGGCCACGCTCGTGAATCCTTTCGGTGATTTAACCCCCAATTCCAAACCCAATTCCAACAACCAATAAGGACCTTTGCTTGTTTAACAGTAACTTTCAAATGAATCGTCAATGTGTTTTTTCAACTCGTAATCTGATCATACACTTATTGAACTACTCAAAACGTGTATTGGCCCATTTCAGGGAAATCATTTAATTTTTGTACAGGGTGCCTAAGCCTAAACCCAACATTTGTGTAACATGATTAGGGTTGTACGGTATACTGGTGTTAGTATAGTACCACGATACTAATGAATAATATTCGGTACTATACCGTCTCCGAAAAGTACCGTATGTATGTATGATCCTGTAACTACATGGTATCGGAAATTATCTGCCAATAGAACAATAAAATTCGGCTTGTCAAGACTTTCCAAAACAAGTAAAATTAGCTAAACTCAATGAACCCCAAAATACCTTAAAATAAGTATATTATCACTAATAACAACTGCACTTTTCTTGGTAGAAAAAAAAGAGATTTTTTGCTCAATATGTTGAAAAATATTCTTAAATTAAGTAAATGCTCGTGCCATCATCTTGACATAATGATATGCGCTCGGCATCATGATTTTTTTTTTCATGCTTGAAGTAAGAAATTATTACTTTAAAAAAGTAGTTTCATACTTGTGAGTGTTGATGACACAGCTTTGCAACAGTTGATATTCTAGTTTCAAGCATGTTTTACTCAATATAGGTCATAAAATCTCAGCAACAAGCTGTAATATCTTACTGAGATCATTTAGGACCAAAACCCTTAAAACAAGTGAAACACTCTAACATAAAATCTGCTTAGTGAGAAGAATTATCTTATCAGACAGAAAATAAGCAAATATCACCCTTATTTGAGATATTTAATCTTACTTAGATTTCAGTTTTTGCAATGAGGACAATGAAGGTGAAGGCAAACGAGTGAGGAGTGTTCTTACCAGATATCTAGATCCCTAGTTTGATTGATGTAAAATGTTCTTTATCACATTGTTTACTTTCACCTGTCCATTAAAGATTTGATTAATGTATGATGGCTCAGGTGTGATTCACTACAATAGACCATTGTGGGTGTCAGATTCAAACACTGATGACATCTATTAAACAAGACAAGAAGCAAAGAATTAAACAGAGACAGAATTCAATTTGGCTCAATTTGAGGAGAGACCCTTGGACATCTGTACCCTTGTACGGTGTCATTACGCTCTGCCAAAAGATTGTACGCCTCCCCCTTTATTTGGACTTTCTCTGACCACATGACAACAGCTGCTTCTAAGGGACGAGGTCGTAAACAGTCATCGCCTTTGATTACAACAGTTCAAAAGAGAAGGTCGTAAACAGTTCACAGAAAAGGTCGTAAAAGAGTTCAAAAAGAGGTTCTTAAAACAGTTGAAAAAGAGGTCCGTAAAACAGTTGAAAAAGGAAGTTCAAAAAGAGGTCTTCTGGAACTTGGACAGATCCTGCCTTCTCTCCGCTTTGTAGTCCTTGGGTTAAAACTAGAGATGTCCGATAATATCGGCCGATAAATGCTTTAAAATGTAATATCGGAAATTATCGTTATGTTTTTTTTAATCGGTATTGTTTATTTTTTTTTATTTTAATTTTTTGTAATTAAATCAACATAAAAAAACACAAGATACACTTACAATTACTACACTAACCCAAAAAACCTCCCTCCCCCATTTACACTCATTCACACAAAAGGGTTGTTTCTTTCTGTTATTAATATTCTGGTTCCTACATTATATATCAATATATATCAATACAGTCTGCAAGGAATACAGTCCGTAAGCACACATGATTGTGCGTGCTGCTGGTCCACTAATAGTAATAGCCTTTAACAGTTAATTTTACTCATTTTCATTCATTACTAGTTTCTATGTAACTGTTTTTATATTGTTTTACTTTCTTTTTTATTCAAGAAAAAGTTTTTCATTTATTTATCTTATTTTATTTGATTAATTTTTTAAAAAAGGACCTTATCTTCACCATACCTGGTTGTCCAAATTAGGCATAATAATGTATTAATTCCACGACTGTATATATAGCGGTATCGGTTGATATCGGTATCGGTAATTAAGAGTTGGACAATATCAGAATATCGGATATCGGCAAAAAGCCATTATCGGACATCCCTAGTTAAAACAATATCTTTTTGTTGATTACAGTACATGAAAGAAAACAGAAACACCTTCATGTTGCTTCCCCCCTTACACAATGGAGTTTTACAAGCCTTCTTCTTGGTAGGTTTGAAAGACAGCTTTTGGTCTTCTCGCTGGGAACTCAATTCAACACAAAGTTTTTGTGATAACTTAGATCAAATTATTCTAACAGTGGGTGTGTGGACAAGGATAAGGTTTGGTGGGATTTACCCTGCTAAGTGTAGAAGGGGCCTTACTGTAGACAGTCCTATACTGTATAGTTCCCATATTTGGAGATAAAAGGCTGCATGCACGGAGGAGACAAAATAACATGGACTATAATAAGCTCAAACTAAATTCCCTCCCGGTTATGTTTTATGTGTCGCAATGAGACCTACACCGAGTTGGTCTCCTCACAGGGGCCCTCTTACCACAAAATGTTAATGCTCCTTGTCATTCTTCCTCCATTCAGTGACTTTACTACCATAATTAATCAAAATAAACATACAGTGTGTGAAAATAAGACTTTTATATCCAGCACTAATCAGACAACTCATTAGGCGGTAATGAGCCGACTCCGAATGCTCTTGTCGGGTTTAGGGGTAGTTTCGGCGCACAGGGACGGTGTGCCTGCACAAGTGTGTGTGTGTGTGTGTGCAGAATTACACGTTAGCATGCATTCACCCCCACACCACACAAAACACACAGCAGCCAGCACTCCTGGAGTCCCACTCCAATTATGGCGGCACCTCACCCGGGAAGAAGCCCACTTACCCGACATTCACTTTATGAATAATTGATTGTTTGTGCCCCTGTTATATTTGTAAACACATGTTTGCGCTCTGATTAATAGTTTTCTAGACATACTCATTTGTTCGATGTGATTACATGTAAATGTATTATTTATTAGTCGAAAATGTTTCCCGCGTAGTAGTTATCGCAGGCATATTTGGCATAAGCTCTCATCTTCATGCTAAGGCACACTTAGGCTCATAGCAGGTGGTAGTGTGTTGTTTGGGAGGTGCAACACAATGTTCTGGACAACTTGGCTGACTTTCAACACGTTCGCTGGCTTTAGTCACAGCTTCTTTTAAGTATGTGTCAGAATATAAGATAATGCAGTTTTTTGAACTACAGAAATTACATGCAATTATACTCTCAAGTAGTGGTATTACTGTACTTATCCACTCTACGTGGGAGTGGGAAATGGAGGTATGAAAACAAAAGTAATGTAATGTACTCTTCACAGATCTAGAACATTTCTACTAACGATTGCAAGCTTCGTGTCCGTAGAGAGGTTATTAAACTGACAACATGAATGTATGAAACCTCAAATCTGCTTTTTCTCCATGCCTTTGATAAAGGACCAAAATAACAGGGATGCTATGTATTAAATGGTTCTTTCCACAGAGCTAATACAATGGTATCCTGATCCATTTTGTGTCAAAGTTGTTAGTGTTTGTGTCGATCTGGACCCCGGGATGCAGAAACAGCGGGCGGAGTGCAGGTAAAAACCCCTCTGTACAGGGAAAACACGACAAAAACAGGGCAGCAGGGGAAATGCACAAAAAGCAACCAGGTCCAGGAAGCATAAAGAAAGCTTTGCAGCACGTTTTTCAGTTTCGGTTTATTTCGAACATGCATACGATACAATGTAATGCATCACACATTTCCAGTTGTTTCATTACAGCACGTCCGAAAAGGAGTAAGAAGAAGCAGAGCTTATTTAATCCTACCCCTTTTCATACCATATACATTTTTTCCAATGTCCTTGTTATCTGTAACAGAACAGTGAACAAATAAATACTAAATAAATAATATACCATAGTAAGACCGGGCTTTCTGCTCCGCCGCTCCCAGTCTGTGGAAAGCTCTCCCTGACCACCTGAGGGCACCACAGACTGTGGATGCTTTTAAAAAAGGCTTAAAAACCCTTATTTAAAAAAAAGTTTTAGCTACTTTGTTGTTCTAGTTTTTATTTTTATTTATTTTTTATATCTTTTTATTTTTATTTTTATTTGTTTTAATACACTGTAGCACTTTGAGGTTGTTTACTCAATGTAAAGTGCTTTTTACAAATAAAATCTATTATTATTATTATTATTATAAGCAAACAAATATTTAAATACATAAATAATCTTTGTGTCGATAAAAAAAAGGGTTCAAGATGTTCATCATAATTCTTGTTCTGTGTACTTTGTGAACACTTGTAGTTTGAACAGTCTTTTAAACTGAATCATATTGGTGCTTCCATAATTTAATTCCACATACTGATATGCTAAAGGTTTTAAGTGTTGTACGAGCATACACATGTTTTAAATTAGATTTTCCTCTAAGGTTATATTTCTCCTCTTTTCTTGAGAAGAATTGTTGTACATTCTAGGGCAGGGGTCGGCAACTCGCGGCTCCGGAGCCGCATGCGGCTCTTTGACCACTCTGATGCGGCTCAGCTACATACTTGCCGACCCCCCGATTTTCCCAGGAGACTTATGGAAAATATAATCCTATTTACACTCTAATTATTAAATAAAGGGAGTGCCCTTATTGCACTGCAGTAATTGTCCACTATAGCGTTTACAAACAGCGTGCCATCCCGGCCACATGTTGTACGTTTTCTTTTTTCTTGCACACATAGGAGACAGCAAAGCATACTTAGTCATCAGCCACACAGCTTACACTGACGGTAGCCGTATCAAACAACTTTAACATTGTTACGTTACAAATATGCGCCACACTGTGAACCCACACCAAAAAAGAATGAAAAACACATTTCTGGAGAACATCCCACCGTAACACAACATAAACACAACACAACCAATACCCAGAATCCCATGCAGCCCTAACTCTTTCGGTCTACATTATACACCCCCGCTACCACCAAATCCCCCCACCCCTCCCCGTGCGTTGGTTGAGCGGAAGAGTTAGGGCTGCATGGGATTCTGGGTATTGGTACCGTCAGTGTAAGATGTGTGGCTGCTGAGGTAGTACGCCTTGCTGTCACTTACGTGAGCAAGCTGAAACTGCATTCTGCATGTGGTCGAGCGGGTACGCTGTTTGGGCAGGCTGTAGAGGGCGCCAAAAGCAGTGTCATCACACCCTGATATTCGGGAGTCTCCCGGGAAAAATGAGAGGTTTGGCAAGTATGACGCTATCAAGCGCCATTTATACAAGATAGCCATTTATACAACTCGCGGGCCGCACTAACATCAAATTTCCACATTAAAGTGCGTGCCGGTGCGTGTGTCGGAGACCCCTGGTTAACATAGCACAAAGTGTTTAAGCTTTGTATGCGGTGTTTTTCATTTTAATTTTTTTTGTGGCTCCCATTATTTTCTTTAATTTGTGAAACTTGCCAAAATGGCTCTTTGAGTGGTAAAGGTTGCCGACCCCTGTTCTAGGGTAACAGGTTATAGTTTGCTTTGTGCATCATTTTAGCTGTTTGCAAATGCACCAAATCGTTGAATTTCAATATTTTTGATTTAATAAATACAGAGTTTGTATGTTCTCTATATCCAACATTATGTATTATTCAAATTGATCTTTTTTATAACACAGTTAGTGAATGAAGCGCACTTTTGTAGTTATTTCCCCATATTTCTGCACAATAACTCAGATATGGTAAAACTAGCGAGCAGTAGAGGATTTTTGGTCTAGAACATGTTTTGCTTTTATTCATTATTGACTTGTTTCTTGCTACTTTATGTTGTATATTTTTTTACATGAGATTCCCAATTCATTGTATCATCTATTATTACACCCAAAAATGATTAGGTACAAAACAACATGATCATTGGACGCACCCTGAATGGCAACCGGGGACAGGTGTGTCCTGATTGCCAATCAAGGACAGGCGAGGGAGCAGGCGCTCAGACTAAAGTGGTGGCAAATGGAGAAAAACAGGTAGTAAAAACTAAACGGAAAAAAAAGTGCTGGGAAGGAAATACAACTGCCATGAGAGATACTAATAATAACTTTGTCCTTAATGAAGTGGCATAGAATCTGGCTAAGGCTTGTCAGGTTTGTTTGGCAATCAGATTGCGACATTATGCATACCGTATTTTCCGGACTATAAGTCACTACTTTTTTACAATGCTTTAACCCTGCGGCTTATAAAACGGTGCAGATGATTTATGGATTTTTCTTCACTAATGGCCATATTGTTTTGTATTCAACAAATAGTTCTCTTAGGACAAATACACTGAAAAGGTGTTAAGTTAAGTTAAAGTTAAAGTACCAATGATTGTCACACACACACTAGGTGTGGTGAAATGTGTCCTCTGCATTTGACCCATCCCCTTGTTCACCCCCTGGGAGGTGAGGGGAGCAGTGAGCAGTAGTGGTGCCGCGCCCGGGAATCATTTTTGGTGATTTAACCCCCAATTCCAACCCTTTTTTGATGACCTACAGCAGGGGCCACCAACGCGGGCACCAGGTCGCCCGTAAGGACCAGATGAGTCGCCCGCAGGCCTGTTCTAAAAAAAAAAAATTAAAAAATTATTATTATTATTTTATTTTTATTTTTTTTAAAATTAAATCTACATAGAAAAAACACAAGATACACTTTCAATCAGTGCATAAACCCAAACAACCTCCCCCATGCACACTCATCCACACCCACTCACACAAAAGGGGTTATTTCTTTCTGCTACCAATATTCTGGTTCCCACAACATAGACAACACATCTGCAAGGGACACAGTCCCTGAAGCACACATGATTGTATAGGCTGCTGGTCCACTAACATTTTCATTAATTACTATTTTTTATGTAATTATTTTTATATTCTTTTACTTTCTTTTTTATCCAAGAAAATGTTTTTTATTTATTTATCTTATTTTATTTTATTTTTTAAAAAAGGGCCTTATCTTCAACAGACCAGGTTGTCAATGAAATTAGATTTGTTTAAAGGGTTTTTTAAACCAGGCCCAGTCCAGATAATGTCCAAGTCGGACTCAGCAACACACACCTTCATTCATGTACACAGAAAAAAATTAGGGAACACAACAGATTGCATATAATTTATGAACAAAATTACATTTTCAAAATAAGCATTTATGTACAGTCCAGATTATGTCCAGGTCACTCAAATTAGGGAACACAACAACAGATATCATATAATCTATAAACATAATTATACTTTCAAAATAAGCCTTTGAGGACTTCTCATCTTTTTTTTAATGTTTTTTGGTATCATTATCGTTTTCAACCATGTAACTTTCTAAAGTTAGAAAATACTGAATAAATGTTTTAAAGAAAGTAATACTAAGTGAATATCTGTTTTTGGCCTTAAAAATAAACATTTTACCGAGTACTATAATTAAATTGACTAAATCATGATTGTCAATGAACTCTCCTAAAATAACAGAAACCACATTAAGCTTCATAAACAAACCAATCCTTAAACACATTTTTTCAACTTCCACCCAAAACAAAGACACAATATGACAATACCAAAACAAATGCAGGGTGGATTCAGGCTCCTGACAACAAAATCGGCAATCATCTGACTCTGTCATATTCCATAATTTTAACATTTTCCCTGTGGGTAAGAAGTTATAAATAATTTTAATTTGAAAATAACGATTTTGCACATCGATAGTGGTTTTATAGATTAGTTTGAATATGGCATCCCACGGCAACGGGCAGTCAAAAAAGTCCTCCCATTTTCCATTTGTGTTGTATGAGGCAGCCTTCAAAGATTTCTTTATTAAATAAAAATTATATATTTTTCTATTTATTTTAGTTCCTTTTTGCCAACTAGAATTTCTTGTTAGAGGTTTACAAACTAATAATTTAGTAGTTCCATAATTAATTATTTGTTTCCATCTTTTCCAAATTACTCCAGTTAGTTGATAAAATGAAAAGCTCGAGCAAGCATCACCATACATAGCTCTAAATTCATCATACTTCATAATTTTACCATTCTCATTGATAATATCATTGACAAAAATGATTCCTCTTTCAAACATATTTTTCCAAAAGAAAGGCGTTCCATCTATTACAATATTAGAGTTCATCCATATTAACTGTTGCAAAATATAGTCTCTTTTTTCTGGCACCTAAAATTGAAAACACCACTATGAGTGGATTGTTTCCTTTATGAACCCCGCCATGTTTCCCAGCAGACTCTCTGGGAGGGGATCACTTGTAAAAAAGGATACAATTTCTTTTGATACAGTACATGTTTTTTGTCCAACAGGACATTTATGTACCACTCAATGTTTAAATACATCTTTAGAACAATTGATGCTTTTAAAGACAGACACATAGCTTCAAGGTTGAGAAGTTTCAGGCCCCCATATTCATACTATTTGTACAAAACCTTTCTTTTAATCTTTTCTGGTTTGCAGTTCCAGACAAAATCGAAGACCCTCCGCTCATAAATCTTAAAAAAGTTTTGTGATGGAGCTGGTAATGACAAAAACAAATAAATAAATTGAGGAATAATTAACGAGTTGGCAATAGACATTTTACCATACAAGGTTAGGGATTTCCCTTTCCATAATTGCATAATTTTGTCCAGCTTTCTTAGTCGATTATCATAATTTACTGAGCCTAGATCTTCCAGATTTTCTGGGACAACAACACCAAGTATGTTAACTGGTCCATCTGTCCACAAAACAGGCACTTTGCATTCCATTCGAAAGGACGTTCCCTTTAGATTTCCGATCCTTAACATTTTACATTTATCATAATTAAGCTTAAGGCCAGATTGCTGTGAAAATATGTCCAAAAGATTAAGAAGGTTCCGCAAACAATGAGCAAAAATCTTATCTTTGTGAATCAGCCTTTTCTGACATGAACTTCATCAAGAACGAACACAGAACACGCCTCACTGATGCACATCTGCAAGACTCACTCAGAGTTGCAGTGTCAAGTTACACACCAGAGTACAACACACTAGTTAACAGCATGCAATGCCAGGCTTCCCACTAACTGACAAAGAAACAGATAACAGATTTGGTGTCCAGTTCAAAGTGTGACATGATTTAAAAATTTGAGGGTTTACTTTTGTATTTTACATGAGTTATTATTTGTACAAACATGGTGCAAAGTAATTCATGATTTGTTAAAAAAATGTTAGTGGCTAGCTAGTTAAAATGGGATATTGTGATTTCACAAGACTGTCTTAGAAGTGATCATTTGAAAATGTTCAATTTGAAAAATGTGCACTTAGAGAAAATATAAAAATAAAGCATTGCATATTGATATTTATCTGTTTCTATATATATTTATTGTGAGAAATCATTAAGATGATCAGTGTTTCCACAAAGATAAATATCATTAATTATCAATAATAACAGAGTTAAAGGTAAATTGAGCAAATTGGCTACTTCTGGCAATTTATTTAAGTGTGTATCTAACTGGTAGCCCTTCGCAGTAATCAGTACCCAAGAAGTAGCCCTTGGTTTCAAAAAGGTTGGTGACCCCTGCTTTAGGGGCTCCGTAAATACCCCTAAGTTTTTATTTATTTTTATTTATTTTTTCTTGTTTTTGAACACTGACTTTTTGCAGTGCACTCAACATTATTAATTAAGTACAGCTTTTAACAACTTTTTAAGTTTACACTACTTATTCGAATTAATTTTTTTGAGCATTCGGGTTTACAGTGAATATGTGCGATGAAGCCGTGCCAGCGAACTCTGAACTCACCACGCTGGACACTAACTCCCACGGACATCTTTCAGAAAGTTCTCCTATACGTGTGGGCGTAATGGCGAGTTATCCCAGAACTTTTATTAGTCGTGCACCATCGCTTTAATCATTGTGTTCTGCAGCACAGTACTGTGTTTTGGGCCGAAGATACCGACGCGTGAAACAAAGCGATCATGAAACAAATCCTACATAAATGGCATGTACTGAGTGGGTTTTCCCTCTGCAAGACGGGCAAAGCCGGACCATCATTAGTGTGCGCGAGTATATCTGTAAATGTACACGCGTTTGTTAGTTTATTGCATTTTTTGGGTTAGTGTACTCATCAGGAGTGCGAGCTCGCCAAATGAAAAGACGTGGAAAAGCAGTGCTGCTCTGCACCATATGCCAAATGCACGCCCGCTTGCCAATTTGTGTGGGATACTGGCAAGTGCTAGCAAAGCTGAATTTTTTGACAGAGGGAGATGAATAATTGAACATGTGCGCAAGGGGAAGTTCTATTGGGATATCCATGCAGAGAGAGAATAGAGATAGGCAGGCTTTCTACTAGCCAAACCCTCATTTAGACAGGGATGTTTCCTTTTTTAAGTCAATAAAGAAAACAACTTATATGAACTCCAAGGAATTCGTGTTTGATGAACTTTACGGAACAAAACTTTCTGAATGTTTTTTTGTTGGAACCATTATTATCAATCTACACGGCAAAAATTGTAATCTAAGTAAGATAAAATATCTCAAATAAGGGTGATATTTGCTTATTTTCTATCTGATAAGATAATTCTTCTCACTAAGCAGATTTTATGTTAGAGTGTTTTACTTGTTTTAAGGGTTTGGTCCTAAATGATCTCAGTAAGATATTACAGCTTGTTGCTGAGATTTTATGACCTACTGTATATTGAGTAAAACATGCTTGAAACTAGAATATCAGCTGATGCAAAGCTGGGTCATTAACTCTAAAGGCTTAGTTGGCCACATGCGTGGACAGCACCTTTTAGCTCTTGTTTCCAAAATTGTGTACACTACTGATTTGGGGTCTTATGGCCACTTATGTGGACACATATACTGCTATCTGGTGGTGTCAGAAGAGTATAACATACAATGGAATTTGGAAAAAAAAAGTGTAAAAATAAGAATTAGCATGTCACTGAACATGAAGTACACATTTGTGTACTTACGGACTAACTATATCATATGAAAATATGATTCTTAGTTTTTATTCTAATTAGGGTCCAATAAGCCCTAATAGAAAAGATAAATTAAAAAAAGCATGAAAACAAACAGCTTGGGCCTTAAGATTAACATTCACAAGTATAAAACTACTTTTTAAAAGGAATAATTTCTTACTTCAAGCATGAAAAAAATATATCAATATGTCAAGATAATGGCACTAGCATTTACTTAATTTAAGAATATATTTCAACATAATTAGCAAAAAGGTCTTTTTTTTTCTACCAAGAAAAGTGTACTTTATATTAATGAGAATATACTTATTTTAAGGTATTTTTGGGTTCATTGAGGTTAGCTATTTTTTTTACTTGTTTTGGAAAGCCTTGACAAGCCAAATTTTCTTGTTCTATTGGCAGATAATTTTGCTTAGTTCAAATAAAATACCCCTAATTTTTTTTTTTTTTTTTTCTTGTTTTTGAACACTGACTTTTTGCAGTGTAGGGCCTGGTCTACGAAAGGTATTAAAACACGTGCAAACTGGATTGTGCATGCTGGTCAACGAAGCTCATGTGCAGATGCGCGATAGATGAAGGTTTTAGGTTATATGGTTGTGGAAGTTGCTTCCTAGAGGGTTCCGCTGATCACGCGCGTTCACAGGAGTCTGCCGTTCAGAGTTGAACGAGGTTTTATTCACCATCAAATGTTTACACTATTCGACTTTTCAGTCTGTGTCCTTCCTCTCCAAACTCTCCAAGCCCTTCTCTCCCTACTGTTAAAGACAACAGGTGATTAGACAACTCGTACCACCTGGGAAATCTAATCACCTGTTCAGCCGTGTCTCGCCGTTGGCACTGCCACGCCCCCGTCTGATGGTGCTCGGTACTCAGCACCATGGACAGAGGCGGTGACCTCCGCTTTGGTTTTTATCCAATCAGAATTCAGCTAGCTTATGTTGCCATGCTGCACGAAATCTGCCCGAGGCCTTCAGAGTCAACAATGCGGGCGTCCGTGCACTGTAAATGAACGGACACATACATTTGACAGACAGTTGCGATACCAGCGGCAATCACAAATTACAAAATAAATTTAAAAAAACATATATGTCGTGCGTGCAATACAACTGTGCTGCTTTTATTTTGAAAAGTGTTATTTATGAGCGTATGTCCTGTTAGTGAAGGCGCACAGCGACAAGTGATGCCCGGTCCGCCCGGTTATCCCCGAGACGCTAAAAAAAGAAAAGGTGATGACGAATGGCGTGTTTTCAACAAGACATGGACTGCCAAGTAAAGGTAAAGCCGTGTGCTTAATTTGTGGTACACATGTTGCTGTGTTTAAAGAATATAGTGTAACGGCCTGCTGAAGTTGATGTTGTCTTCTTGAGTTGCGTAAATGAGGAGTGAGGATAAACGTGAGTGTGAAAGGAACGAGATAAGTCGAGCTGTGTTAGTATAGGTTGCTCAATATAAGTTTAAAAAGAGCGTCAGACTTGGTGTGCACTTCTTCTGGACGCTACAATTGGTGGCAGAAGTAAAACTTTGCGCATACTACGCTGCTTAATCTTAATTGTGTGCTCAGCCTGCTACATCATCGAGAGTGCGTGCCACGTGAGGAGCTCGCCGCAGAGAGAGAGAGAGAGAGAGAGAGAGAGAGAGAGAGAGAGAGAGAGAGAGAGAGAGAGAGAGAGAGAGAGAGAGAGAGAGAGAGAGAGAGAGAGAGAGAGAGAGAGAAGGAAGGAGAGAGGCAGTGTCTACAGGTGCAGCGCACGCCGCTTGCCATGGGGGAATTCCGCCCTCAATGAAGACTCCCAGGTTTGATGGCAAGGCGAACTGGGAGGCATTTCATCCCACTTCTGACATCAATTGTAGCGTCCAGAAGAAGTGCACACCAAGTCTGACGCTCTTTTTAAACTTTTATTGAGCAACCTATACTAACACAGCTCAACTTATCTCGTTCTTTCCACACGCACATCTATCCTCACTCCTCATTTCGCAACAGCAACGCTTCCTCCTTCTTCGCCAATCACCTTACAGGCGTGCTACGTTCACAACAAAGAGGCGGCAGGATAAAGTGACAGAAATTGAAATTTTTGCATTGTATTACACATCAGGTAGTGTTGTGTAAGAAAGTGTTAAAAATAAAACCATCAAAAGCCATCTGCTTTTGTATAAAGATACGTTAAGTTAAATGAAATTATATATTTTTTTTATTTTACGGAATATCAAAAATAATTTAAGCAAAATTTAATTGAAATATTGTCGGTGTGGCCCTCCAGCAGTGCTCGGGTTGCTCATGCGGCCCCCGGTAAAAATTAATTGCCCACCCCTGTTATACGTCATAGTGGGGTAGAGGAACCCACCGCTTTTATGTTGACGGGGTATATTTTTGGAGTCCATAATTTTTCCGAGCGGCTGATGACACGGTTTGTTTGTACGTCACACATCATTTCAAGTTTCAAGGCTAGACAGGGAATACATCTACAGGGGCAAAGAGGTTACGTGAAAGACGGCAGCGTACTGTACATCAAACCTACACAGATGGTTTAGCCTTGAAATAAATACAAGCCAGACTTTGCCCATCTTGCCCCAAGCCATAAAAAAGTATGAGAAACCTTTCATGAGAGCGTATAAGCTACATCCCTATGTTACTTGCTGCATGTCTCCATTACATTTGGTGTCATCATTCCAGGAAGTCCGTCATCCTTCAACATCCTCTTTATCCCGTCTATTAAACATTGCAAGTCGGCATACTGAATCAGACTTGACGCAGAGAAGACTAATAGTAAAATATAGATGTTATTGTACTACAAAACTACAATAAAACCCCAACGACAGTAAATAACTCTAATAAATCAGCTTTGGGAAAGGATGAGAGCAAATGTTTAACCCAGGGGTGTCAAAGCTGTTTTCATTGAGGGCCACAACGCAGTTATGGTTGCCCTCATAGTAATATATGAATATACATTTTTATACATAATACATTAACAATATATTTTTTTACATAAGCTGTAAACAAAATATTTAGAATTTACTTTAAAAACTGGCAGCTCAATAATTCAATAAAATATATTTGCAATAAAATAAAAAATAAGTAATTGCATACCAAGTGAAATATGTCAAGCTTTTGCTTGTTCTAATGTCAGGTTCAAACACTGATGACATCTATTAAACAAGACAAGAAGCAAGGAATTAAACAGAGACATAATTAAATTTGGATCAATTGAGGAGAGCTGTACTCTTGTACAGTCTCCATCACGCTCTGGCGAAAGATTGTACGCCGCCTCTTTTATTTGGAGTTTCCCGGATTACATGGCAACAGCTGTTTCTAAGGGACGGGGGTCGTAAACAGCCATCGCCTTTGGTTTCAGAACAGTTCAAAGAAGAGGTCCCTGTAGGGGAGTCAGGTCCTGCTTCCTCTTTGCTTAGTAGTTCTTGGGTCAAGACAATATATTTCTGTTGATTAGAATACATGAAAGAAACAGAACACCATCATGTTGCTTCCCATCCTACACAGTGGAGTTTTACAAGCCTTCTGCTTGGTAGGATTAAAGACAGCTTTTGTCTGCTCGCCGGGAACTCATTGAAACACAAAGTTTTGTGATAACTTAGATACAATTATTCTGACATCTAACTTTGATGACTGTGGTTTATGGTTTTAGAAAAACCCAAAATGTTCAAATTTTCAATTTCAGGTTTTCATAAGCTGTGAGGCATAATCATCAAAATGATATCAAAGGAAGTATTGTAATATCTTAAGTTGCATGTTACGGGCCTATGTCATATCTTAGTTTCACCCACAATATTCAAATGTTTTTGTATGTATTGGATATGCTTTGATGTAAATGTTGTGTACATTTTGCTCCACAGTCACTTTTATAACCTATTTTAAGACTGTGCAAACGTTTGATTCTGGAGGCGTTACCAGATTGCAAATAAAACCATGTCCCACCTTTTAAAATAAAAATAAAAACAATTTATTAAAAAAATGGCAGCTCAGTCACCAGAATTTTACAGTAAAAGCAGTGGGTTTTTTTCAGCATATAAAAAAATTGAATACATGGAATGGAATGGAAAAACAATACCACTGTTTTTAGCAGTAAAATTCAAGCAACAAAACTGCCAGGATTTATGTTTACCGTAAAATATTGTTTTAATGTTTTTTTTGTTTTTGTTTTTTTAATGTTTTAGTGTCTTACTGTATATGGAAAAAAACAGTACCTAGGTTGATTTTACGGTAAAATAAAACATTTAACAGTCTACAATTGGATTGATAATTTCTTTTGGAATCATAAGTCAAGCAGATGTTTAAGTACAGTATTTATCTTTAATTTAACAAAAAATTATTTAATAATAATAATTTTGTTTTTTAAAAATGTATATTATGAAATATGTCCCCCACATGAGGACTTTGAATATGACCAATGTATGATCCTGTAACGACTTGGTATCGGATTGATACCTACATTTTAGGTATCATCCACAACTAATGTAAAGCATCCAAACAACAGAAAAATAAGTGATTATTTCATTTTAACAGAAGTGTAGATAAAACATGTTAACAGAGAAAGTAAGCAGATATCAACAGTAAATTAACAAGTGGATTAATAATTCATTTTCTACCACTTGTCCGTAATAATGTTGACAAAATAATAGAATATAAATGACACAATATGTTACTGCATATGTCAGCAAACTAATTTGGAGCCTTTGTTTGCTTACTTACTACTAAAAGACAAGTTGTCTTGTATGTTCACTATTTTATTTAAGGACAAACTTGCAATAAGAAACATATGTTTAATGTACCGTGCAATTTTTTTGTTAAAATAAAGCCGATAATGCAATTTTTTGTGGTCCCCTTTATTTAGAACAGTACCGAAAAGTATCGAAATAATGTTGGTACTGGTACCGGAATGTAAACAAGAGCCATGGAGATTGCTTGAACACAAATCTGAACAAGCTGGAGCACACAAGGGCAGGCAACCAATTTCTGTCACCCAGCTTTTGTACCAAAGTCTGAATAAATAACACTCACAACAATGCTTGCAAGTGTGTGCAATTTGTGTGCTAAATCCTGCAACGGTCCTGTTTTGTCATCGCGCACACGAGCGATTGAAATAATAGATGTGTGAACCATGACATATCTTCAAGTATGCCTAAAAAGAATCTAGATTGGTTTATGTTGAATGTTGCAATCTGTATACGAGCAACCTGATTGCGATGGTGTTGTGTGTGGGCTATCCCTTCATGTCGATGTGTGTGAAGGAACACACTCTTTTACTAAAAGTGTTGTTTTTTTTGGCATCCCGTGACAAATAGTGCAACAAGGGGGAGAATTGTCAAGTGGAGGTAATTATGGAAGCAGCCCATGTGACCAATCAGAATTTGGATTTACCACCTGTGCATGTTTTGCCTCGACCTACTTTGTCAATTTCCCCCCTCTTGGCGACAGCGGTATTAAATAACGAGCCAATAAAGAGTTTATTTATTTTTTTGTCCCATTTGAACTCATTCCAATGCATGTTTTCCGCTGCGTTCGTATTCGACTCCCACTACTCCGGTTATTAAAGACTTCCTAAATGTACTCCACGGGTTTTATGAGACAAATGTTGTTTGGATATATTCTGCCAGATGCTATATACTTAAAGGGGAACTGCACTTTTTGGGGGGAATTTGGCCTATCGTTCACAATCATTATGAGAGATGGATGTTATTTTTTTAATGCATTTTAAATATTAAATAAATGCGATCAAAAGTCTGCTTACAATGGAGCTTATGGGAGCCGCTCAATTCTGCCTATAAAGCCCTTAAATAAACATCTAAACACCTCCATTAAGTTTTGATATACATGATGTAAGTATATGCAGTCGTGGTCAAAAGTGTACATACAGCAATGTTAATATTTGGTTACATGTCCCTTGGCAAGTTTCACTGTATTAAGGCACTTTTGGTAGCCATCCGCAAGCTTCTGGCAAGCTCCTGGTTAAATTTTTGACCACTCCTCTTGACAAAATTGGTGCAGTTCAGCTAAATTTGTTGGTTTTCTGACATGGACTTGTTTCTTCAGCATCGACCACAGAACTTTCCTCCAGAAGGTCTTATCTTTGTCCATGTGATGTCAGATGAAACAAAAACTGAGCTATTTGTCTACAATACCCAGCAATATTTTTGGCGGAGAAAAGGCGAGGCCTTTTTTCCCAGGAACACCAGGCCTACGGTTAAGCATGGTGGTGGTAGTATTATGCTCTGGGCCTGTTTTGCTGCCAATGGATCTGGTGCTTTTAAGAGAGTAAATGGGACAATGAAAAAAGAGGATTACCTCCAAATTCTTCAGGACAACCTAAAATCATCAGCCCTGAGGTTGGGTCTTGGGCACAGTTGGGTGTTCCAACAGGACAATGACCCCAAACACATGTCAAAAGCGGTAAATGAATGGCTAAATCAGGCTAGAATTAAGGTTTTACAATGGCCTTCCCAAAGTCCTGACTTAATCGTGTGGACAATGCTGAAAAAACAAGTCAATGTCAGAAAACCAACACATTTAGCTGAACTGCACCAATTTTGTCAAGAGGAGTGGTCAAAAATGTAACCAGAAGCTTGCCAGAAGCTTGTGGTTGGCTACCAAAAGCCCCTTATTGCAGTGAAACTTGCTAAGGGACATCAGAATCAGAAACAGAATCAGAATCAGAATCAGAATAGTTTTTATTGCCATTGTTTGAGAACGGCTTCACAAACCAGACATTTTTCTTGGTGTTTGTACATGTAACCAAACATCAACATTGCTGTATGTATACTTTTGACCCAGCAGATTTGGTCACATTTTCAGTAGACCCATAATACATTTGTAAAAGAACCAAACTTCATGAATGTTTTTGTGACCAACAAGTATGTGCTCCAATCATTCTATCACAAAAAAATAAAAGTTGTAGAAATGATTGGAAACTCAAGACAGCCATGACATTATGTTCTTTACAACTGTATGTCAACTTTTGACCACGACTGTATGTAATATAGTAACGGCCGCATTAATGATAACATTGAATTTTTTACGTATTTTGATCATTTTAAGTATGCGCGGTTCAGACTTTATGAGAGCCTACAAACATAATACAATTTCACTTACTGTACAAGGTCTGCTGTCATTAGGATGCAGACAGCTCGGTTGTTCATATAAATCCTCGCGGAGAAACGGGGTGGGACCAAGCGTCTTTTTGTGTCGTTCTCGCCATTTCCGGGTCCTAAATGGCTGTTAAAGTGTACCAACTTGTCGGATTACATTGTCAGCCATCTACTTTCCAGGTGAGATGCATGATTTATGATCAGAAGCAGGGAAGCTAGGAAACAGCAGACCACTCGATGATGTAAACATAGGGACCACGTTGCTGCTATAAATAGTTTGTCTCCGTTAGCGCTTATAATAACAATATCACTAATATTTGGTTAATATTTAAGTCACAAAATGTAAATAGGGTATTGTTGGCGCTTTTTCAATGGTTATTTATTGGATTTTATGGGCGGAATAGAGAACCTCCCATTGGCTCTGCTGTAAGCGGACTTTTATTTACAAGTTAAAATCCATCAAAACAAAATCCATCCATGTCTCTCATAATGATTGTGAACGATAGGCTAAAATTCCAAAAAATAGTGCAGTTCCCTTTCAACAGCAATTTGATCGGCCAAAAATGTGCATAAATATGCATTACAGTCAGAAAGGGATTCATATGGCCCCCATCCCTGGGTGGATCTCGCCCGACACACAATGCAGTCTGCTGAAAATGATTGAAACGCTACCCTACATAGCAACTGACGCTGTGGTCAAAGTTGGAATTGCCCAAAAAATACATTTTAGGATATTTAACAGTCAACTGCCATCTGGCGGCTAAAGTAGATAGTGCACCCCCCTCTCAAAAAAATAAAATAAAAAAAATGTCACGTTTCATGTGTCAGGTAAACCGTGATGAATGGGGCCATATAATGGGGATGGCGTGGCGAAGTTGGTAGAGTGACCGTGCCAGCAATCGGAGGGTGGCTGGATACTGGGATTCAATCCCCACCTTCTACCATCCTAGTCATGTCCGTTGTGTCCTTGGGCAAGACACTTCACCCTTGCTCCTGATGGCTGCTGGTTAGCTCCTTGCATGGCAGCTCCCGCCATCAGTGTGTGAATGTGTGTGTGAATGGGTGAATGTGGAAATACTGTCAAAGCGCTTTGAGTACCTTGAAGGTAGAAAAGCGCTATACAAGTATAACCCATTTATCATTTATCATTTATATAGTATAGTACGTAAAAATCTGGTTGACTTTTTCTGAGGGTATGAGACAAATACAATCCTAACCACAAGTACAACATTGCAGAGCTTAAAACAATGGCGTTCATGCTAAGTTTCCAGACAAAGACACAGGGAAGCTCCTGCTTCCTGGAAGGTTTATTAACAAACCGTAAAAGGTTACTTTTCTGCACACTTCCTTGTTTTCCACCAATCACACAGCACTCCCACACATCATTCCTAATATGCCTTTACTGACCTTTTTGAAACAGAGAAGCACCCACCGGAATAATATTACTGAGCAATAATGTTCTCTGCTATCATAATTTTTCTTGCAATGACTTTCTTTGAATTACTGTACTTGGAAGCATAATGTTGTTTTTGTGTTTATATTGAAGATTGTTTTCTATTGTTATATTTAAAAAAAGCAACCTTTAAATATACATATATATATAGATATATATAAATATATCTATATATATATATATATATCTATATCTATATATATATATACTGTATCTATATATATATATATATATATATATATATATATATATCTATATATATATATATATATATATATATATAGATATAGATATATATATATATATATATATATATATATATATATATATATATATATATATATATATATATATATATATATATAGATATAGATATATATATATATATATATATATATATATATATATATATATATATATATATATATATATATATAGATAGATAGATAGATAGATAGATAGATAGATAGATAGATAGATAGATAGATAGATAGATAGATAGATAGATAGTACTTTATTGATTCCTTCAGGAGAGTTCCCTCAGGAAAATTACAATTTCAGCAGCAGTGTACAGAATTGAGATCGAATTTAAAAAGTAAAAAGTAAATAATGGGGGTATAAATGGAAATAAAATCGAAAATATAACAATAAAAATAAAAAGCAACAATAAGAGTAAAAATATAACAGTAAAAATAAGAATATAACAAGAGAAACTATGACATGATGTACTAACATCCTGTGGTTTATTTTGTAGATAGATTGTACTTTATTGATTCCTTCAGGAGAGTTCCCTCAGGAAAATTTACATATGTAGCATCATCTACTAAGGTACAAAAATTTGCTATTGCAACATCTAGTGGACACATTTAGAACAGCTGTTTCTTTCATTCAAAAATTTCAGGTTAATTTTTATACTTAGCAAACCCATCCCGCGGGCCGGATAAAACATGTTCGCGGGCCTGATCCGGCCCTCAGGGCCGTACGTTTGACACCCCTGCCGTAAAGTCCACAGTGTGGGATTCTCCTAAGAATACAGATTGACAAAAGGAAGAAAAGCCTTGGCTTTCTCCTCATCCACGACTTTATAATCCACTCTTATTCTTCCACGTTAAAACGCTCTCCCCCGCATATCTACTTATGTGCTGCTGAGTCGTCACATTACGTGATATTTCACAATGAAAGGCCGGAAGAAGGACATGAAAGTAATGAATGGATTTAAAGTGACGGGAGAGGAAATGTTCGGGCAAGGTCTGCGAGCCCTTGGACCGTTTATGCAGCCGTCGTAAACTGCTCATCACTCACCAGCGACCATCCGTCATTCCCCAAGATCAATAGCTGTGGTTTAAGCAAAATATAAACATCGATTATACGCTTTACGGTACCTACAGTGGAAAACAAGTGCTCCCCTCCTGTGTGTACCGGTCCTTTTCTTCGGTTTTTTTACCGCCTGCTGCAGAGCCGAGGTGTGTTTTCGAGTCATCTTGTAGGCCTTCTCGATGTGAAGTGGCTGCCTGCTCATCCTCTCAGAGCTTAATTGGCTCTACCTGAAGGCTGGAGGGCAAGGTGTAATTGCGATAAGAGAAAATGCTGTGCTTGGCTGGTTTTAGTGCCCTTATCTATAATCTCCGGATTGATTATGTTTTTTTTTTTCTGCCATCCGTGCAAATTGTTCAGGCCCATCAGCTGCAATTGGAAACCACCTTAACTTTGTCTTGGCCGCCGCACGCCGGATGACGCGTGTGCTGTTTGATAAGGCTGCTGTATGATGGCTGACTGACTCTTTCCAAAGGCACCCATAATCATTCATAATCATGAGTACCCCCGCTCGCATATGGCGCACCTCGGTGAGCACATGAAGGGCTTTTTGTGGTCAAATTAAAAAAATGCACTTAGGGGTAAAAACATTTCTGGTAAGTATGCATTAGTGTTGACCCGATACCAATATGTTGGTACCGATACCGGTACCAACATTCTTTCAATACTTTTCGATACTTTTCTAAATAAAGTGGACCACAAAATATTGCATTATTGGCTTTATTTTAACAAAAAAATCTTACGGTACATTAAACATAGTGTGGAAGTCGCTTCCAAGTGGTCCCACTGACAGACACTTCACAGGAGCCAGGCGTGCAAAGTTGAACAAAGTTTTTTAATGCACATAGATTTGATCCAAGTCTTTCTTCTGCAGAACGTGACTTTTCAGTCACGTCTGTATCCTCTCTCTCCTCCTGCTCCCGGCCGCTTACTGTTAAAGACAACAGATGATTAGATTACTGTGAAATCTAATCACCTGCCAGCTGTGTCTCGCCGTCAGCACTGCCAAGCCCCCGTCTAATGGTGCTCTGTCCTCAGCACCATGGACAGAGGCGGTGACCTTTGCTCCTGCAGGCAGCGCTGGCAACATCTCCCTCCACACATATGTTTCTTATTGCAAGTTTGTCCTTAAATAAAATAGTGAACATACAAGACAACTTGTCTTTTAGTACTAAGTAAGCAAACAAAGGCCCCTAATTTAGTCTGCTGACATATGCAGTGACATATTGTGTCATTTGTCGTTCTATTATTTTGTCAAAATTATTAAAGACAAGTAGTAGAAAATAAATTATTAATCTACTTGTTCATTTACTGTTAATATCTGCTTACTTTCTCTGTTAACATGTTCTATCTACACTTCTGCTAAAATGTAATAATCACTTACTCTTCTGTTGTTTGATACTTTACATTAGTTTT
Source organism: Entelurus aequoreus (assembly GCF_033978785.1). NCBI lineage: Eukaryota > Metazoa > Chordata > Actinopteri > Syngnathiformes > Syngnathidae > Entelurus > Entelurus aequoreus. The sequence goes on along the minus strand of NC_084731.1, from coordinate 27,381,620 downwards.
AGATGATACCACAAATTTGGGTATCAATCCGATACCAAGTAGTTACAGGATCATACATTGGTCATATTCAAAGTCCTCATGTGTCCAGGGACATATTTCCTGAGTTTATAAACATAATATACAATTTAAAAAAACAAAAGAAGATGCTGTGATGCCAAAAAATATTGGTGTAATCATAGTAGTATCGACTAGATACGTTCCTGTACTTGGTATCATTACAGTAGATGTTAAGTGAAGATCCACCTTTATCGTTAGTTTTTAAGCCAAAATGCGTCCGTTCTCCCTTTTCTGTCTACACACTGTGTCTGTTTGTAAGTACTCTGTGATTGTGCGCTGCCGAACATGCTATTTTGCTCGCATAACCAACAATGACACGACGTGTTGTAGCTGCTTCTAAATCACTAATCCTTGCTTCCATGGCGACAAATAAAGTACGTTTCTTCGAGTATCATCCCTGCAGGACGAGGAATAGCTAAACATGTTTAGCGTCGGGATTCAGCGTCAAATTGTAAACAAAGACCATTGGTGGATCTACACCTAAAATCCACTGTAATGATACCAGGTACAGGAGCGTATGTAGTCGATATTACTTGATGACGTCAACATTTTTTGGCATCACAACATCTTCTTTAGTATATTTTTGATTGAAATTATGTTTATAAACTCAGGATATATGTCCCTGGACACATGAGGACTTTGAATATGACCAATGTATGATCCTAGAACGACTTGGTATCGGATTGATACCCAAATTTGTGCTATCATCCAAAACTAATGTAAAGTATCAAACAACAGAAGAATAAGTGATTATTACATTTTAACAGAAGTGTAGATAGAACATGTTAAAAGAGAAATTAAGCAGATATTAACAGTAAATGAACAAGTAGATTAATAAATCATTTTCTACCACTTGTCCTTAATAATTTTGACAAAATAATAGAATCGAAAATGACACAATATGTTACTGCACATGTCAGCAGACTAAATTAGGAGCATTTGTTTGCTTACTTACTATCAAAAGACAAGTTGTCTTGTATGTTCACTATTTTATTTAAGGACTAAAATGCAATATGAAACATATGTTTAATGTACCGTAAAATGTTTTGTTAAAATAAAGCCAATAATGCAATTTTTTGTGGTCCCCTTTATTTAGAAACATATCGAAAAGTATCAAAATAACTTTGGTACCGGTACCAAAATATTGGTATCGAGACAACACTAATAGCCAATTATCAAAATATATAATATTGGCCACGCTCACACCAGACCCACAAATAGATTGCCAATCTGCGGGAAACCATACCATACCATACCAACTTTATTTCAAAAGCCCCTTAAAAACTGCTTAAAGGCCTACTGAAATGATTTTTTTAAATTTAAACGGGAATAGCAGATCCATTCTATGTGTCATACTTGATCATTTCGCGATATTGCCATATTTTTGCTGAAAGGATATAGTAGAGAAAATCGACGATAAAGTTCGCAACTTTTGCTCGCTGATAAAAAAAAGCCTTGCCTGTACCGGAAGTAGCGTGACGTCACAGGAGCTAGTATTCCTCACAATTCCCCATTGTTTACAATGGAGCGAGAGAGATTCGGACCGAGAAAGTGACGATTACCCTATTAATTTGAGCGAGGATGAAAGATTCGTAGATGAGGAACGTTACAGTGAAGGACTTGAGAGGCAGTGATGGACGTATCTTTTTTCGCTCTGACCGTAACTTAGGTACAAGCTGGCCCATTGGATTCCACACTCTCTCCTTTTTCTATTGTAGATCACAGATTTGTATTTTAAACCACCTCAGATACTATATCCTCTTGAAAATGAGAGTCGAGAACGCGAAATGGACATTCACAGTGACTGAACATGTAAATACACGATTAATAATATTCAGCTTTGCGAAGCTAAAAAAATAGAAGCTAACCTAGCAACGTAGCCAACGTGATAGCATAGCAGTCTCAAATGCAGATATAAACTAAATTTAAAAAAAACCTGACTGGATGGATAGACAGAAGATCAAAAATACTATTAAACCATGAACATGTAAATACACGATTAATAATATTCAGCTTTGCGAAGCTATAAAAATAGAAGCTAACCTAGCAACGTAGCCAACGTGATAGCATCAGTCTCAAATGCAGATAGAAACTAAATTAAAAAAAACCCTGACTGGATGGATAGACAGAAGATCAAAAATACTATTAAACCATGAACATGTAAATACACGATTAATAATATTCAGCTTTTCGAAGCTAAAAAAATAGAAGCTAACCTAGCTACGTAGCCAACGTTATAGCATAGCAGTCTAAAATGCAGATATAAACTAAATTTAAAAAACCCTGACTGGATGGATAGACAGAAGATCAAAAATACTATTAAACCATGTACGTGTAACTACATGGTTAAAAATTCTCAGCCTGGTAAGGCTTAACTATGCTGTTGCTAACGACGCTAAGGCTAATTTAGCAACTTAGCAACCGGACCTCACAGAACTATGTACTCTCTCCTTTTTCTATTGTGGATCACGGATTTGTATTTTAAACCACCTCGGATACTATATCCTCTTGAAAATGAGAGTCGAGCACGCGAAATGGACATTTAAAGTGACTTTTATCTCCAAGACAATACATCGGTGACACACTTAGCTACTGAGCTAACGTGATAGCATCGTTCTCAAATGAAGATAGAACCAAAATAAATAAACCCCTGACTGGAAGGATAGACAGAAGACCAACAATACTTTTAAACCATGTACATGTAACTACACGGTTAAAAATTCTCAGCCTGGTAAGGCTTAAAAATGCTGTTGCTAACGACGCTAAGGCTAATTTAGCAACTTAGCAACCGGACCTCACAGAACTATGATAAAACATTAGCGCTCCACCTACGCCAGCCAGCCCTCATCTTCCCATGAACAGCCGTGCTCACCTGCGTTCCAGCGATCAACGGCGCGACGAAGGACTGCATCCGTGGGTTTGGCGGCAAGCATCGGCTAGGCGTAGTAAGTAGTCCTTGTTGTGTTGCTGTAAGTATTGTACTTAGCCGCTAATACACCGATCGATCCCACCTACAACGTTCTTCTTTGCAGCCTCCATTGTTCATTAAACAAATTGCAAAAGATTCACCAACACAGATGTCCAGAATACTGTGGAATTTTGTCGAAGAAAACAAGAGGCTTTTCTATCGGGTCCGATGGGGTCCAACCACTTCCGTTGCTTTTGTGACGTCACGTGCATAAATCATATCCAAAGGAGTTTTTCAACCGGAAGTGTGGCGGGAATTTGAAAATTGCACTTTATAAGTTAACCCGGCCGTATTGGCATGTGTTGCAATGTTAAGATTTCATCATTGATATATAAACTATCAGACTGCGTGGTTGGTAGTAGTGGGTTTCAGTAGGCCTTTAACTTAACACACAAATATGTCCCCCTGCAAAATGTACCCTAAAAACCAGTACGTACCCTCTTAAGGTGGGGTAGGTCAGTCTGTTCCTCCTTTCATGGAGAATAATGGGTGCTGTGGTGGAGAGCCTCTCGCTGGCCACACTTGTTGAAGGTGTTCAGAGAGTTTTAGTCGCTGTGACTGCCAGGAAGGCTGCGGAGTTTGGTCTGAAAGAGGAATAGTTGGCTTACCGAGGTACGTCCGCATTTCAATAAGTAGACTTGTGGTGCTTGAATGAGGATCAGGTGCATTTTCCTTCAGGATTTGTTCTGGTTTATTGCCTTAAAAATGTAAAGTACCACTGATAGTCACACACACACTAGGTGTGGCGTAGTTACCCTCTGCATTTGACCCATTCCCTTGTTCCACCCTCTGGGAGGTGAGGGGAGCAGTGAGCAGCAGCGGTGGCCGCGCTCGGGAATCATGTTGGTGATTTAACCCCCAATTCCAAGCAGATTTGGCCCCCCGGGCCTTGAGTTTGACACCTGTGATCTAGATATTTGTTGCAAAATGTAGAAAGGCAATGCTTTTTAAATGCACTCTTTTTTGTACTTTAGTGGTATAGTTGAATCGGAAATAAAATGAGGACGTAAAAACTGACAGCGATGCTCTAAATGTTCCAGCAAACGCATAAACTCCTCAGTTCCTACAACAGGAAGCGATTTGTCATCCAGCAAAACGAACCACAACTTTGTTCGTTATCACCTTTGCTTTGTTAATAAATGCATCTTCTCACATTTCCTGCAATGACTGTTGTTAAAGGTGTGTAAGAACCCTGCATACTAATTAAAGGAATGTGTTTTATCACATTTGCATGTTTGAAATGCCGCTTGAGACACTTTGGTCGCACAATTTGAACCTTGCTGTTGTAATTGTGTCTGTGCTGCACAATATGTAAGTAAGCCTAGCATCAGGGCGGTGTCAAAATGACGTCGCCATATAATTTACATAATTAGCTATGACACGTGTTGTCTTTATACGGCTAAAAAAAAAAAAATAATTGTTACTTTATATCATTTTGTTGTATTTTTAAATTGTTGCTGTTTATTTTATTACTACAAGGTAACGCAGGCTGCACTTTGTATATCCGTTGTTTATTTACAACTGAATGTTGGATTTAAGTTTAGCAATATTTAAACAGTGCTTGAAATCAAAGATAGAAAAAAACCAATTTGAGTTATCTTATGTTCCATTCAAGCCGCACCCACCGAATGTTAGGAAAAAAAAAAAGAAAAAAAAGGAAAAAAAAACATCTACTAACCTGTATATACTGGTGCGAAATATTTTGTAAATGTTTATTTACATACCTTCATTGTTTCTAAACGGTGCATGTGACACGGCAGTAAAACGGCTGATCAAACAAAACAGAAGTCATCGTCATGGACCCATTCCTGTTTTTTGTCTTACCCTATTTCCAACCTTTTTTGTTTGACTACTCATTTTCCTTTGTTCATCCAATTTCAACTCTTCCACCGTCAAAACATGTTTTCTTAGTCAGGACAAAAAAACATGTTGGTTTAAGAAAGAGATACATTCCCGGTTTTCCAGAAATTTCAGGAATTCCGTAGTACCATTTCTCAATTTAATATGTTACTACTTCAACATTTCTCGACCGATTTGAAAAACTTCAACACCAACCATTTCAACTCATTCAGAACACTCAAGTCTTTTAACATGTTCCCCAAAAATTCAACTTTTCCCGAAATTCCCAAATTTCCATGAAATTCCCATTGAAATGAAGGGGACATTTTTCAAAGTTCCACAATTCCCACATGTTTCATCCAATTCAAACCATTCCACCTTCAACACATTCAACTAATCCTAGACATTCAAACTACCATTTTTCAACATTTACCTGATTTCCAGGAATTCCTGTTTTTTGTCTTACCCCTATTTCCAACCTTTTTTGTTTGACTACTCATTTTCCTTTGTTTATCCAATTTCAACTGTTCCACCGTCAAAACATTTTTCTTAGTCAGGACAAAAAAACAAGTTGGTTTAGGAACTAGAAACATTCCCGGTTTTCCCGAAATTTCAGGAATTCCGTAGTACCATTTCTCAATTCAACATGTTACTACTTCAACATTTCTCGACCGATTTGAAAAACTTCAACACCAACCATTTCAACTCATTCAGAACATTCAAGTCTTTTAACATGTTCCCTAAAAATTCAGATGTTCCTGAAATTCCCAAATTTCCATTAAATTCCCACATTTTTCATCCAGTTCAAACTATTCCACCTTCAACACATTCAACTAATCCTAGACATTCAAACTACCATTTTTCAACATTTAACTGATTTCCAGGAATTCCTGTTTTTTTTGTCTTACCTTATTTCCAACCTTTTTTGTTTGACTACTCATTTTCCTTTGTTTATCCAATTTCAACTGTTCCATCGTCAAAACATTTTTTCTTAGTCAGGACAAAAAAACATGTTGGTTTAGGAACTAGAAACATTCCTGGTTTTCCCGAAATTTCAGGAATTCCGTAATACCATTTCTCAATTCAACATGTTACTACTTCAACATTTCTCGACCGATTTGAAAAACTTCAACACCAACCATTTCAACTCATTCAGAACACTCAAGTCTTTTAACATGTTCCCCAAAAATTCAGCTTTTCCCGAAATTCCCAAATTTCCATGAAATTCCCATTGAAATGAATGGGACATTTTTAAAAGTTCCACAATTCCCACATGTTTCATCCAATTCAAACCATTCCACCTTCAACACATTCAACTAATCCTAGACATTCAAACTACCATGTTTCCGCGTTTAACAGATTTCCAGAAATTCCTGTTTTTTTGTCTTACCCTATTTCCAACCTTTTTTGTTTGACTACTCATTTTCCTTTGTTTATCCAATTTCAACTGTTCCACCGTCAAAACATTTTTCTTAGTCAGGACAAAAAAACAAGTTGGTTTAGGAACTAGAAACATTCCCGGTTTTCCCGAAATTTCAGGAATTCCGTAGTACCATTTCTCAATTCAACATGTTACTACTTCAACATTTCTCGACCGATTTGAAAAACTTCAACACCAACCATTTCAACTCATTCAGAACACTCAAGTCTTTTAACATGTTCCCTAAAAATTCAGATGTTCCTGAAATTCCCAAATTTCCAAGAAATTACCACATTTTTCATCCAGTTCAAACTATTCCACCTTCAACACATTCAACTAATCCTAGACATTCAAACTACCATTTTTCAACATTTAACTGATTTCCAGGAATTCCTGTTTTTTTTGTCTTTCCTTATTTCCAACCTTTTTTGTTTGACTACTCATTTTCCTTTGTTTATCCAATTTCAACTGTTCCATCGTCAAAACATTTTTTCTTAGTCAGGACAAAAAAACATGTTGGTTTAGGAACTAGAAACATTCCTGGTTTTCCCGAAATTTCAGGAATTCCGTAATACCATTTCTCAATTCAACATGTTACTACTTCAACTTTTCTCGACCGATTTGAAAAAATTCAACACCAACCATTTCAACTCATTGAGAACACTCAAGTCTTTTAACATCTTCCCCAAAAATTCTGATTTTCCCGAAATTCCCAAATTTCCATGAAATTCCCATTGAAATGAATGGGACATTTTTCAAAGTTCCACAATTCCCACATGTTTCATCCAATTCAAACCATTCCACCTTCAACACATTCAACTAATCCTAGACATTAAAACTACCATGTTTCCACGTTCAACACATTTCCAGGAATTCCTGTTTTTTGTCTTACCCTATTTCCAACCTTTTTTGTTTGACTACTCATTTTCCTTTCTTTATCCAATTTCAACTGTTCCATCGTCAAAACATTTTTTCTTAGTCAGGACAAAAAAACAAGTTGGTTTAGGAACTAGAAACATTCCCGGTTTTCCTGAAATTCCAGGAATTTCGTAATACCATTTCTCAATTCAACATGTTACTACTTCAACTTTTCTCGACCGATTTGAAAAAATTCAAAAACCAACCATTTCAACTCATTCAGAACACTCAAGTCTTTTAACATCTTCCCCAAAAATTCTGATTTTCCCGAAATTCCCAAATTTCCAAGAAATTCCCATTGAAATGAATGGGACATTTTTCAAAGTTCCACAATTCCCAAATGTTTCATCCAATTCAAACCATTCCACCTTCAACACATTCAACTAATCCTAGACATTCAAACTACCATTTTTCCACGTTCAACACATTTCCAGGAATTCCTGTTTTTTGTCTTACCCTATTTCCAACCTTTTTTGTTTGACTACTCATTTTCCTTTGTTTATCCAATTCCAACTGTTCCATCGTCAAAACGTTTTTCTTAGTCAGGACAAAAAACAAGTTGGTTTAAGAACTAAAAACATTCCAGGAATTTTGTAATACCATTTCTCAATTCAACATGTTACTACTTCAACATTTCTCGACCGATTTGAAAAACTTCAACACCAACCATTTCAACTCATTCAGAACACTCAAGTCTTTTAACATGTTCCCCAAGAATTCAGCTTTTCCCAAAATTGCCAAATTTCCATGAAATTCCCATGGAAATGAATGGGACATTTTTCAAAGTTCCACAATTCCCACATGTTAAATCCAATTCAAACCATTCCACCTTCAACACATTGAACTAATCCTAGACATTCAAACTACCATGTTTCCACGTTTAACAGATTTCCAGGAATTATTGTTTTTTTGTCTTACCCTATTTCCAACCTTTTTTGTTTGACAACTCATTTTCCTTTGTTTATCCAATTTCAACTGTATCATCGACAAAACGTTTTTCTTAGTCAGGACAAAAAAATATGTTGGTTTAAGAACTAGAAACATTCCCGGTTTTCCCGAAATTCCAGGAATTTCGTAATACCATTTCTCAATTCAACATGTTACGACGTCAACATTTCTCGACCGATTTGAAAAACTTCAACACCAACCATTTCAACTCATTCAGAACACTCAAGTCGTTTAACATGTTCCCCAAAAATTCAGCTTTTCCCGAAATTCCCAAATTTCCATGAAATTCCCTTTGAAATGAGTGGGACATTTTTCAAAGTTCCACAATTCCCACATGTTTCATCCAATTCAAACCATTCCACCTTCAACACATTCAACTAATCCTAGACATTCAAACTACCATTTTTCCACGTTCAACACATTTCCAGGAATTCCTGTTTTTTGTCTCACCCTATTTCCAGCCTTTTTTGTTTGACTACTCATTTTCCTTTGTTTATCCAATTTCAACCGATCCACCGTCAAAACATTTTTCTTAGTCAGGACAAAAAAACAAGTTGGTTTAAGAACTAGAAACATTCCCGGTTTTCCCGAAATTTCAGGAATTCCGTAATACCATTTCTCAATTCAACATGTTACTACTTCAACATTTCTCGACCGATTTGAAAAATTCCAACACCAACCATTCCAACTCATTCAGACCATTCAAGTTTTTTTTACCATTTAAAAAAAAAAAATCCAGCTTTTCCCGAAATTCCCATTTAAATCAATGGGACATTTTTCAAAGTTCCACAAGTCCCACATTTTTCATCTGATTCGAACTGTTCCAACTTCAAAATATTCAGCCTGTTCAGGAATTGTGCGCTCTACTTCAACAATTTAAAAAAAACATTCCAGGATTTCAGTTCAACCTCAGCATTGGAGCATTCACACGCAACTCCTTCGGGAATTGCCTCTTCTAGCTTATAAATGACTTTTTAAACACAGGCAAATGGCAAACAGAAAGTGCTGTACAAAATACGAAAATAACACACACGTATTCCGTGGAAAGTTGCATGTTGTACTTGTGTAGCCTTACGGTTGTGTGGTTTTGTGTGACATTTGGATGTGAAAGAGCACCCAAAAGTGTCGCGTCTTCCCCCATGCCCGTATTTTGAAATGGTTAAAAAAAAACAAAAGACCAGCTGGTGTGTGAATAGAATGGAACAAGGTGCCAGGTGAAGTAAGAGTCTGGCTTTATTTTTCTCTCCAAATTGCGACCGAGTATAAGGCTTCCTCCGCTTCTTTCCCCCTGCAAAGCCAATTAAAGCTGTTTTTTTTTTTTTTTCCTGCCGCGTATCCTGAGTGAATGGATCCAGCCACTAAGAGTTCTTGAAGTAAAGTCACAAAGGACATGTGTGGCAGATGGTTTGTGCAAAGGTATGTGCGAAGACGTAGCGGGAAAAAGAACGAAGCAAACAAGCATGAAAATAGCAGGCTGTCTCCAGTGCGGGGCTCTTAGTTTGCCACTTTCCATTTCCAAATGATCATCTCGTGCTCAAAGAATGCTGTGCAGATGACCGGTGATGCACGACTTGTTTACTTCGTGGGAGGCTCGCTAGCATCCCGGGGCATTTATTGAGACAATGCAATGTCTTTCTCGCAAAAAAAATAAAAGTGCTGACAGCTACTTGATTTGAGCTTGGACTCGCTGTCCCAGCTGAATGCAAACGCTTAGCTGCAGCCGTTCACCACAAAGGCGGACACGTTTGTTGTCAAGGCACTGAAGACCCGGCTTAATGGCTGTAAGTGCATTTTCACCCACTGGACTTCATGTTAAAGTAGAATACAACGTCATATTGCCTCTGTGTTTTGGCAGTGATTTATTTATTTTTGTTGCTGACAAAACGTGCACACTTTAAAGTAGTGCTATTCAATTGGCGGCCCGGAGTCCAAATCTAGTCTTGGGATGACACCATACCGATCCCTGAGTTTAGTAGCGGCTCATAGTACGGTTTGGTAGGTATGAATTGTTTTAGTTATATTGTAAAACTTACAAACCCCGTTTCCATATGAGTTGGGGAATTGTGTTAGATGTAAATATAAACGGAATACAATGATTTGCAAATCCTTTTCAACCCATATTCAATTGAATGCACTACAAAGACAAGATATTCCACCCAGGAATGGGGCCATATCAACCGCTTTCCTACTGGAACTGACAATATAAATAGACCAAAATTAAATGTCTACTGTAGAGAACGCTGGAATATATACGAAATTACGACTAATAGTGAAGGGAAGTCCGGCCCCCGATCCCTAGCTTTCTCTAAATGTGGCCCTCAAAATATTGTAATTGAATATCCCTGCTTAAAAGCTTTAATGTGTACAACCCAGCAGCAGAAGGAACCTTAACTTGAACTGCTTTGTGGCGAATGTTCTCATTAAACTATAAAGACAAACTAAAAAAAACGGAAATAATTAGTGATGTCTGGGACATTTTTAAATATTTTAAATCACCCCCATCTTAAAAAAAAACAAAAAAAAAACAGAGGCACTGAAATAATCCACTTGCTTCAGGACAGGTGAGACTCAGTATAATGTGGATTTCTAGCTACTCACCTGTTGGATTTTGCAATAAGCTGCTTAAAAATAAATTCCAGTTGTATGCTGTCTGCTCCTTTAATCACCTAGCTTTATTATTTCAGCCATGGTATATTATATTCCTGACCAATTAATTCACACTTTATTTTAACACCCTAGCTGGGACTAATGATACACCATTTCCTGGGTCTAATTATACCTACATTATGGGACATTACGAGCAGTAAGAAGCAAAGGGTGCAAAGCTCTTAGTATTTCCAGCACTCCCGACCACCACTTAGTACAACATACACCCTCGTCCACCCTCCCTCAATACATTGTCTTAAAACAGGGGTGTCCAACTCATTTTAGCTCAGGGGCCACATGGAGGAAGAATCTGTGCACGCTTGGGCCGGACTATTAAAATCATGGCATTCAAACTAAAAAATAAAGGCAACTTCAGATTGTTTTCTTTGTCTATAGACAAAGAATAAAAATAAAACAAACACATTCTGAAAATATTACAATAAAAATGTAGAAAAAAATACCGGCAGTTTAGATCCATGAAGGAAAGAAGAAAGTGAATTAATATTTATAACTGGATACATTTACATATGCATGAACACATATTTTATTTTGTATGAATTAAGTCATGTTTATGACAACCTTTTTCCAAAACACAATACAGAATGTGAGATATAACAGGATAATGCATACATTTATAATTTGTTTTCAAAACACTTACAAAAAAGTGGGACCCCATTTGTATGACTTGATGGGGTCCCTGGGACCCCATTTTGAAAATACCTAGCGCCAACACTGATGGAGTTTTGGTGCGTGCAAAACAGCAGCAGGCGGTTCTAATACCAATCAAATATCATCATTCGGGGGCCGGATTGACTTTGACACATAGGTCTTAAACGTTTATGCTATTCATTCATTCATACATACAGTCTTACATTGAGAGCTTGTGAAATCAGGTTGGTCCAAACCAGGGGTGTCCAAAATGCGGCATTTTCATTGGCATATACATAATACCAAATAAACATATCCTGGATTATAAAAAGCAAAGAAGAAATGCAACTGGCCCAAAATCCATCAAAATATTTTAGTAGTAAATGTTTTAGTGCCATTTCTAATATAAAGTAGTGTAAAGTTCTTACTTATATCTGTCTGTAAACTCGCCATGAAAGTGCTAAAACATACAGGTATAGTGAGTGTACATTATTCACCCAAGGAACTTTAGTTATTAGAGTTCCGGTCGGACGGTTTTTCCGGTGTGGTTGTTTCCGGATGAGGAGATGCTGCTCCGTTATTGATTTAAGTAAAACGTCTGAATGTCATTAAAACAGTTAGCTCCATCTTTTGACACTTCTTCCACTCCCGTCCTTGCACGCTACAACAAAGATGACGGGGAGAAGACGCTGTCGAAGGTGAGCCACGTAAATAAGACCGCCCACAAAACGTCGCGTCAGAAAACGGCTTGAAGATTATCTGTAAAACATAATCCATGCAACATATTGACAATTTTTTGACAACTTAGAAAAAATAAATAATGATATGACTCCTTTAATGCGCCCCATAATCCGGTGCACTTTATATATGAAAAAAGATTCATTCATCGGCAGTGCGCCTTATAATCCGGTGCGCCCTATGGTCCGGAAAATACGGTACATATCCTACAATCACTGAGCGACATATTAAGACAACTCTGTCTTTGCAAAATCCCAAGTGTTTCCACACAAAGGATCGCAATGGTAAATTAGTCATTTGTTCGGTGTCCGCCATAATTGTTTTGAAGACTGCTGGCGCCTGGTGATGATGTCACAAACGGGCGACAGTTTACGTTTTCATTTACTTAAAAATGCTACGAATAACTTTATACAAAGTCGGCCATTCCTAAAGCCACTGTTTTCTTTTCTCGTATTGACACAATTAATTAATTATCTTTTAAATCGATTTTAGATTGATATTAGGGATGTCCGATAATATCGGATTGCCGATATAATCGGCCGATAAATGCTTTAAAATGTAATATCGGAAATTATCGGTATCGGTTTCAAAATTATCGGTATCGGTTTCAAAAAGTAAAATTTATGACTTTTTAAAACGGCGCTGTGTACACGGACAGAGCGCCAATTAACCTTAAAGGCACTGCCTTTGCGTGACAGCCCAGGCACATAATATCTACACACACAAGTGAATGCAAGGCATTGTTGTTCAACAGCCATACAGGTCACACTAAGGGTGACCATATAAACAACTTTAACACTGTTATAAATAAGCGCCACACTGTGAACCCACACCAAACAAGAATGACAAACACATTTCGGGAGAACATCCGCACCGTAACACAACATAAACACAACAGAACAAATACCCAGAACCCCTTGCAGCACTAACTCTTCCGGGACGCTACAATATACACCCCCCTGCTACTCTCAACCCCGCCCACCTCAACCTCCTCATGCTCTCTCAGGGAGAGCATGTCGCGAATTCCAAGCTGCTGTTTTGAGGCATGTTAAAAAAAATAATGCACTTTGTGACTTCAATAATAATTATGGCAGTGCCATGTTGGCATTTTTTTTCCATAACTTGAGTTGATTTATTTTGGAAAACCTTGTTACATTGTTTAATGCATCCAGCGAGGCATCACGACAAAATTAGGCATAATAATGTGTTAATTCCACGACTGTATATATCGGTATCGGTTGATATCGGAATCGGTAATTAAGACTTGGACAATATCGGGATATCTGCAAAAAAGCCATTATCGGACATCTGTCATTGATATACTTTGTATCTTTTGGTAGCCCAGCTTGCAGAGCACGGATCGATTTACTTGAATATAAAGAATATAAATGCATACATCTTTACACCCCTTATTATTTACCATCCTCCTTGGGGCACATCATTCTCAGTCGCCTCTCTCCAAGTTATTAGGGAGAAAAAAATATTAAAATACCAACACCGACACTTGAATGAGCCTCAGCCCACTCAGTGGGCTTAGCGCTCATGATTGACACCTGAGTTTCTTCGTTTCCATAAAGAGTATTAAGTTTCCTCTTCTTAAAAAAAAATCATATTTTTCTAACCATTTCACCTCAGACTCAACTTTTCGCAGAGCGCATCAGGCTTCCTTTCATGCAAACTACACCGAGGCCATTTCTGTGGATGTCTTTTAACTTGTGCATTTGGTGCTTTTCTCTGTCAAGTGGGTGTATCGGCAGGAACAATTTGCCTGCCAATCAGCGCTACCTCTGAGTGCACCCTACGTTTTTGTTGCAGCAGCGAGCGCACCGTCTTCGCCTCTGCGCGTTTGAACGTGTTTTTTTTGCGCGTATGTGGGTGGGTTTGCAGTCTCTGCTTGCATGTGTTCTCGGTGTGCGGTTAATAAGCTGTCGCTTTGATAAGATTACTGCTGGACTTCATTGGCTGCCAATGTCCCAAATGGCATTACCTTTACCGAGTAGTACTTTTTGGAAATCGTAACCATTTCAGGTTAATAATACTTTTCCAACGGTTTCAAATGTTACATAATTACGTTTTTATTGTATACATCCATCCAACCATCCATTTTCTACCACTTATCCCTTTCGGGGTGTCCGGGGGAGGGGGGGCTGATAACGGAGGGAAAAAAATATTTTTCATCATCTTTTTTTTTTTCTACGTTATCATTTTTCCTAGCCTAATAAAGAGTTGCTTTGCAGACTTTAATCAAAACAGACTGATGCATTAAACACATTACGACTTAGACTTAGTCATATTTAGTGACATACTTGGGCTGGATCCCAGTTCTCCCCATTAACTCTTCGCTTAGCCCAGTTTTGCGTGTTTACGTCGAGCAAGTGGTGTTCAAATCTTTTTTTTTTTAAGGTTGAGGGAAGGTCTAAGTAACAAGGGGTGGGGGGAAAAAATGTGGTACGGACCACACTTGAAACCAAGTGTTGTGAAAAAGGTCTTGATCACACCTCATTGGCCAACAAGTAATTTGAGGCATTATTGATTTTCACAGTAATGACACTAATGTTTTAGTAGGTATTCAATCCTCTGCTAAATATTGCCCTGTTTTAAATTTCATTTTCATTTTAAAATTGCTCATCATACGAGCTAGCTAACACGCCTGTAGCTAGTAGACTACGATGAGAAACTAGCAGCACGCGGACTTCTATTTACCACATTTCATGAATTAGTAGCCAGATAGTCTACTTTCAGAATTTACATAGGCTATGTTAAGAACTGATTTTTAAAAATATTTTAAATTGCTCGTCATATGAGCTGGCTAACGCAGCGGTAGCTCCTAAACTACGATGTCAGACTCACAACAAACGTACATTACAACTACTTACTACATTTCATGAATAATTAAACGGATAATCTAGTTTTAGAATTTATTTTAGCCATGTTAAGAATGTTGTTGTTTTATTATTTTAAAATCGCTCATCTTACGAGCTAGCTAACGTGGCTCTATCAAGTAAATTGCGATGCCAAACTAGCAGCAAATGGACTTCACTTTTATTTACCACATTTCATGAATTAGTAGCCAGATTGTCTACTTTCAGAATTGTGTTAAGAACTGAGTTTTTTTATATACCGTATTTCCTTGAATTGCCGCCGGGAATATAGTATTCGCCTGCCTAGAATTGCAGCCGGGTCAAACTCGTTTCGCAAAATACTTAGCATATGCCTAGAATTTCTGCCGGGTCAAACTCGTCACGTCACGAGTGACACTTCCCCTGTCATCATTTTCAAAATGGAGGAAGCTGATTTCAGTAATTTGAAATCGCATAAAGGGAAGAAAAATATCAATATTGTGTTATTATATACCGGTAATTGCAATTCTTATTATTAATAATGTTTGTTTGTAGTGGTGGAGAGCTGACTTTTTGTTGTTGGAGTTGCGTCTTTCAAAGCGCTTTATTTTGAAAAACCGGTATGCCTCGTTTCACCGCCGGGTCAAACTCGTCACGTCACGAGTGACACTTCACCTTTCAAGGCACCATTTTCCAAAATGGAGGCTAATTTCAATAATTTAAAATCACATAAAGAGAAGAAGATACAGAGCTATTCAGTAGGATTTAAGGTGCAAGCTATTGAATATGCTAAAAATAACAGTAAGCAGCCACCGTATGTTTTATTAATATACCGTATATTCGTGTGTCAAATATGAGTCATTAAATGACTCCCGCCTCCTGGTGGTAGAGGGCGCTAGTGATCGTTCTTGCGACTACCGGTACTGCAGAACACCGGTGCTGCAGAAGAAGACAACAAGCAGCAACAAGGAGGCGATCGTTTGCTTGCACTTTTAACATGGAGGATTACATATCAAAAATAAAACAGTTTTCTAAACTGGACTTTCAATCGAAGCAGGAGGTAATAATTAAAGGAATATCTCCACCGAGACAGAGAGACTTTTAAAACTGAAGAAAGATAAACAATGCTTTTGATCAGAAGCAGCTGCGCATGGACTCATTTAAAAATAAAGGTAAGACCATAATAAAGTTTTTTTTATTAAATGTGCTTTTCATGATAAGGTAAGCGCCGGAGTAAAAAGAGGTTTTGAAATAATTAGCGCATTCTTGCCTATCCCGCATGCTTTTGGTAAGCGCAGGAGTGAGAAGAGGTTTTAAATTAATTAGCGCCCCGGCGGCTATTCAAGGAAATACGGTATTTTAAATTGCTCGTCATGAGCTGGCTAACACAGCTGTAGCTCGTAGACTACGATGTCAGATTCACAAAAAATGTACATTACTACTATTTACTACATTTCATGAATAATTAAACGGATAATATAGTTTTAGAATTTGTTTTAGGCATGTTAAGAATGTTGATGTTTTTTTATTTTAAAATCGCTCATCTTACGAGCTAGCTATCGCGACTCTATCGAGTAAATTACGATGCCAAACTAGCAGCAAATGGACTTCACTTCTATTTACTACATTACATGAATTATTAACCAGGTAGTCTACTTTAGGAATTTACATTAGCTATGTTAAGAACTGTTTTTTTTTTTCATATTTTAAATTCCTCGTCATATGAGCTGGCTAACGCAACTGTAGCTAGTACACTACGATGTCAGATTCACAACAAATGTACATTACTACTATTTACTAAATTTTATGAATAATTACACGGATAATATAGTTTTAAAATTTGTTGTTGTTTTTTTTATTTTAAAATCGCTCATCTTACGAGCTAGCTAACGCGGCTCTATCGAGTAAACTACGATGCCAAACTAGCAGCAAATGAACTTCACATTTATTTACCACATTTCATGAATTATTAGCCAGATCGTCTACTTTCAGAATTTACATTAGCTATGTTAAGAACTTAGTTTTTTTATATATTTTAAATTGCTCGTCATATGAGCTGGCTAACGCAGCTGTAGCTAGTAGACTACGATGTCAGATTCACAACAAATGTACATTACTACTATTTACTACATTTTATGAATAATTAAACAGATAGTATAGTTTTAGAATTTATTTTAGCCTGGTTAAGAATGTTGTTGTTTTTTTATTTTAAAATCGCTCATATTATGAGCTCGCTGACGCGGCTTTATCGAGTAAACTACGATGCCAAACTAGCAGCAAATGGACTTCCCTTTTATTTACCACATTTCATGAATTATTAGCCAGATTGTCTACTTTCAGAATTTACATGAGCTATGTTAAGAACAGAATTTTTTATTATATATTTTAAATTGCTCGTCATATGAGCTGGCTAACGCAGCTGTAGCTAGTAGACTACGATGTCAGATTCACAACAAATGTACATTACTACTTTTTACTACATGTTATGAATAATTACACGGATAATATAGTTTTAAATTTTGTTGTTGTTTTTTTAATTTTAAAATGATCTTATTTTTTTTTTATTTTAAAATGATCTCATCTTACGAGCTAGCTAACGCGGCTTTATCGAGTAAACTTTGATGCCAAACTAGCAGCAAACGGACTTCACTTCTATTTACTACATTACATGAATTATTACCCAGGTAGCCTACTTTCAGAATTTACATTAGCAATGTTAAGAATTGAGTTTTTTTAAATATTTTAAGTTGCTCGTCATATGAGCTGGCTAACGCAGCTGTAGCTCGTAGACTACGATGTCAGATTCACAACAAATGTACATTACTACTATTTACTACATTGTATTAATAATTTCAAGGATAATATAGTTTTAGAATTTACATTAGCCATGTTAAGAATGTTGTTTTTTTATTTTAAAATCGCTCATCTTACGAGCTAGCTAACGCGGCTTTATCGAGTAAACTTTGATGCCAAACTAGCAGTAAACGGACTTCACTTCTATTTACTACATTACATGAATTATTAGCCAGGTAGTGTTCTTTCAGAATTTACATTAGCTATGTTAAGAACTGATTTTTTTTTTCATATTTTAAATTGCTCGTCGTATGAGCTGGCTTACGCAGCTGTAGCTCGTAGACTACGATGTCAGATTCACAACAAATGTACATTACTACTATTTACTACATTTCATGAATAATTAAACGGACAATATAGTTTTACAATTTGTTTTAGCCATGTTAAGAATGTTGTTGTTTTTTTTATTTTAAAATCGCTCATATTACGAGCTAGCTAACGCGGCTCTATCGAGTAAACTTGTAAACTACGATGTCAGATTCACAACAAACGGACATAATATAGTTTTAGAATTTACATTAGCCATGTTAAGAATGTTAGAAGAATCTTACGAGTAAACTATGATGCCAAACTAGCAGCAAACAGACTTCACTTCTATTTACCACATTTCATGAATTATTAGCCAGATAGTCTACTTTCAGAATTTGCATTAGCCATATTAAGAACTGAGTTTTATTTTTTATTTTTTAATCTCTCGTCATATGAGCTGGCTAACGCAGCTGTAGCTAGTAAACTATGATGTCAGACTCACAACAAATGCACATTACTACTATTTACGACATTTTATGAATAATTACAGATCTGGCCCGCGGGCCTTGAATTTGACACCCCTGATCTACATAGATGTGCAAACTGGCAGTTACGCAGAAATAGCTGTGAGAAAGGAGGCGATTGCACTGCAGCTCTGTCCTATGTATGCCTGTTGACATATATGGGCTGTGAAAAATACAAATATTAGCTATATGATCTGTTCAGCAATATCATTTTATAGCTAACTGATGACCGAAGGGCTGATTAAAACAAAATAAATTGATGTGTTTTGGTGTCTGCTGGCGTTTTTTGTCATGGCGTTCGTTTTTCCCATATTTACTGTAAATAAAAATAACTTCTTGCAATATGCGTTTTCTTGCATCTGAAGCGCACACTCGCAGTTATCGCAGCATCTCCCACGAGCGCACCTTCAGCGCACTAAAAAGTGGCTTCCATTGTAGATCCACTGCAGGTCTGCTTCTAAAATGCCCATAAAATGTGGTACATGTCTGCAGCATGTTTCAAAACAGAGCAAAACGCCCACAGGTAGGAGAAGCATGATAACATGAATGTGCAGTAAATGACTGTCTCTATCTATATACAAAAACTTAATTTAAATAGGGCGATCTGCACCAGTTATCAATTCCAGTCTTAGTAGATCACACGTAACACGCCAACTAATAGGGGGAGCACTTCAAATGTTTACATGCACTTGTTATTTCATATGTTGACCACTGGGGGAGCACTTTTAAAACAGACAAACAGTCAATTTGAAAAATCCCTCCTTTTTGGGACCACCCTAATTATGATGGATTTCACCACCAGGGGGTGCAAATGAGACATTCTCTATTAGATGCAATGGTTTTCCGTATTCGGACCAGGATTTATGTCCTAACTTGTTCACCGGTCCTCATATGGACGGTATTTTTCCTTGTTGATGTCTCTCACACACACACACACACACACACACACACACACACACACACACACACACACACACACACACACACACACACACACACACACACACACACACACACACCATTTTAGAGTTTGTACACACTGTTTAACGGGTGTTATTTGGATCTTAGTAGATCAGCCTCGTTTAATCTACATGCCCATTAGCAACATTACACTGATACACAAAAATAGTTTCTTACTGCACTGAAGAAAATTAGAGCACCTTAGTTCTAATTGTGGTCGCAAATGCATTTCCTTTAGTGCTGTAAAGTAAACACCCTATCACCAACAACGGCCCTACGGAAAAAAGCTATTTTAATTTTATTTTCTCAATATATATTGTATTCTGCGTTTTAGTCTCTGAGATACAAACACACTCTGTGCGTGCTCCTTGATTCAAATCCTCAGGGCTTCGACACTAAAATAGCTGCGGGACTACGAGGCATTGCAAGCCTTCTTTTTTTTTCTTCGTGGAGGGAAAACTAAGAAACATTGTATTCTCCCTGTGAAGGGAAAATGAAATGAATGTTTTCTGTGAAGTATGAAGAGAGACATTTTTCACCTGTGACAATCTATAATTCGCCGTGCTCCCTCGTCACGCAACTGTCACAATCATTTTACCGTAACAGTTTTTTGGGGGTTTTTACCGCCCTCCCCCGTCCCAAATAGCTCGTATGGTCGCAGCATATGGTCGTTGACATCTTTAGAGTTTTGCCGTTGTTATTTTTCAATAATGTCTTTATGTATAACTTATTGTGTGTGCGTGTGTGTGTGTGTGTGTGTGTGTGTGTGTGTGTGTGTGTGTGTGTGTGTGTGTGTGTGTGTGTGTGTGTGTGTGTGTGTGCGCGTGAGAGACATCAACAAGGAAAGTTTTTCACTATTTATAAGAAAAAAAGTCGACACATTGTGAGAAAAAGACTGCTTTTGGTTAATTATTTTTATTTTTGAATTTTTTGTTTGTAATTGGTTTTTAATCTTCATTATTTACTTCAATTTATTATAGTATGTCTCTATATAATTGTTTATTTAATTTTTTTTAAAAATAATTTTGGCCAAAGGGGCCGCATTTCACTTCCTTACACACACTTGTTATCATATATGTTGGCCAGAGGGGGAGCACTTAAAATGTTTACACACACTTGTTATTTCATATGTTGACCACTGGGGGAGCAATGTCTCCTGGTTTATGAGAGACATCAACAAGGAAAAGTACCGTCCATATGAGGACCGGTGACCAAGTTAGGACATAAATTATGGTCCCGATACGGAAAACCATTGCATCTAAAAGAGAATGCCTCATTTACACCCCCTGGTGGAGAAATCCATCATAATTAGGGTGGTCCCAAAAAGGAGGGATTTTTCAAATTGACTCTGTGTCTGTGTCCATGATAAAGTTGGCAACATATGTTGCTCCAAAACCTGTATGTACCTTTCAGCATTAATGGTGCCTTCACAGCTATGTAAGTTACCCATGTCTTGGGCACTAATACACCCCCATACCATCACACATGCTGCCTTTTACACTTTGCGCCTATAACAATCCGGATGGTTCTTTTCCTCTTTGGTCCGGAGGACACGACGTCCACAGTTTCCCAAAAAAATTTGAAATGTGGACTCGTCAGACCACAGAACACTTTTCCACTTTGTATCAGTCCATCTTAGATGAGCTCAGGCCCAGTGAAGCCGACGGCGTTTCTGGGTGTTGTTGATAAACGGTTTTTGCCTTGCATAGGAGAGTTTTAACTTGCACTTACGGATGTAGTGACCAACTGTAGTTACTGACAGTGGGTTTCTGAAGTGTTCCTGAGCCCATGTGGTGATATCCTTTACACACTGATGTCGCTTGTTGATGCAGTACACCCTGAGGGATCGAAGGTCACGGGCTTAGCTGCTTACGTGTAGTGATTTCTCCAGATTTTCTGAACCCTTTGATGATATTACGGACCGTAGATAGTGAAATCCCTCAATTCCTTGCAATAGCTGGTTGAGAAAGGTTTTTCTTAAACTGTTCAACAATTTGCTCACGCATTTGTTCACAAAGTGGTGACCCTCGCCCCATCCTTGTTTGTGAATGACTGATTATTTCATGGAATCTACTTTTATACCCAATCATGGCACCCACCTGTTCCCAATTTGCCTGTTCACCTGTGGAATGTTCCAATAAGTGTTTGATGAGCATTCCTCAACTTTATCAGTATTTATTGCCACCTTTCCCAACTTCTTTGTCACGTGTTGCTGGCATCTAATTCTAAAGTTAATGATTATTTGCAAAAAAAAAAAATGTTTATCAGTTTGAACATCAAATATGTTGTCTTTGTAGCATATTCAATTGAATATGGGTTGACAATGATTTGTAAATCATTGTATTCCGATCTAACACAATTTCCCAACTCATATGGAAACGGGGTTTGTATATTGGAATATGGGATCCATTATTTAAATGTGTTTTACGTATTAAATGAACTTAAAATATGACTTATTTTATCTTTGTGGAAAATATTGGACACAATGTGTTGTCAAGCTTATGAGATGTGATGCAAGTGTAAGCCACTGTGACACTATTGTTCATTTTTTAAATGTTTTTATTTAATTTTTTTATAAATGGCTGTGATGATAATGTAAATGAGGTATTTCAAATCACTGCTATGTTGGAACTCTTATTAATATTGATACTGTTGTTGATATTATTCATTTTCGTTTGACTACTTTTGGACTGTTTTGTTTCATGTTTGTGCGTCCTCTCAATTGCTCTGTTCATTGCGGTTCTGAATGTTGCTGGGCCCGGTTTGGTTTTGGAATTGTAATTGTATTATTATGGTATTATTGTGTATTATTTTTTTGGACTGATTAATTAAAAAATAAAAAAAATAAAAAAAAATAAAATATATATATATATATATATATATTTTTTTTTTTTACATTTTTTTGTAGCGCCAAGTCACACGTGACACAAGAAACAGGTCTCCATACCATACATATTCCACTTTTTCTTATAAAATGACAATGTTGTTTTCCTGCCTCCGTCAGCTAACATAATTTATTTGTTTAACTGTGAAAGTGTCCCCATTTTGAATGTACAGTATTGAATCGTTGTGCACACCACTAGGGGAGCAGCATGTTGTTGGTTGTTCCACTTTGCATTATATTACATTATTTATTATGTATTTAATTACATAATAGCAACATCACCCTTGTTGCCACCCACACTGTAGGGCGGCCCTGCATAGGCCTGATTGAGAATATAGGCCAGGCTAAATCAAATATTAATCAGCTGTTGTTTTAGAACACACTCGGAGGGCCTGCAGTAGGGGTGTCAAACTAATTTTAGC
Source organism: Entelurus aequoreus (assembly GCF_033978785.1). Lineage (NCBI taxonomy): Eukaryota > Metazoa > Chordata > Actinopteri > Syngnathiformes > Syngnathidae > Entelurus > Entelurus aequoreus. Next base: position 27,358,706 of record NC_084731.1, on the reverse strand, counting down.
TCAGGGGCCCCGCATGGAGGAAAATCTATCCCCACGTGGGCCGGAATGGTAAAATCATGGCATGATACACTTTTTTGGGGGGCTCTGGGAATCACTAATAAGCTGGAGTTCTTTGAACGCAGATTTCTTGCCGGGACATAAAATCAGCAAGATCGGACGGAGCTAAACCGTGTAGTATTTTATAATTAAGTAGTAAAACCTTAAAGTGGCATCTTAAGTGCACAGGAAGCCAGTGCAGGTGAGCCAGTATAGGCGTAATATGATCAAACTTTCTTGTTCTTGTCAAAAGTCTATCAAGATTAAAAAAAAAAAAGATATCAAAATCAAATTACAGGATGTTATTTATGTGGTTTGCTCATTTTCCTCGACTAGTGCACTAACATCATGTGGTTTATTTTGTACGTATGTACAAACCCTGTTTCCACATGAGTTGGGAAATTGTGTTGGATGTAAATATAAACGGAATACATTGAAATACGACAGCGGAGACCCCGGACTGTTGAACGTCTGAAGCTCTACATAAAACAAGAATGGGAAAGAATTCCACTTTCAAAGCTTCAACAATTAATTTCCTCAGTTCCCAATCTTTTATTGAGTGTTGTTAAAAGAAAAGGTGATGTAACACAGTGGTTAACATGCCCTTTCCCAACTACTTTGGCACGTGTTGCAGCCATGAAATTCTAAGTTAATTATAATTTGCAAAAAAAAAAAAAGTTTATGAGTTTGAACATCAAATATCTTGTCTTTGTAGTGCATTCAATTGAATATGGGTTGAAAAGGATTTGCAAATCATTGTATTCCGTTTATATTTACATCTAACACAATTTCCCAAATCATATGCAAACGGGGTTTGTAGCATCATCTACAAAGATACAAAAAATTGCTATTGTGACATCTAGTGGACACATTTAGAACAGCGGTGTGGGGGGAGGTGTGGCCAGCGCGCCTGCAGGAGCAAAGGTCACCGCCTCTGTCTACGGTGCTGAGGACGAGCACCATCGGATGGGAGCGGGGCATGTGCTGACGGCGAGACACAGCTGACAGGTGATTCGATTTCACAGGTGGTACGCGTTAATCTAATCATCTGTTGTCTTTAAGAGTAAGCGGCCGAGAGCAGGGGAGGAGAGAAGGGACTGGGAGAGACTGAAAAGTCACAGACTTTCTGAAAAGACATTTTGATTCATTGTTGAGCATTAAAACTTTGTTAAAAACTGCACGCCTGGCTTCGGTGACGTGGGTACAGTGGAAGTGCTAAGAAGCAACTTCTACCAGCGGTTTCTTTCATTCAAACATTTCGGCTCATTTTTAAACTTAAAGGCCTACTGAAACCCACTACTACCGACCACGCAGTCTGATAGTTAGTATATCAATGATGAAATCTTAACATTGCAACACATGCCAATACGGCCGGGTTAACTTATAAAGTGCAATTTTAAATTTCCCGGGAAACTTCCGGCTGAAAACGTCTATGTATGATGACGTTTGCGCGTGACGTCAAGGGTTGAAGCAGAAGTATTAGAACACCATTGTATCCCAATACAAACAGCTCTGTTTTCATCGCAAAATTCCACAGTATTCTGGACATCTGTGTTGGTGAATCTTTTGCAATTTGTTCAATTTACAATGGAGACTGCAAAGAAGAAAGTTGTAGGTGGGATCGGTGTATTAGCGGCTGGCTGCAGCAACACAACCAGGAGGACTTTGAGTTGGATAGCAGACGCGCTACCGTGCGTACAGCTTTCTTCACCTTGACTTCCTCCGTCTCCGGGCCGCCGACCGCATCGATGATCGGGTGAAGTCCTTCGTCGCGCCGTCGATCGCTGGAACGCAGGTGAGCACGGGTCGTGATGAGCAGATGAGAGCTGGCGTAGGTGGATAGCTAATGTCTTTAGCATAGCTCTGTCGAGGTCCCGTAGCTAAGTTAGCTTCAATGACGTCATTAGCAAAAGCATTGCTAGGCTTCGCCAGGCGGTACAGCATTAACAGTGTGGTTAAAGGTCCAGAGTTTGGTAGTATTGTTGATCTTCTGTCTATCCTTCCAGTCAGGGGTTTATTTATTTTGTTTCTATCTGCAGTTAAGCCCGATGCTATCACGTTAGCTCCGTAGCTAAAGTGCTTCGCCGATGTATTGTCGTGGAGATAAAAGTCACTGTGAATGTCCATTTTGCGTTCTCGACTCTCATTTTCAAGAGGATATAGTATCCGAGGTGGTTTAAAATACAAATCTGTGATCCACAATAGAAAAAGGAGAGAGTGTGGAATCCAATGAGCCCTTGTACCTAAGTTACGATCAGAGCGAAAAAAGATACGTCCTGCACTGCACTCTAGTCCTTCACTCTCACGTTCCTCATCCACAAATCTTTCATGCTGGCTCAAATTAATGGGGAAATCGTCGCTTTCTCGGTCCGAATCGCTCTCGCTGCTGGTGTAAACAATGGGGAAATGTGAGGAGCCTTTCAACCTGCGACGTCACGCTACTTCCGGTACAGGCAAGGCTTTTTTTTATCAGCGACCAAAAGTTGCGAACTTTATCGTCGATGTTCTCTACTAAATCCTTTCAGCAAAAATATGGCAATATCGCGAAATGATCAAGTATGACACATAAAATGGATCTGCTATCCCTGTTTAAATAAAAAAAAATCATTTCAGTAGGCCTTTAACAAACTCATCTTGCGGGCCGGATAAAACCTGTGGGCCTTAGGTTTGACACCCCTGTATTGTGCCATCAATTCATATTTGGACCGATATAATTGGACGTGCATTTCTGTGTAGTTCCTCCACATGGTCGGACTAAAGTGCCTCACAGTGTGCAGACAGGCATCTCACCAGAGTAGTAGACTCTCTCCACAACCAGTGGGAAGAGTTGCCATTAGTGCCAGACTGTGTGGCCCAGATTCAAAAAAGGAGGGGCGGGGGGGATGTGAGAAAATAAAGCCAAAAAAGCGTGAAGTGCAATAAAGTGTTGGAAGAAGATTGACCGCGTATGTGTCGCAGATATCGTCTTACCACTGTGCTGCTGTGAGCTTGTGTGCAGCATCGTCATAAAAAAAAAAAGTGTTCCGTGTGAAGTGGTTGACGGCCAAAGAATCCCATAAATTGTCACGCCATCCTCTTCCCCGCGAGGCTGAGCTCTTTGTCTCACCTTTCCCTCCCCTATGGCACTGTCACTTCGACAGCGCCAAGTGGATTCAATCCAGCAAAGAACCTTCCCTTGTTTGCATGCATGTTTAATGGCGCCACTAGAACTACACACAGATGGAACTCTCCACGCCGCATGTCAACACTTTTGCATTCCGCCCCCTTTCCGTGTTTTCCCCCCCCGCCACGCACAAATGGGCTCACGCCTGAAACATACCAGGAGCTTTGAAGAGTGTTTTTTTTTTTTTTATGTGTTGAATATTTGAACTGTTATCACCCGGCCTGGCTGCACAGATTGCAGGATGTCTTCTCCTCCTTATGTGAAGCCCCATATATTTCAAGCTTCGGGGGGGTGGGGGGGGGGGGGGGGGGGAATCATGCAGTAGGAATAGATAGCGTTGTGCCTGTGGCTAAAAGTTAGATACTTCTCCCAGAGTGTGACACAGTGCACATACACATGCTCGGATATTTTTCTCCAAAGGGATTACTAATCCTCAGGAGATCAAAAAAAGACGGGGTTTTTTTTCCTACTGATTGAGCGACGCCGCATGTCTTGTTTGATGGACAGAGTCTGGTAGGCTCGGGCCGATACATCCATAATTCGACAGACAAATGAAAATAAACTGGCTGATAATATGACAATATATGTCACATAGGGTTGTACGGTATACCAGTATTAGTATAGTACCGTGATACTAATTAATCATATTCGGTACTATACCGCCTCTGAAAAGAACCGGTCCACCACCCCATCGTCGTCACTTTGTGTCATTGCTGGTTTACAAGCAGATGAGCATGTTCGGCAGCGCACAATCACGGAGTACTTACAAGCAGACACAGTGTGTAGACAGGAAAGGGAGAACGGACGCATTTTGGCTTAAAAACTAACAATAAAGGTAAAGATATAACACTGACACGCCCTCAGGAAGAGGTGCTTTAAGACATGGCTAGCTAGCTAGCGGCTAACGTCCATTTGCAGTCTGCAGTGTTTTAGCTACTTCAAAAATCACTAATCCTCGCCTCCATGGCGACAAATAAAGTAAGTTTCTTACAAGTATCATCCCTGCAGGATGAGGGATAGCTAAACATGTTTCACTACACACCATAGCTCAACGGCGTCAAAATGTAAAGAAACGGCATTGGTGGATCTACACGTAACATCCACTGTAATGATACCAAGTCCAGGATGACGTAATCATAGTAGTCGATACTACTATGATTACGTCAATTTTTTTTTCATCACAACATCTTTTTTCTTTTTTTAAAAACTCATATTATGTTTATAAACTCAGGAAATATGTCCCTGGACACATGAGGAATTTGAATATGACCAATGTATGATCCTGTAATCACTTGGTATCGGATTGATACCCAAATTTGTAATATCATCCAAAACTAATGTAAAGCATCCAAACAACAGAAGAATACGTGATTATTACATTTTAACAGAAGTGTAGATAGAACATGTTAAAAGAGAAAGTAAGCAGATGTTAACAGTAATTGAGCAAGTAGATTAATAATCAATTTTTACAGTTTGTCCCTCATAATGTTGACAAAATAATAGAATGGAAAATGACACAATATGTTACTACATACGTCAGCAAACTAATTAGGAGCCTTTGTTTGTTTACTTACTACTAAAAGACAAGTTGTCTTGTATGTTCACTATTTTATTCAAGGACAAACTTGCAATAAGAAACATATGTTTAATGTACCATAAGATTTTTTTTTTTTTAAATAAAGCTAATAATGCAATTTTTTGTGGTCCCCTTTATTTAGAAAAGTATCGAAAAGTACCAAAAAGTATCAAAATAATTTTAGATGACATCAGGTCCAGCAAAGCCGGTGGCGTTTCTGGGTGTTGTTGATAAATGTCTTTGCCTTTGCATAGTATAGTTTTAACTTGCACTTACAGATGTAGCGACGAACTGTAGTTACTGACAGTGGTTTTCTCAAGTGTTCCTAAACCCATGTGTTGATATCCTTTACACACTGATGTTGCTTTTTGATGCAGTACCGCCTGAAGGATCCAAGGTCACGAGCTTAGCCGCTTACGTGCAGTGATTTCTCCATGTTCTCTGAACCTTTTGATATTACAGACCGTAGGTGGTGAAATCCCTAAATTCCTTGCAATAGCTTGTTGAGAAATGTTGTACTTAAACTGTTCGACAATTTGCTCACCTATTTGTTCACAGAGTGGTGACCCTCGCCCCATCCTTGTTTGTGAATGACTGAGCATTTCATAGAAGCTGCTTATGTACCCAAGCATGGCACCCACCTGTTCCCAATGAGCCTGTTCACCTGTGGGATGTGCCAAATAAGTGTTTGACTAAGACTTAGACTTAGACAAACTTTAATGATCCACAAGGGAAATTTTTCCACACAGTAGCTCGGTTACAAAGGATGGAAAGTGTAATGATAACCATTCCTCAACTTCTTCAGTCTTTTTAGCCACTTATGCCAGCTTTTTTGAAACATGTTGCAGGCATCAAATTCCAAATGAGCTAATATTTGCAAAAAATAACAAAGTTTTCCAGTTTGAAGGTTAAATATCTTGTCTTTGCAGTCTATTCAATTGAATGTAGGTTGAAAAGGATTTGCAAATCATGTATTCTGTTTTTACTTACGATTTACACAACGTGCCAACTTCACTGGTTTTGGGTTTTGTAATAACAAATTCAAGTTGATTGCGTTTGAAAGGAATACTTTCGTTATTAATTCATATTATGGTTGCATTAGTGCTTAATTTGGTCCGAAAAAAATACTGACATTAATATTGTCTATCGGCAGCTAATTCTGGGACAATATATCATCCAGCAACATTTAATATCGAGCTCGGCCTGGAGACTGGTCCGCTTGATGATCCCACACAAGCTGTCCTTGACCGAAGCACAGGTGTGACCAAAGCCAAGCCTCATGCTGATCCACAGAGGCCGCCATTAGAAATCAATATCTGTTTGACGTCCCTCTGATTCCAAAGCTCTTTGTGGTGGATCCGTTTAAAGGTAGCAAAGAGTGCCAGACAAAGAGTTTGCATGATGAAGACACCTTCACACCTCACATTGTTTCCTCATGGGAAGCTGAGCGGTAAATCCACATTAACTATCTCCTCTTCATTAAAGCCACCAGCTGCCTAGGATTGTCCATATAAATGCATCTTTACATGACAAAGTGAGATTTTCTCGTAAACACACAAATCCGAGCAGGGAGAAAAAATACGAGGACAAAGTACATCCTTGGATGTAAGGATTGATGCTGCCGCTGGCCTATATAGGTCTCTTCAATATCATGAGTGTGGAAAAAATGCATAATTAACTCCAAGAGCCCTGATTCAGCACAACACACTATGAAAAAGAAATTACCATTCAATGCCCTCTACATTTAATCACAAACACAGTCCAGATGACTATCTGGAGTTCTGATCCTTAATTCTCTGCTTGACTGGCATCCTAAATAAAAACCTAAAAGAAGGAGGAAAAAAAACCCGCATGAATCAGCATTGGCTCAAGGTGTTTGCTTTTTTTCCCCTCAAATCTGCATGTTTTTATGGCGACAAGGACACATCGAATCTGTTCTGTGTAAATGTGCAAGAAAAATGGAAAGCAATAGTTGAGTTGAGTGACCTGGCCTTGCTCTTTGTTGCTCAGTGTTTTCAAACGTCATCTCATTTATTGTTTCTTCGGTAACACTTTAGTATGGGGAACATATTCTAAGTAACAAATACTTAAATTAGAGTTATTTGGACACTAGGGGAACATATAAGGGTTAGGGTTAGAGCATACTTGCCAACCTTGAGACCTCCGATACCGGGAGGTGGGGTGTGGGGGGCGAGGTCGGGGGTGGGGCGGGGGCGTGGTTGGGGGCGTGGTTAAGAGGGGAATATATTTAAGCTAGAATTCACCAACTCAAGTATTTCATATATATATATATATATATATACATATACATATATATATATGTATATGTATGAAATACTTGACTTTCAGTGAATTCTAGCTATATATATATATATTTATTTTATTATACATATAAATAAAATAAATACTTGAATTTCAGTGTTCTGGAGGCTATCCAGTAGATGGCAGTATTGTCCTGTTTAAGAGTGTCACAACATTGCTGTTTATGGCAGAAGAACTGCTTTACGGTAGACTAAACGTGACTGTTGTTGTTGTGTGTTGTTACCGCGCTGGGAGGACGTTAATGAAACTGCCTAACAATAAACCCACATAAGAAACCAAGAACCTGCCCTCGATCATTCTACAGTTATGACATTATGTCATTGGGCAGGCAAGCTGTTTATATTGTGGGAAAGCGGACGTGAGAACAGGCTGTCCCCACTCAGGTCCGCATTGAGCTGGAGGGGGCGTGGCCTCCAGCTCCGGCTGAATACCGGGAGTTTGTCGGGAGAAAATTTCTGCCGGGAGGTTATCGGGATAGGCGCTGAATACCGGGAGTCTCCCGCTAAAAACGGGAGGGTTGGCAAGTATGGGTTAGAGTTACTAATAAGCAATAATGTCTTAGGTAAGACTCTTAGTTAAGGGCTTACTGGTTGTATAATAAGGCCATGCAGAATAAGGCATTAATAAGTACTTAATAATGACTAATTAAGAGCCAATATGTTACTAATTTGCATTTTAATAAGAAACTAATTAAAAGTGAATATGTTCCTCATACTAATATTACTGTTTCTTCACTATCACATCATAATAATAACTAATAATAACTGGGATTTATATAGCGCTTTTCTAAGTACCCAAAGTCGCTTTACATGTTAAAAACCCATCATTCATTCACACTTGGTGGTGGTAAGCTACTTTCGTAGCCACAGCTGCCCTGGGGTAGACTGACGGAAGCGTGGCTGCCAATTTGCGCCTACGGCCCCTCCGACCACCAACTATCATTTATTCAACATTCATTCACCGGTGTGAGCGGCACCGGGGGCAAGGGTGAAGTGTCCTGCCCAAGGACACAACGGCATGGTAAGAGGCGGGGAGCGAACCTGCAACCCTCAGGTTTCTGACACGGGCGCTCTACCCACTACGCCATGCCGCCCCATGCCTTAACTTATGCAGTTTTCCACATTATCATTCTTAGAATTGGTACTAGGGCTGTCAAATGATTATTTTTAGTCAGATTAATCACACTCTAAAACTGTGATTAATCGTGATTAATCACGGGTTATTTTTTGCTTGCGTAAATAACATTTACTAAAGAAAATAGCCCAACATTTTAATACTAATGCAATTTTGTATTGGAACTTTTTTGTAATTGTTTTACTGAACTGCAAGTCATTGATTTGCTCAAAACTTGGTGACAGTAAGTATAGTAAGAATATAGATCTTGCAAACAAGGTACAGTTACTAATCAATAATGGAGTAAACACCCTCATAACTTAACACTGTGCACAATTTAAATTTGCAATTACTCTCCGTTTGTTTAACCGCTGTTTACCTCTTCAGTTGATGAGGCTGATCTCTTTTGTTTTGGTACAATCTGACCCCAGCTCGTTTTGATTACCTACAGATGTTATTCTGTAAGCAAAATAAATTCACATTCAGCCACTAGTTGCAACTTGATGCTATTGTTTGTGTAGTAGAATTAGTTCATCCTTGCTGTAAATATGCCGCTCCGACGTATTGTAGGACTGATCAGTAGTGGTGATATGAATGACATCTTGCAAGACTTGGTCTTCACAGATGTTAAGTGGTTTACATGCAGGGGCTGTCTGTTTAGCGAAGGCATATGTTTAACTTAGTAACTGTGGTACTTTTGATGACAACATTGACGCAGGTGAGCTGCCAGCGTGGCGTTCTCCTCTGCTTGTTGTCGTTTTAGCGAGCATGCAGGCTATCGGCGCCATACCCGAATACGTGTTTCACTTGAAGATGGTATTTTAAGTTTGATGTGCGCCGATGATAAGAACGTTTGTCGCTGCAATACCAACAAGTTATCCCAGTTTTATCTAAAGTTCTATTTTAAAGCGAAATCGGTTGCCTTTCATCATGATAACTAGCCTGCACAGAGTCCTGACCTGAACCCGATAGAACACCTTTGGGATGAATTAGAACGGAGACTGAGAGCCAGGCCTTCTCGACCAACATCAGTGTGTGACCTCACCAATGCGCTTTTGGAAGAGTGGTCGAAAATTCCCATAAACACACTCTGCAACCTTGTGGACAGCCTTCCCAGAAGAGTTGAAGCTGTAATAGCTGCAAAAGGTGGACCGACATCATATTGAACCCTATGGGTTAGAAATAGGATGGCACTTCAAGTTCATATGTGAGTCAAGGCAGGTGGCCAAATACTTTTGGCAATATAGTGTATTTTAGGCTGTTCGAACAACGTTACTGTCCCGCATGGGTAATTGAAACACAATTCACATCGATTAAAAATGAATGATAGTTAATTCCGGAATTGCAACTGCATCCAAAGTTCACTATATAATACTTGAAAATGAAACTTAGAAATGTAATAAGAAACCAAGATAACAGCTGGACAGCACTGTTAACCTTCATCAGCTCTCTGTTAAATGTTAAATAAATAAAAAAAATTGATTTTATTATTGAACAAATTAATATTTATTAACACATGAACACACACAATTGATTCACTGGTCCTGTACCAGTTTAAATGTGAACAGTACCCATCTCTTGTAACTTTACGATTAATCGGATGAAAAACTGTAATTGCTTGACAGCACTACTTCTAACAACAGGAAGACAGACCTTCACAGGGTTAACCTCGATATCATCATATTTTCCATGTAAGTGTTTCGATGTTAAAGGCGTACTGAAAGCCACTACTACCGACCACGCAGTCTGATAGTTTATATATCAATGATGAAATCTTAACATTGCAACACATGCCAATACGGCCGGGTTAACTTATAAAGTGCAATTTTAAATTTCCCGGGAAACTTCCGGTTGAAAACGTTTATGTATGATGACGTATGCGCGTGACGTCAATGGTTGGTACGGAAGTATTCGGACTCATTGAATCCAATACAAAAAGCTCTGTTTTCATCTCAAAATTCCACAGTATTCTGGACATCTGTGTTGGTGAATCTTTTGCAATTTGTTTAATGAACAATGAAGAGAGCAAAGAAGAATGCTGTAGGTGCGATCAGTGTATTAGCGGCGGACTACAGCAACACAACCAGGAGGACTTTGAGTTGGACAGCAGACGCGCTACCGTGAGTACAGCTTTGGCTTCCAAACATTTGATCGCTTGCCCGTACGTGCGTGTCGCTATGTGCATGTCACGTACGTAACTTTGGGGAAATATATGTTTCTTGCCGACTCTGATGGCGGCCAGGGTGTCGTCGAAAGCTACAACGCCCGCCTCCGCCGTCCCGTAGCTAAGTTAGCTTCAATGGCGTCGTTAGCAACAGCATTGTTAAGCTTCGCCAAGCTGGAAATTATTAACCGTGTATTTACCAGAGGTGTGGACTCGAGTCACATGACTTGGACTCGAGTCAGACTCGAGTCATGAATTTGATGACTTTGGACTCGACTTGACAAAATGTAAAGAGACTTGCAACTCGACTTAGACTTTAACATCAATGACTTGTGACTTCACTTGGACTTGAGCCTTTTGACTTGACATGACTTGCTACTTTCCCCAAAACCCAAAGATTAAAAAGTTATTTGGGAGCGCGCCGCTCCGTATTTTTCCTTTTCTTCGTCTGTGTCTATTAGCGTGTTGTTCCTGTCAGCTGGTGTGCGCTCAGTACAACAGCCAATCAAATTAGATCTACGCTGTTTTCATCCCACAGCTCTCATCCAATCAAATTGCAGGACAACCAATGAAGAAGAATTGTCAAACAATGCGGCAGTGAGAAACAATTATGCCAAAGTTAATTTCGTTCGGGTATTAAAACTACGACTCGGTCAACAAAAAACGAATAGCCCTATGCAAATCATGCAGTTGGAATATTATAGACGGAGACGTAACAACTTCCAATTTCGTTCGACATTTGAAGATGCACAAAGAAGGGTAAGTTTTGAATGTAAGCTAACGTTTATTGGCTAAGTAACGTGACTTTTATTTGCTGTGTAGTTAAATCAGTGAGGCTGTAAACTCACTGCTAACGTTATAACCATAGACATCTTATAAGGGTACGCAGCATCGCGCGCTACTGCCTACAGGCGCAGACGAGACGCGGGGCCGCCATCTTGGAGTGGTGATCCGTTCCACTAGTGCAATTCATTTGGCAGGAGCAATGAACTGTCAGCGCATTTAATTCATTTTACCTCACTGAATACCACTGATTTTCACGCGCTTTTTTGTTATATGTGTAGCTATGATAAAGGACACATGTTTTGGCGTGTTTTATTATTCATAGTTTGCTTAACAGTAATATAATATTCTTATACGCTATAAGTGACCAGACGTCCGAGATCAAAACTGGGAATATAATCCCAGAGAAAGGGGAAAAAAACGGTCAGCTATTTTTAAATTGAAGAAATAATATGATTAGGTTATATATACATGCGTATATCCTACATAAACAATGTATGAATACATTAGATATCTATATATCTTATAGACTGTATCTCTGTTGCTGCAGCAGCAGAGAGTTTATTCTGTCTTGACACTTTGTATTGATATTTTGTATTACATTCTTCCCTTAAATGATCATGTTTACAGTCATTGTTTTATATGTATTTTTTATGTATGTCGCTTTGGATAAAAGCGTCTGCCAAATACTTCAACATAAACATATATAAACACCTGTAAGTCTTTATATCAGCTAAAACCACCAATCTGTTTCTCTGGATTCAGAATAAAACCAAATTCTGTCTTACCCAACAATGTTAGTATTTGAATATTGTTACTTGAAGACTTATTCCTGGTTACAATTATACTGTTAAGAAAGTATTGTCTTATATTTTGCCTAAAATGAGAATGCATCATAATCAGTGGCGGCTGGTGAATTTTGTTTTAGGTGGGGCTGAAAGTTTGTAAACCAAACCCATGTAGGGGGGTCATCCTCCCCCAGAAGATTTCTTTGTGATTTTCACATACAAATATTAAAGATCTTTGCTCCTTCTCAACTCTGTGGTAATATTATTTTCATAAAATACAACCAATAGTACATTAATGTTAAATCTTACTTGTGAAAAGTAATCACCCGATTTCTATTTTCAACAGTCCGCTCATTTGAGTTGGAAAACGCTGAACACCATCTTTGTTTTCTACCTGTCAACTGTCAGTTTAGGCTGCTCGCCGGCTCCTCATCACCACTTCAAGATGGCGGCCAAATTGCTCGTGTCACAGCAGCCAATGCTGCGTCTACTTATAAGATGTCTATGGTTATAACGTCATTGCAAACACGGCAATATGTTGCGTCCACTGCAGTTCGCTACCTTATTCATACTTTTTGTCAAGTGATTTTTTTTAAGCAGGGTTGCATGAGGTACCTATACCTAACGTTACGTTAGTCAATGTATCACACACAGTAACATAACGTTAGACGGCGATCAGCAGCACCGTGTATTTTAGCCACCTACAAAAACACAAACATAGTCAAATAAAGGTCAGTTAAAATGTATACTATATTAAGAATATGTGAACGTATTGCATAGGGCCCTGACATCTAAAAAGTACAACTCTGTTCATTGTTTTGTTCATGTTTTTGTTATTTTTTTCATATGTACGCACACATCAACACACATACAGTATGAGATGAGATCAATGAGATAAAGTAAGAACAGGATAGAAACTGCTGTGGAACTACCGGTAGTTACAATGCAATGTGCCAAGGAAATACAATGTTAACACTTTTGTGCAAATAAGTACAGTTGCACTTGTTTTTTCAAATGTGTTTATTCTGTAAAGGAATGAGTTAAATGTTTAAAATGACTGGATAATAGTGCTATTATGAAGTGCAATGTCAGCACTATTTTTTTTCCTGCAATTTCAAATGCACTTGTTTTAATAAATAAATACAGCGTTTTAAAAGCATACACAATCTGTGTAAATATATTAGTCTGTGGTTAAAAGGACTTGAAAGGACTCGAAATTCAAAATGCAGGACTTGGGACTTGACTTGAGACTTTCCAGTCTTGACTTTGGACTTGACTCGGGACTTGCCTGTCTTGACTCGGGACTTGACTCGAGACTTGAGGGCAAAGACTTGAGACTTACTTGTGACTTGCAAAGCAATGACTTGGTCCCACCTCTGGTATTTACATGTCCATGGTTTAATAGTATTGTTGATCTTCTGTCTATCCTTCCAGTCAGGGGTTTATTTATTTTGTTTCTATCTGCATTTGAGCCCGATGCTATCACATTAGCTCAGTAGCTAAAGAGCTTCGCCGATGTATTGTCGTGGAGATAAAAGGCACTGTAATGTCCATTTCGCGTTCTCGACTCTCATTTTCAAGAGGATATAGTATCCGAGGTGGTTTAAAATACAAATCCGTGATCCATAATAGAAAAAGGAGAAAGTGTGGAATCCAATGAACCCTTGTACCTAAGTTACGGTCAGAGCGAAAAAAGATACGTCCTGCACTGCACTGTAGTCCTTCACTCTCACTTTCCTCATCCACAAATCTTTCATCCTCGCTCAAATAAATGGGGTAATCGTCGCTTTCTCGGTCCGAATCTCTCTCGCTGCATTGTAAACAATGGGAAATGTGAGGAGTCCTTCCTCCTGTGACGTCACGCTACTTCTGGTATAGGCAAGGCTTTTTTTTATCAGCGACCAAAAGTTGCGAACTTTATCGTCGTTGTACTCTACTAAATCCTTTCAGCAAAAATATGGCAATATCGCGAAATGATCAAGTATGACACGTAGAATGGATCTGCTATCCCCGTTTAAATAAAAACATTTCATTTCAGTAGGCCTTTAAAGTTGGATGTTTTAAAACTTTGTAACCCATTTTGGTAAACTGCTCAGCTTCGGACAAGCACCTGCAGTTTTACCTGATTCGACACTTTCAAGCCGCGGCTAAAACAGGTGGCGCACAGGCTCTCTGCAGGGTGACAACTTTGCAGGCTCATGAATAACCATGGCGAATGTTGGGGCTGTGTCGTACACATGGGGGTCACCTCCGCACAAGTAGGGCACTCTTGTCTACGCCAGATTGGGAGGGCGGATCCTCCCACAGTCTGGCAGTCCATGCCGGAATGGCTACGCTCAACAGTTTTTGAGCAGCAGGCACCTGATTAATATTTAGGACAAAGCACGCTGAACAATTGTTTCCCCCCTAGGCGCTCCTTTGCTTTCTTCCTCTCGTGCCTGCTATGCGACAGGTGTCTTTTCAGCTGCGAATGTGATAAATGAAATGTCGTTTGAGCAGAAAATAAGATGCGTCCTCTGGGGCAACAAATAAAAGGAGACCTCCAAGACATCTTGAACTGGATGCCTCAAAGAACAAAAGACACACCACTGAGAGCCAGTCTGATTACCCTTTTGATCACTAATAGCCATGTGTTTGTACAATAGAATAGAATCGAATAGAATGCCTTTTATTGTCGCTATACCAGTGGTTCTTAACCTTGTTGGAGGTACCGAACCCCACCAGTTTCATATGCGCATTCACCGAACCCTTCTTCAGTGAAAAATAAAATGTTTTTTTTTTCAAATTCAAGACAAAGTTATATGTTTTTGGTAACACTTTAGTATGGGGAACATATTCTATGTAACAAACACTTAATTTAGAGTTATTGGGTTAGGGTTAGGGTTAGAGGGTTAGGGCCAGGGTTAGAGGGTTAGGGTTATAATAAGGCCATGCCAAATAAGCATAGGTGGATTAATGACCGGGCCTACCGGGCCCAGGCCCAGGGGGCCAGAGGCCCCAAGGGGCCAGGCCAACTTGGCCCCGCGGCCGCGACCCAAGCAAAACTACTTTTGCAAAAATAATAATCTTAAGCCCCAAGGGGCCAGGCCAACTTGGCCCCGCGGCCATGATCCATAGAGGGTAAGAGGCCCCAAGGGGCCAGGTCAACTTGGCCCCGCGGCCGCGACCCACAGAGGGCCAGAGGCCCCAAGGGGCCAGGCCAACATGGCCCCGCGGCCATGATCCATAGACGGTCAGAGGCCCCAAGGGGCCAGGCCAACTTGGCCCCGCGGCCACGATCCATAGAGGGTCAGAGGCCCCAGGGGGCCAGGTCAACTTGGCCCCGCGGCCACGATCCATAGACGGTCAGAGGCCCCAAGGGGCCAGGCCAACTTGGCCCCGCGGCCACGACCCACAGAAGGCCAGAGGCCCCAAAGGGCCAGGCCAACTTGGCCCCGCGGCCGCGAGCCACAGAAGGCCAGAGGCCCCAAGGGGCCAGGTCAACTTGGCCCCGCGGCCACGATCCATAGAGGGTAAGAGGCCCCAAGGGGCCAGGTCAACTTGGCCCTGCGGCCGCGACCCACAGAGGGCCTGAGGTCCTAAGGGGTCAGGCCAACTTGGCCCCGCGGCCATGATCCATAGAGGGCCAGAGGCCCCGAGGGGTCAGGCCAACTTGGCCCCGATCCATAGAGGGTCAGAGGCCCCAAGGGGCCAGGCCAACTTGGCCCCGCGGCCACGACCCACAGAGGCCCCAAGGGGCCAGGCAAAATTGGCCCCGCGGCCATGATCCACAGAGGGCCAGAGGCTCTCAATCATTATTATCAAAGCTAATTCTCAAATTGGATGGATCACACAACCTCACTCACATATTCTTTATCAATTATTAAAGGTTGTTTCTGAATTTTGATCACAGAACTTAATGCAAATATTCTTGATTGATTGACAAAGCTCATTCTCAAATTTTGATTACACAACCTTACTCTGACAAATTATCATTATCAAAAAGCTCTATCTCGAATTTGGATCACAGAATCTCACTCAAGTATTCTTAGCTGTGCCCCTCCCCCATCGAGTCTTTCATAAACCGGTCTGTTCTTTTAGAATCTCCTCATTTGGTATTTTGAACTCGTGAGAGACTGCTCAAAATTTGGTTTCCTTTCCCTCAGTTCAGACTCAGAGATAATTTGAAATCATTCAACAAGAAGTTTAACGCGCGCACACACACACACACACACACTTGAGTTGAGCATTACTTGGAAATTCTTATATTTTCCATTTTGCTGTTATTATCAGCATCTTCCCATTTTGTCCTTTTCTTTCGAGAAAGTTTACAGTCTGACATTTGTCACTGCTGTCAGTTAATAACTTTTTGGTCTTTGACCCATTTTGTCATTTTCTCGATTCGATCGTCACTGACCACTCTCTCCTGTCTGGCAGACATCGTTGCTGCCATCATAGCTAGCAAGCTGCCTGCAGCGGGTCATCCCTATGTTCCCCGTCCCTATGTTACCCGGGTCCTATGTTCCCCTCTACCGGGGAACTAAGGACCCTTTTTAAAAAAAAGTGTTGTATGTTCCCCGCTGCGGGGAACGTACAACACTTTTTCCAGAAAAGGGTTCTATGTTCCCCGCTGCTTCCAATGCGCGACTAAGTAAGACGCACGCAGACACTCATGACAGAGACGCGTTTAAGTTGTCGAAGGAAGGAAGTTCGCGTTTGAGTTGCTCTATCTGCTGCCGCACGCCCTGTGACAGGTTAGGTTTAGGGATGGTTTTGGTCAGGGCACAATTTCGCCAAAAAAGTGCTCCACAACGCCCTGTGACAGGTTAGGTTTAGGGATAGTTTTGGTCAGGGCACAATTTCGCCAAAAAAAAGTGCTCCACAACGCCCTGTGACAGGTTAGGTTTAGGGATGGTTTTGGTCAGGGCACAATTTCGCAATTTCGCCAGATACAATGCAGGGAACATAGGACCCTTTTTTAGAAAAAGGGTCCTAAGTTCCCCGGTCGCATACAAAGACCCAGGAACAACCGGGGAACATAGGACCCGGGGAACATAGGACCCGGGGAACATAGGCACGCTCCCGCCTGCAGATAGCAACATTTTGGTGTCCTTTGGGAAAATATTTAGAAAGAAGACAAAAGTACACACAGTTGTACAACTATTATCTTTATGATCTTTTTTTTGTTAGTTTCTCTGTTACTGTGTGTGGCCAATTAAGCGACTTTTGGCCATACCTGGCTGGTGACATATAGCGACTTTCTGGTTGATGTTAAGATTAATAATAGCAACAGTTCTCTTCATCTTAATGCAATTTATTGTGTCTGTCTCTCCACATTTTGCCATTAGGTACTTTGAGCTCTTGTTGGTCAGTCACTCTAAGGTACATTGTTGCTGCCATCATAGCTAGCAAGCTGCCTGCAGATAGCGACATTTTGGTGTCCTTTGAGAAATATTAAGAAAGAAGACAAAAGTACAAGACATTGTACGATTACTATCTTTTTAAAATTATTTGTTTCACTGTGTGATTGACAGACTTTGCCGCTAGATTTCGCGTCTTTTGGCCATACCTGGCTAGCGACTAAAAACATCATTTAGCGACTTTTTGGTTGTGAAGATAAGTGGTAAAAGCAGATCTTCCTGTTGGTCTTCCCACATTTTGCCATTTGGTACTTTGCACTCTTCTTGGTCACTCCAAGGCATTTGTCCCTGCCTTCAGCTAGTCACTTGGCTCTTTTGGAATATATTTCACTGTAATTGGCTCTCTCTCTCTCTTTCTCCTCAGTACAAATCAGCCTGTTCCCTTGCCATTCATCACTGACCACTCTGCTCTCCTGTCTGTCAGACATTATTGCTGCTTGCAGATAGCTTGGGGTCCTTAGAGAAAATATCAGAAGAGAAAAGTACACAATTATCTTAATTATCTTTTTTATTCAGTCAGTCCTTCAGTGAGTCCCAGTGTGTTGGCGATTAAGCAACGTTGGCATTCAATTAGCGACTTTTGGCCATACATGGCTGGCGACTCAAAAAACTAGAAAAAAAAGTACAAAAAGTTGTACAATTAATATCTTTATTATCCTTAATTCCCCTGAATCCTAGAGTGTGTTGCAATTAAGCAACTTTGCTGCTAGGTTTAGCGACTCTTGTTTTGGGCATACCTGGCTAGCGACTACAAACATTATTCAGCAACTTTTTGGCTGTTAAGATTAACGTTAATAAATTAAATCCTAATACAATTTATTGTGTTGGTCTCGCCATCTTGCTATTAGGTACTTTGAATTCTTGTTGGTCTCTGCTAAGGTATCTGGCTGTTGTCTTTGCCTTCAGTTAGTCACTTGGCTCTGGAATATATTTAACTGTACTTGGCTCTCTCTTTCTCCTCAGTACAAATCAGTCTGTTCCCTTGCCATTTAGACATTTTCTTGATTGGATCATCACTGACCACTCTGCTCTCCTGCTGTCTATCAGACATTGTTGCTCCCATCATAGCTAGCAAGCTGCCTTGGTGTCCTTTGTGAAAATATTTAGATAGAAGACTAAAGTACACAAAGGTGTACAATTATTATCTTTTCAAAATATTTGTTTCACTGTCAGTGTGATTGACCGACTTTGCCGCTAGATTTCGCGTCTTTTGGCCATACCTGGCTAGCGACTGAAAACATAATTTAGCAACTTTTTGGTTGTAAAGATAAGAGGTAAAAGCAGATCTGCCTGTTGGTCTTTCCACATTTTGCCATTTGGTACTTTGCACTCTTGTTGGTCACTCCAAGGCATTTGTCCCTGCCTTCAGCTAGTCACTTGGCTCTTTTGGAATATATTTCACTGTAATTGGCTCTCTCTCTCTTTCTCCTCAGTACAAATCAGTCTGTTCCCTTGCCATTTAGACATTTTCTTGATTCGATCATCACTGACCACTCTGCTCTCCTGCTGTCTATCAGACGAATCAGTTGATTCTCTGCTCTCAATTGTCTATGCTAGTAAGCTGTTATTCTCTGCTTTGGAGTGTTGATGCTGGGTTGCTAGTTTTCTAAATCACCTCACACACTTGAAGGAAGCAGCACCGATCATAAACACACAAACAAACTCACACACACACACACACACACACACACACACACACACACATAGTTGGTTTATCTGTTGTGATAGGCAAAGAGCCAATGTGCAAAGAAAGAAGGGAAATATGGATCATAAACGTTTAAGTGGAGGAGCTAGAAAAAAAATTCAGCAAGAAAAGAAAAAAAAGGAATCAGTTTTACTTGAGAGTGTTCCAAATATCTCCAGCTTCTTCAGTACAAAGACATCTGCTGAAAGCAATTCTATAAATGCTACTGCAAATTCAGCTAAGGTTAGCAATGCACCTGAGCTAGCATGTAGCTCCCAAGATCCTGAGACCACTACAAGTGTAGACACTGAACCAAATGCTTCTGATGCTTATGATTCAACCAATTCAGCAGTAGCCAGTTGCTCGGATGAATGTGAGGTCACTGCACCTCTGGACAGCATAGAAAATGAGCTGAATCTTTCTTCAACACCATCTACAGTGACAACTCTACCTAGTGATCCCGCTAAATGGGCTGAGACCCTCACTGAGTCAATGAAGGAAGTTCTTATTCAAAGAGGTGCAAAATCATTTCACAACCGTCACAGCCATTATCCAGCTTCTGTGAGGAACAGTGGGCTAGGAGGCAAAACCCGATGCCTAAACAATGAACATTTTACTTCACACTTGCCCAATGGACAACGAGTACAAAGAGAGTGGCTGATGTACTCTCCCTCTACTGGTAATGTTTACTGCTTTGCATGCAAACTGTTTTCCCCAAAAACGCATTCTTTTGTGACAGGCTATTGTGATTGGAAACACTCAGAAAGATTTGGTGAACATGAGCGAAGTGCTGAGCACATAACCTGCATGCAAGCAGTCTTGAACCGCGCCAAAGGTGCCACAGTTGATGCAGACCTGTTCAAACAGTTTCAGGCAGAGAGCAGCTATTGGAGGCAGGTGTTACAAAGAGTTGTTGCAGTCATTAAATTCCTTGCAGAAAGGGGCCTTGCATTTAGGGGTAAAAATGAATCGTTAGGGTCTCCTCTCAATGGGAACTACCTTGGTATTCTGGAGGTCCTGGCTGAATTTGATCCCTTTCTAAAGGATCACATCAGAAACTTTGGGCAGATGGGTCGAGGTAATACCTCATATCTGTCCTCCACCATTTGTGAGGAATTCATTGAATTGATGGGTGCAAAAACCAAACAGGCTATAGCAGATGAACTGCAAGCAAGCAAATACTACTCTATCATTGTGGATTCAACCCCAGATTTATCTCATGTGGACCAATTGACATTCATATTCCGTTTTGTTAGCAAAGAGGGCAGTGTTGTTGAACGCTTTGTGGGTTTTGAGCCCATTACTAGCCATACAGGTGAAAGTTTGGCTAACTGTGTCATGTCTGTGTTGGAAAATCTAGGGTTAGAGCTGTCAAATTGCAGGGGGCAGGCTTATGATAATGCCAGCAACATGTCAGGGAGGTATAATGGGTTGCAGGCTCACTTAAAGAAAAGCAACCCATTAATACACTATATTCCATGTGCAGCTCACTCTTTGAATTTGGTGGGAGTCAACAGCATTGACAGATGTGGAAATGAAGTCTCTAAGTATTTTGACTTGATTCAGTCTATTTACAACTTCACAACTGCATCCACACACCGATGGGACAGGGTATTTGGCAATTCCAACATAGATCTCACACTTAAAGCTTTATCCAACACGCGTTGGAGTTGCCGTGCAGAATCTACCAAAGCACTGTGGCAGAACTACAGTAAAATAAAAGCAGCACTACAGGTTATTTCCACTGATGACACAGAGAAACGAGACACACGAACTGAAGCTGACAGTCTAGTGCGGAAGCTGGATTCACTTGAGATGGCCTTCATGGCAGGCTTTTGGGACACTGTTCTGTCCAGATTTCAGGCCACAAGTCTGCAACTTCAAAAAGCAGACATGGACCTTGGTACAGCAGTTAGATTGCTGGAATCTCTGCACACCTTTGTTCTCTCCCAAAGAGATCTATTTGATCATTTTGAGCAGAAAGCCTTAAACATGTTGGGTGGCACCCCATCTTACAGGGCTGAACGGACGAGGAAACGTAAAAAGTTTGCTGATGAATCAGCATCCCCAGATGTTGTGCTTGAGGGAAGGCAACTGTTTCAAATAGAGACATTTATTGCCTCTATTGATCAACTGAGTTCAAGCCTTAATCACCGTCTGGAGGCCTACAAACATCTGAACAATTTGTTCAGTGTCCTTTTCTCTTTGGATACAGAGTCCAATGCTTCAGTCCTTCACAAGGCCAAGATTCTCACTGAATCATACCCATCTGACCTCAATGAAAGTCTTGGACAGGAGCTTATACAGTTCAAATCTTTTATACAGCTCAACAACACTGATGAGGAGAGGACCCCTTCAGGACTGCTCAAAACAATAATACATTTTGGACTACAGCCTACGTTTCCTAATACATACATTGCGCTACAGATTTTTCTCACTCTACCGGTCAGTAACTGTGAGGGAGAACGCTCATTCTCTCTTTTGTCAAGAGTAAAAAATGAGCTGCGCACAAGAATGACTCAGAAAAGATTAAATGCGTTATCTCTAATGGCAATTGAGAGTGAGCTGACAAGAGAGTTGGACTTCAATGATGTGGTGGATGATTTTGCAAAATTGAAAGCACGAAAGAAACCCCTTGCTTAAAGGTGCACTGTGTAAGATTTTTAGGTTATTTCCAGAATTCACCCATTCACTAATGTTAGGCTACCTGTTTTCATGAATACTTACCACCACCATAAAATTCTAAGTATCCATTATGACTTGGAGAATTGCACTTTTGCCATTTCTGGGAAGTGTCACCTGGATTGTGAAGATAGGATTGACTTTAGGCAGAAGCTTGGTGCTTTCTCTGGCAAACTGAACCTCAAGCTTCATTCTCTGCAGCTTTGCATTCTTGTGCAGACTTTCATCCACAAGGAACTTTTCAACTTCCCCACTATCGTGAAGGGGCCATCAAAAGATTTCAGTGTGTCCAGCATGTCTAGTCTCCTTTCTTTGAGCCATCTCTTGTTTCTCATCTGCCCTACTCTCGAATTTTGCCTTCATGAATTTACTCCAGTTGAGTTCAACCTCCCTTTTTGCTTGTGCTGCTGCCTTGAAACCTCTGAAGCTCCTGGCTCTTCTGTAAAATTATTGACCTATTGACTGCGTTCAGTGTGCCCAACTTCTTCAGTTTGTAGTCCACCTTGCCACATTGTCTCTCCATCCCAATGTTGTGCACAGGGGTGCCATCAATGTTACTAGCCTGTTCACTGACAGGGTCCATTGGGAAGGTCTCCTCATCCATCCTCTGCCTGGCCAGGACAGTCTTCAGATGGGGCAGCATGAGATCTGTCAGCTGCTTCACTTCATCCAAGTATTCGGCAGCCACGTCTGACACTGAGTTCAGGACATGTCCAGTGCCTGTCCAGCCACTATAGCATTCTTGGAAATGGGCTATCTTGACCTGCATGCAGCCCTTGTACCATGAACTGGCCTACACCTTTCTTTGTGGTGCTCTCCGATGCATGTTATCATTTTACCTTTCTCCTTCTCCTCAAGCTTAACCACAAATAGATACAGACTTTGAGCCTCAATTTGCTGCACAGCTGCCGTTATGCCAAAGTGTTTTCCTAAGATATTATTTTATTTTTAATGATAGAAGGGAGGAAAAGGGGGCAAAAATCATGTCCGATTTAGTTTTTTGGGTGGGGTGGGGGGTTTATTTCATGATAGCTACCAACTTCCAATACATAATATCTCTCAAATGACCCAATGCACCATCACTGAAGTGGGCGTAATCATTTTCCAAAATGTTTATTTTTAGGCCATTTATCCCCTCCCCCTGTGTCTGTGTGAAACCTGTGCTTGTCAGTGTCTGTGTGGTATACCTAATAGTGTGTGTGCAGTATGTGCACTCTTCTGTACAGTACAGTGTGCATGTCTGTTCACAGTATACAGTATTTCTTGCATAGTGCGTGCGTGTGTGTGCGCCCACACGCGCGGGGGGTTGAGGGGCCAAGACCATGTCAGGCCCAGGGGGCCAAAATTTCTTAATCCGCCCCTGCAAATAAGGCATTAATAAGTACTTAATAATGACTAGTTAAGAGCCAATATGTTACTAATTTGCATGTTAATAAGCAACTAATTAATGGTGAATATGTTCCCCATACTAAAGTGTTACCATGTTTTTTTACTGGTGCACAAAATGAACCGTGCATGAACATCACCTTGTTCAAAGAACAAAACCAACACAGTGCATAAACTTACAACAAATTACACACCTGCAAATCAGTGTTACTTCTGCTGTTGCCGTATCCGTAATACGCCGATAGGGAGAAGTTTTTATTTACACAATGAGTCGGGTGTGTCTTGACCTCCGCCAAACCCCTGAGCCCACTCACTGAACCCCTAGGGTTCGATCGAACCCAGGTTAAGAACCACTGCACTATACACAGGTACAGTGAGATTAAAAGCAACTCCAGTATCAGTACGACAACAAAACATAGGAAGGAAAGAAAAAGAAAAATAGTGCAAAAGGAGGGTAAGGTGCAAAGTCCAGTCCTGAGAACGAATGTTCTGAATGTGTTGTTTAAGTATTATCCATCCATCCATCCATGTTATACCGCTTATTCCCTTTGGGGTTGCAGGGGGCGCTGGAGCCTATCTCAGCTACAATCGGGCGGAAGGCGGGGTACACCCTGGACAAGTCGCCACCTCATCTTAGGGCCAACACAGATAGACAGACAACATTCACACTCACATTCACACACTAGGGCCAATTTAGTGTTGCCAATCAACCTATCCCCAGGTGCATGTCTTTGGAAGTGGGAGGAAGCCAGAGTACCCGGAGGGAACCCACGCAGTCACGGGGAGGACATGCAAACGCCACACAGAGAGATCCCGAGCGCAGGATCGAACCCAGGAAACTTCGTATGATGAGGCAGACGCACTAACCCCTCTGCCACTGTGCTTTCCTTGTTTAAGTATTATACTATATACATATATACAGAAGCATTCAGACTGTGGGTGGAAAGTAAAAATTGCACACAGAGAGGTGCTAAACTATAAAGTCAGTGCCTATGAGAGTTCACCGTGGTTATGGCTTTAGGGAAAAAAAACTGTTCTTGAGTCTGTTTGTCTTAGACTTGATGACCCTGTAGCGCCTTCCCGAGGGCAGCAGGTCAAACAGGTCAAAGCCAGGGTGGGAGCTGTGCTTGATAATGTTGGTAGCTCTGCTGAGGCAGCGGGAGGTGTACATGTCTACCAGGGAGACGATGATCCGCTGTACTGCCTTTACCACTCTCTGAAGCCTCTCCCTGTCTGCAGCGGTGCAGCTGCCGTACCATGCTGTGATGCAGTATGTCAGCAGGCTCTCAATGGATGAGCGGTAGAAGGTCAGCAGCAGGTTGGAGTCCAGGTTGTACTTCTTGAGTACTCTCAGGAAGTGCAGCCGCTGCTGAGCTTTCTTAGTGGTAGCAGTAGTGTTATCTGACCAGGAGATGTTGTCAGAGAGAAGGACGCCAAGAGACCGGAAGGTGTGGACCCTCTCCACACACTCACCCTTGATGTAAAGGAGTGCTAGGTCAGCGCTGTGTTTCCTGAAGTCTAAGACGATCTCCTTGGTTTTTTTGGTGTTCAGAGCAAGGTTGTTCTCTGAGCACCAGTCTACAAAGTTACAAGTTAAAAACACTAACTGGACAAAAGCACTAAGACAAATGGCCGTTACATCTACTGGAAATATTGTGTCAGTCTCTTCTGGGTGGACTTTGTGCAAAACATGTCTGGAAATGTGTGTCCATATTCATATTGGTCCATGTGTGAAGTCACAGATCACTGACCTGGAAGAGGGCCTGGCATCCAGTTTCTGTTGTGGTTCATCTCAAAAGTGTTTGGTGTGACTAATGTCAGGACTTTGAAGTTATTTCACACCAAAACAAAATCCAACCATTCCTTGAAGACAAAAGTGTTGTAACAGCACCTCACATCTTGTCATATAGGCCTTGTTCACACCGCAGATCAAGTCCAATTTTCTTGCCTATATGTAACCTCAATGTGAACAGTCCAACTTCGAATTTTTTTAAATCCAATCAAAGCCTCCTTTGTATGTGGATATAGATTGGATATACTGTATACCCGCTGTGGTCACGTTCATCCGACCTGTACATCAACAAATAGCGATAAGCGTCATAATTATTTGCTAAAATAGACAATTGCAAAATAAATAGTGGACAAATGAGCAGAAAACCAGCAAAAAAAACAACAAAAAAAACAGTGAAGTTGGCACGTTGTGTAAATCGTAAATAAAAACAGAATACAATGATTTGAAAATCCTTTTCAACCTATATTCAATAGAATAGACTGCAAAGACAAGATACTTAACCTTCAAACTGGTAAACTTTGTTATGTTTTGCAAATATTAGGTTATTTGGAATTTGATGCCTGCAACATGTTTCATAAAAGATGGCACAAGTGGCAAAAAAGACTGAGAAAGTTGAGGAATGCTCATCAAACACTTATTTGCATCATCTCACAGGTGAACAGGCTATTTGGGAACAGGTGGGTGCCATGATTGGATATAAAAGCAGCTTCCATGAAATGCTCAGTCATTCACAAACAAGGATGAGGCCAGGGTCACCACTTGGGGAACAAATGTGTGAGAAAATTGTTGAACAGTTTAAGAACAACATTTCTCAACGAGCTATTGCAAAGAGTTTAGGGATTTCACCATCTACGGTCCATAATATCATCAAAAGGTTCAGAGAATCTGGAGAAATCACCGCACGTAAGCGATGATATTACGGAACTTCAATCCCTCAGGCGGTACTGCATCAAAAACCGACATCGGTGTGTAAAAGGATATCACCACATGGGCTCAGGAACACTTCAAAAAAACACTGTCAGTAACTACAGTTGGTCGCTACATCTGTAAGTGCAAGTTAAAAGTCTACTATGCAAAGCGAAAGCCATTTTTCAACAACACCCAGAACACCGCCGGCTTCGCTTGCATATCCATATGGAAAGTGTTCTGTGGTCTGACGGGTCAACATTTCAAATTAAGTTTCTCAGTTTGAACATTAAAAAGTTTGTCTTTGCAGTCTATTCAATTGAATATAAGTTGAAAAGGATTTGCAAATGTTTGAAAGAGTTTGAAGATTGTAAACTTTGAAAATTGGTTTTGCGTCATTTAAATATGTAGGGTAAAACCAACATCATAAATGTTCAGATGAATAATAAGATGTTTCGAATCAAATTAAGAATGCCTAACACTAACCCTATCACAAATACAAAATAGTTCCTTCCAACTGGATAGCAAAAAAATCTAGCTTCACTCAGCACAGACGTTATAAAGTCGTCAAAGTTCACCATTAAGCATTCACACACACAGAACCAGGAATTTGAAACAAAGATAAGGTGATAGACAAAACATAAACAAATATAATAAATATATATGTGGTAGCATAAGAACAAGTTATGAACAAGTTTAACTTTTGCCTCTCATTGCCCATAACTGTGGTGCGTTCAATGACCCGCCAATAAAGTTAGTAACAGAGGCATCACTAGGTTTTAAATCAATCAATCAATCAATGTTTATTTATATAGCCCTAAATCACAAGTGTCTCAAAGGGCTGTACAAGCCACAACGACATCCTCGGTACAGAGCCCACATACGGGCAAGGAAAAACTCACCGCAGTGGGACGTCGGTGAATGACTATGAGAAACCTTGGAGAGGACCGCATATGTGGGTAACCCCCCCCCCTCTAGGGGAGACCGAAAGCAATGGATGTCGAGTGGGTCTGACATAACATTGTGAAAGACCCAGAGAAGATGCCCTAACAATAATACAATGATAATAACCCACTGATTATATGTGAATCAACTAAATTCTACTTTACAGTCAGAAGAAAAGCAGAACCTGACAGACTTATAATCATATTTATGTCAACAATGATGTCACATGGTGGCCATTTGTCAGGTTCAAACACTGATGACATTTATTAAACCAGACGAGAAGCAAGGAATCATGCAGAGACAGAGTTACATTTTGCTCAATTGAGGAGAGACGTTATTTGGGCTGTACTCTAGTTACAGATTCAAACTATGCTCTAAAATCTAGCCCACATGCTTCCTCTATTTATTTGGGAGGTCCCTGGTTACATCACTGAAGCTGTCGCTGAGGGAAGGGGGGTAATCTCGACAGCTCCAGTTAGACACAATATATGATTATACAAAAATGCAAATGTGCTGACAGTCGTGATATCGCCTTGTCTCTGCTCTGTCTGCGTCACGGTACTCGATTCCGGAAAAAAACACTGATACGAGACTGGCTTGCAATCTTTTGGATTGCCAGCTTTGCACAGACAAAGAAAAATAAAATTTCAGCACAACTGATAATAACTATAGCAACGGCCCTTAAGCATAAGAGTTGTGTGATAATATATACATAATTATTCTAACACCATTTCATATTGAATTTGGTGGCACTTTTTGTTGAAAACAATTATTTTGGAAGGGTTATCTTTATATGCTCTAGTCTAAATATGTCAATTCCATCTTTCAAAGTCAAAAAACAAATGACATGTTTTACATGTGTTTTGAAATGCTGGTTTCAACCCAGTTTTTAAGTGCATGTAAACATATCAAGTGTGTGTATGTTGGCTTTAGGGTGGGCGACGTGGCCCTTCAGGAGTGTGTATGGGGGCTAAGAATTGCAATCTGTACTACCATGCATCCAATGAATGTTCCACCGCTTGTCCTTCTTGTCCCTCATTACAGGGAACTTTTTATTTTCATAATGTGTTGTTTCAGTTGCACAAGTGTATGTTTTTTTGCCATTATTACAGCAGGAGTTAATGATGCAGGGCACCGTAAGGGACAGCGGACACGCACCTACCTTCTCTCATTAAGGAGCACAGCACGCATATCTCATCATATCACAGCCTGGATCTGAAAGAGGGCTACTTTAGTTGGCTATTTATATTTCATGGCATGCATGTGCAAGTATTTGTCTCTAAATCAGATGCTTAAATAGTCTTATTAAGCTGATACATCTGGTCATAGCAAGGAGGCTGCAGGTGGTTCTCAGCTGTTTAAAGCTGAAATTGCAATCAAAATTGGGCTTTTTTTAAATTTATGAGCCGTAATTAAATATAACCACTAACAGACAGTAACCAATAATTATCCTTTGAGGAAACTGGAATATTATGGAGTATGTTTTACTGCATGAATAACATTTTGCATCATTATTTAATAAGACTTATATCTTTGTGACCTTAACAATACTATGATCTGTGTAGGGACGGGCATTTAAGATAGGGCGGGGGTCGGCATTCAAGCCATAAACAGCTCTTTAGTGCCACCCTAGAGGCTCCCTGGAGCTTTTTCAAAAATGTATGAAAATGGAAAAGGATGAGGAAAAATATTTTTTGTTTTAATATGGTTTCTGTAGGAGGACAAACATGACACAAACGTTCCTAATTGTTAGAAATCCCACAGTTTACATTAAACATGCTTCATTGAGCATTTGGCACGCGCCATTTTGTCATAGTTTCGGAAGTCCTTGAACGCACCGTAGTTTGTTTACATGTACAACTTTCCTTGACGCTGCCACAGAAAGACGTGTTGTATGCCACTCCTTCTTTGTCTCTATTTGTCCATCAAACTTTTTATACTGTGCGTGAATGCACAAAGGTGAGCTTTGTTGCTGTTATTGACTTGTGTGGAGTGCTATTCAGACATATTTGGTCACCGCATGACTGCAAGCTAATCGATGCTAACATGCTATTTATGCTAGCTGCATGCACATATTGCATCATTATGCCTCGTATTTTAGGTATATTTGAGCTCATTTTATTTGAAGTTTCCGTTTCCTTCAACTTGAACACACACATTTTTACCTTTGGCCATTCTAAGCCACTAATTACCAGGCGTTATCTCACCCTCTGAAAAGCCTCCGTTTTAGTAATGGTTTCTAATGTTGAAAAAATGTCTAGAATAAATATTACATTTCAACATTTCTGTCAACAAAGATTTGAATCAGCCTGCGACCCATAGTTATTTTGATAGTAGGCTGTTATAGCTAATATAGACACGTACATCATGTGTTGACTTCATTATATAACTTATAGAAGGCTTTTAATTTTTTGCAGCTCCAGACAGATTTTTTTTTTTAATTTTTGGTCCAATATGGCTCTTTCAACATTTTGGGTTGCCGACCATTGGAGTGGGTAAATAATAATAATACAATTAATAAATATGAATATGTTTCCATTTAATTGTTATAATAAATATATTTTCTGTATCATTACTACAATTTTATAAAATATTCTTAAGTCACAAAATGTGCAGTTTCTCATCGTATACAGGGTAGAAATGTGATTTGAAGCTGCCGCTACACTTTCCTGTCTGAATATTGTGTATGCAAAATAGCAAACCTACCAGTCAGTCCCTCCAGGCCTTGCAACTTTGTCCGATGCCCACATTTTGGCCAATCAGCGTAATTTTCAAAATTAAATGTGTCTGTGGGTGGCGCTCAAACACACAGGTGAAACTGCAGGTGAAACTGCCAATATTAAGGTATGTTTGTTTCTTGTGTAGACGAAGCCGGACCAGCAACGGGCAACAATATATAAACTCTTTATTGCTCAAATGACAGAATTGTCATCCTTCCGCATAGCTCAGAGCTACTTTCATTCCTATCTATGGCGCTAAGCCTTCTGGGTCGTATATAAACATTTAGCAACACATCTGCGTGCTCACGTTCGGTAATGAATCATATTCGGTACTATACCGCCCCTGAAAAGTACTGCTCCACCGCCCCCCCATTGTTAGTAAGCACAGACACCCCCCCTTCCTCCCCTCCCCTCCCCTCCCCACACCCACACCCACACCCAGACACACACAGAGCGCTCCTCCGGCTTGTGACACAGGAACATTCAGAAGGACGACACTGCAGCGCTCCAATAAAACACACTCAGATCTTCTGTTTGTAGCCGATACTACATTAAAAATAACGTAAAATAACGCAGTAACGCATCATGTAGTAAAGGTAACTGAGGTACTGAATATAAAAAATAACGCGTTAGGTTACTAGTTACCGCCGAAACTAACGGCGTTAGTCGCAACACTGCATTTAATAAAAATTTCATTTTTATTTTTTTATTCAATCATGTTCTTATGTGTCTTGTT
>NC_084731.1:27291011-27323511 GCF_033978785.1 Entelurus aequoreus | reverse complement strand
AAATCATTTATTTTCTCAAAAATTAACACTGTGCCTTAGAACCTGATGTGCCTAATAAATGCATTAATTCTGGTTGTGCTTACCGACCTCAAAGTAATTTCATATAGTACATGCTGTAATGATGTGTGTGAACAGTAGATGACAGTCACACATAAGAGATATGTGTGGATTGCAGGTTGATGCCACACTGTGATGTTTCATTGAGAATATAGAACATTACACACAGCGCTGAAAAATCGGTCAAAATGTTTCAGAACGACTTTGGTAAGCTATGAAGCCGCATCGCTTGATGGATTGTCAAAGCGTTACGACTACCGTAGTCAGATGTACTGTGCTTCAACATACAGGTATTAATATGGTGTGTTTATAAGAAGCCCAACATGGCACCTATTCGGAGATATCTGGCCTTTTATTTCGTTCTATTATGCAAAACCAACTCTCTTACCTATTGGTTTCTGCTGTTATGTATTTGAGATCTGCATAAGTACCGAAAATTGGTAGTCCACACCATAGTCAATGAGCGCCTTCTTTTTCTCTATCCTCTTGTAAGGCATTCATCTGCCGCTGTTGCCAATTCTAATACAAAGTAGCATACAGTTCTAACTTATATCTGTCAGTAGACTCACTGTGGAAGCGCTAAAAACTACTGGTACAACAACGATGATGAGGAGAAGACGCTGTCTAAGGCCCTGTCTACATTAAGCCGGATAACTCATTAAACGAATAGTTATTTAGCCTAAGCACCGTGTCAGCCACACTAAACCATTGTTTAAGGTTCCCCTTCTTGGATAATTTTTTACATGGATAAGTGCGCCGTATATTTCTTGAATCTCTGGCTCTTAGCTTTGTATGGACTCATTGATCGTTTACAAACTGAGTTCGGGGAGGAAGTGAAGTCAGAAAGACAGCGCCATAGCCAGCTTCATAACAATCGGAGCTAACCACTGGAAAGATGGAGGCGAGTCATCCAGACATGCCCATGTTTCTCCTTCTTCTACATGTACAGACACTTGTGGAAATCACACATGAATACATTAAGATAAGGATTGCAGCTATTTAGGATACAACACATCTCAGACGGCAAGATAACTTTTGAATGTCCAGGTCAGCTGTGATTCCACTTACCGAAAAACTTTGTCCATTTGTCGGAGGAGAGACAACGACAATGCAGGCTCCCGTGGATGTGATAAAAAAGGTAGCGTGTTAAAAGTACCATTGATTGTCACACACACACGAGGTGTGGCAAAATGATTCTCTGCATTTGACCCATCACCCTTGATCACCCCCTGGGAGGTGAGGGGTGGCCGCGCCCGGGAATAATTTTTGGTGATTTAACCCCCATATCCAACCCCATGATGCTGAGTGTCAAGCAGAGAGGCAATGGGTCCCATTTTTATAGTCTTTGGTATGACTCGGCCGGGGTTTGAACTCACAACCTACCGATCTTAGGGCGGACACTCCAACCAGTAGGCCACTGAGTAGGTAGCGTGTGCGTTGTATTACCTGGCCGGTGGGGGACGACTACGGAAAACGGCGAATGCATTTGGACTGGCAAAGCAGACTGTATCAGTTATTGTCCGCCATGTATGTCGCGGACTCAACGTCTAGTTCCAGAGTATATAAAGTCACCAAAAACGAATGGACAATGAAGGTGAAGGCAAAAGAGTGAGGAGTGACCTGACCAGATATCTAGATCCCTAGTTTGATTGATGTAAAATGTTCTTTATCACATTTACTTTCACGTGTCCATTAAAGATGTGATTAATTTATGATGCCTCAGGTGTGATTCACTACAATAGGGCCCCACAGCACACTGGATTCCAGTTAATTGAAATACCACAATACTGGATATTGTTCAGATAAGTTACATTTATTTTTAGAACTTGCACACAAAGCAACACTGGAGGGGACTATGACGTGCAAATTTTCCGCGCATGCGTACTAGGTTGCGTTGCGCCGGAGGACGGAGGAGAGGGGGGGGGTCTTAAACGACCATTGTGTCGGATAAGGTTTACCCTGAACAACCTTAGTGTAGAAGGGGCCTAAGTGCAGCCAGGTAAATAAAACCGCCTACAAAAGGGTATATCCTCAAGGAACGGTCCGAAAGTGCCTTGAAAGCGGTCTGTAAAACATAATCCATGCAACGTTTCGACCAAAGAACCAACATTACATGTTATGTAGACCACAAGGAAGTGTTTTAAATCACAGATCTTTATACGACCCCTTTAATGCCCCTTTTGTATGAAAATAAACCCGCTCATCGGCAGTGCGCCTTATAATATTGTCTGTAATTAAAGTAATTTACCTCACTTTCTTTCAGTTACTGATTAGCTGATTGCACATCTGTTATAAAAAAGTGTTTTTAGTTGACCTAGAACTTCCTGGCTCGTCGGTGCATGCTTTTTCTTGCTACTGAACAAGTATAGTTAGATATTTGTATGGACAGCGCTGCCTCGCGATGCACTTATCTAATTTTTATTGGCCGCCACTCGAGACACCCGCACCACCAACAGCGCATTGAGCACGATTCTCCCCAAATGTATGTAAACTCAATAACTTTCTTCCAATTAATGTGCTTTTTTTTATGAAAGATTTC
Source organism: Entelurus aequoreus (assembly GCF_033978785.1). Classification (NCBI taxonomy): domain Eukaryota; kingdom Metazoa; phylum Chordata; class Actinopteri; order Syngnathiformes; family Syngnathidae; genus Entelurus; species Entelurus aequoreus. Next base: position 27,320,915 of record NC_084731.1, on the reverse strand, counting down.
TATGTAACATGCTGCTCCTTTGAATTTGCTTCTCTCATTACAGCCTACTAATTGCACGTTTGGACTTTTTCGAGAGAGCGCCAAACATGACACGTTGAAAGGCAGATAAAAAAACAAAAATGTGTTTCTGATGGGGAGAAATATAACCTTGAAAGTCCTGATGGCGCCAATAACATTACTTGCATGGCAAGGAGATCTCTCTTGAGATGCTTTAACAGAGGCCGAAGTGGAGACGGCACTGTCATGTTCAGGGCATTTTTTTTTCAGTGGAACATTGGAGCGTCAGGTTGTGCAGCAGGCATCCTTCAGTGCTGAGGGCCATCGTCTGTGTGGACAAAGAACTTCTTCCAGGAATTTAATATAACATAATTCTGCTGTAACGCGATTCCTGGTACACTTTTGTTAACTGCACTAAGCACTTCTTCATTCATTCGTTTTTCTTTCATTCTTTACATTCAAGATAGCTTAGCGGTTAACATGGCTTCTTGACTACTACTGCTTGGTGTGTTGCATGTTTAGTGTGGAGAATGCATATATGTTTAAGAGTTCTTTCTTTATTCATAGCCATGTTTAGAGCAGCTAGTACTTTTCATTTGTATATTCTACCAGTTTCTCTTTGTCTTCATAGGTCTGTTTAGTGCAGTGGTTCTTAACCTGGGTTCGATGGAACCCTAGGGGTTCGGTGAGTCGGGCTCAGGGGTTCGGCGGAGGTCAAAACACACCCGACTCATCGTGTAAATAAAAACTTCTCCCTATCGGCGTATTACGGATACAGCAGAAGTCACACTGATTTGTAGGTGTGTAAATTGTTGTGAGTTTATGCACTGTGTTGGTTTTGTTCATTGAACAAGGTGATGTTCATGCACGGTTCATTTTATGCACCAGTAATAAAACAAGGTAACACTTTAGTATGGAGAACATATTCACCATTAATTAGTTGCTTATTAACATGCAAATTAGAAACATATTGGCTCTTAACTAGTCATTAAGTACTTATTTATGCCTTATTCGGCATGGCCTTATTATAACCCTAACCCTCTAACCCTGGCTCTAACCCTCTAACCCTAACCAAATAACTCTAAATTAAGTCTGTGTTACTTAGAATATGTTCCCCATACTAAAGTGTTACCCAAAACATATAACTTTGTCTAGAATTTGAAAAAAAACAACATTTTATTTTTCACTAAAGAAGGGTTTGGTGAATGCGCATATGAAACTGGTGGGGTTCGGTACCTCCAACAAGGTTAAGAACCACTGGCTTAGTGTCTTAGACATTGGAATGTGAATACCCCCCCCCCCCCCCCCCCTTCTTGCCTTATCAGTGTTGCGAGAGGGAGAGGCATCCCTTTTCTTGGGGAGGGGTGGGGGCTGCTTTCTTCTTTAAAGAGTAGTTATTTCCGTTTGAATGGGAGATCAACTAGAGTAGCCGATATGAATATATTGGTGTGGGCTGATCTCCTGAAATTTCAGTAAAACTTGATAATATTCCTATTCTGTCTTGATGGTCCTTCTTACTCAGCATATATGTCATCGAAAGAACTTGGGATTGACCAGTAACTTAGATTCTCTGGGAGGAAGAGCTGGTCGACGCAACATTAGCTATTCCTCCAGTCTTCCAGCGATGATGATATTCTGAGCCGGTGAACGTTTTTATTACATACATTTTGTAATCGTGAAAAACATTGTCAATCCGATGTGTTCCTTTACACCACTAATGCTAACATAAGCTATCCAGTGGTGTTTGTGTTATATTTGTTGCTTGGAAAAATGCAAAACTGCACCTTTAAGTTAGACTTAGACTTAGACTTTGACCTCCTTTAATGTCATTCAAATTAGAATTTTACAGTACAAATAAGAACACAATTGTGTTGCATTAGCTCGTTGTAGTGCAGGATAAAAGAGCAATAAGGTGCAGATATAAATATATTTACTGTACAGATAAATATATTGCACTTTTGCATATGCATCCACGTTTACGGATGAGGTGTATTCCCGTACAACCCTATTTTATTGGACCTCTTTTGTGTAGAATATTAGTCCTTCTTTGAGATGGTGTGATATAGTGATAGAGAATATATTCTATTCGATAATAAAATTCTACATACATTCGAATACTTTGTTCATGCTGTTCCCAATATAACCATTATACAGATGTGTTGCCCAAAAATGCACGCACTGTTGAGTGGCTGGGGAAACATATGCGTCTCCATTCCTTTATTAAATGTATATCTCTGGCTTCTCCGTCTGAAATTAATGTTTTTAATTCAGTCTAGACCAGGGGTGTCAAACTCAATTTAGACCGGGGGCCACATGGGGAAAAAATATACTCCCAAGTGGGCCGGACTGGTAAAATCATGCCACGATAACTTAAAAATAAAGACAACTTCAGATGTGTTTTCTTTGTTAAAAATACAACAAGCACATTCTGAAAATGTACAAATCATAATGTTGTTGGTTTTTTTTTTACACTTACATGTTGTGGTTAACAGTATTCTACCTTTATTTGTTGTTACTTATACTTTCTGAATAAATTATGTGATACCGTACTTGGTGTTCATTTTCAATCTATCAAGATAAAAAAAGAATATAAAAATCAAATTACAGGATGTTATTTATGTTGTTTTCTCATTTTCCTCGACTGATGTACGTACATCTATTTTTTTTTACATGGAGTCGTGGTCAAACGTTTACATACACTTGTAAAGGACATAATGTCATGGCTGTATTGAGTTTACAATAATTTCTAAAGCTCTTATTGTTTTGTGATAGATTAATTGGAGCACATACTTGTTTGTCACAAAAATCCTTCATGAAGTTTGGTTCTTTTATGAATTTATTATGGCTCTACTGAAAATGTGTCCAAATCTGCTGGGTCAAAAGTATACATACAGCAATGTTCATATTTGGTTACATGTCCCTTGGCAAGTTTCACTGCAATAAGGCGCTTTTGGTAGCCATCCACAAGCTTCTGGCAAGCTTCTGGTTGAATTTTTGACCACTCCTCTTGACAAAATTGGTGCAGACAGCTCAATTTTTGTTTCATCTGACATCACATGGACAAAGATAAGACCTTCTGGAGGAAAGTTCTGTGGTCAGATGAAACAAAAATTTAGCTGTTTTGCCACAATACCCAGCAATATGTTTGGAAGGGAAAAGGTGAGGTCTTTTATCCCAGGAACACCATCCATACCGTCAAGCATGGTGGTGGTAGTATTATGCTCTGGGCCTGATTAGCTGCCAATGGAACTGGTGCTTTACAGAGAGTAAATGGGACAATGAAAAAAGAGGATTACCTCCAAATTCTTCAGGACAACCTAAAATCATCAGCCCGGAGGTCTGGTCTTGGGCGCAGTTGGGTGTTCCAACAGGACAATGACCCCACACACACGTCAAAAGTGGTAAAGGAATGGCTAAATCAGGCTAGAATTAAGGTTTTACAATGGCCTTCCCAAAGTCCTGACTTAAACGTGTGGACAATGCTGAAGAAACAAGCCCATGTCAGAAAACCAACACATTTAGCTGAATTGCACCAATTTTGTCAAGAGGAGTGATCAAAAATTCAACCAGAAGCTTGTGGATGGCTACCAAAAGTGCTTTATTGCAGTGAAACTTGCCAAGGGACTGTATGTATACTTTTGACCCAGCAGATTTGGTCACATTTTCAGTAGACCCATAATAAATTCATAAAAGAACCAAACTTCATGAATGTTTTTTGTGACCAACAAGTATGTGCTCCAATCACTCTATCCTTCAAAACCGCAATAAAAGTTCACCTCCAGGCAGCTACAACCCTAAACTAACACCCTCCCCGGATTGCTAATAATCAAATGTAAACAATCAAATGCAGATACTTTTTCTTATGCCTTCTGATCTCTCTCTCTCTCTCTCTCTCTCTCTCTCTCTCTCTCTCTCTCTCTCTCTCTCTCTCTCTCTCTCTCTCTCTCTCTCTATGTCCACTACTTGCTGTCCATATCCTACCCCCCCCCCACCCCCTCCACACCCCTGATTGTAAATAATGTAAATAATTCAATGTGATTATCTTGTGTGATGACTGTATTATGATGATAGTATATATGATAGTATATATCTGTATCATGAATCAATTTAAGTGGACCCCGACTTAAACAAGTTGAAAAACTTATTCGGGTGTTACCATTTAGTGGTCAATTGTACGGAATATGTACTTCACTGTGCAACCTACTAATAAAAGTCTCAATCAATCAATCAATCACAAAAAAATAAGAGTTGTAGAAATGATTGGAAACTCAAGACAGCCATGACATTATGTTCTTTACAAGTGTATATCAACTTTTGACCGCAACTGTATGTAGCAAATCTACATAGTTACAATGAATTTCTATTGCGACATCTAGTGGACACATTTAGGACAGCAGTTTCTTTCATTGAAAAATGTCGGCTCATTTTTATACTTAGCAAACTCATCCCGCGTGTAAATGGCAGCAAATTTTGTTCATGAGAAAAATGCAGTTCTGTCATGTTACGTTTTTTTTGTGCCTTTATTTTGAAGAGCCCACTCTTATTTTTTTACTTCCTTTAATGCTGATACTTGACTTCCTGCCGCCGTTCCATCTGACAAAAGCATACTCACGTTACTCCAGGACTGGTAAAACATGCTGACAAAGATGAATTTCTCATATTCTGTGTGAACATTTGTGAGAGGTTATTTTATTGTGCCTCGTGTTTGTGTTGTTTATATGTCATATTTAAAGAGAGTCACTACGAGCTGTGTGTGGAAGCTAGGCTAACTAGCTGAGCAAACTTAGCGCCCTTGGAAGCGGAAGGAGGTAGGAGGAGACTAATGGTTTATTTATTGTAAACAAGTGGTTCATTTCATTTAAAACAAACGGGAAAATGTCATTGTTTTATTTACTAAAAAAGATTTGTTTATAAGTTTAAAAATGTAAACGTGATTTACCGTATTTCCTTGAATAGCCGCAGGGGCGTTAATTAATTTAAAACCTCTTGTCACTCCTGCGTTTACCGGAAACCGGCGGGATGGCCGTGCATGCGGTAATTATTTTATAACCTCTTCTCACTCCGGCGTTTACCAAAAGGAATCCATAAAATTTAGGCGTGCGCTTTGAGTGTGATGTAAGCATACCATCATGAAAAGCACATTTAATTAAAAAAAACGTTATTATGGTCTTACCTGTACTTATAAATGGAGTCCATTTGCAGCTCCTTCTGACCAAAAGCATCGATAACTTGTTTATAGAAGTCTTCCTTATTTTCTTTCTTCAGTTTTAAAAGTCTCTGTTTCGATGGAGATATTCCTTTAATTATTACCTCCTGCTTCGATTGAAAGTCCAGTTTAGAAAACTGTTTTATTTTAGATACCGGTATGTAATCCTCCATGTTAAAAGTTCAGGCAGAGGAAAAAAAAAAATCTCTTGCTGCGTGTGTTCACTTCTTCTGCAGTACCGGAAGTCGCAAGAAGGATCACTAGCGCGGCAGCGCCCTCTACCACCAGGAGGCGGGAGTCATTTAATGACTTATACAGTATTTCACACATGCAGCTACGGTATATTAATAAAACATAGCTGCTTACTGTTCTCTTTAGCATACTGTACCGGTATTCAATAGCTTGGACCTTAAATCCTACTGAAAAGCTCTTTATCTTTTTTCCTTTGTGTGATTGTAAACTACTGAAAGCAGCTTCCTCCATTTTGAAAATGAGGACAGATGCGTCACTCGTGACGTAACGAATTTGACCCGGTGGAAGTTCTAGACATATGCTAAATATTTTGCGAAACGAGTTTGACCCAGCGAAAATTATAGACATGCGATAATAAAATTAATATTTTGCGAAACAAATTTGATCCAGCTTCAATAATAAACCGGCGATAAGGCCAAGCATGCGTTAATTATTTTGAGAAACGAGTTTGACCCGGCAGTAATTCTAGACGTGCGAATACTATATTCCCTGCGCCAATTCAAGGAAATACGGTATGCATCGTTTGTGGAAATATGGTACGATGGCATTTGTATTGTCTGTCCATCTTCATAGTTTTCACGGTGTCAAAATTGTGAGGAGAAGAGGAGGAGAGAATTAAAGTTGCACCAGTCGAAGCTCTCTGCATCTTGTGTCATTAATCCAAGTGGGCCGCTACACCGCGGGCCAGACAAAACCTGTGCCTTACGTTTGACACCCCTGGTCTAGAGCAGGGGTCGGCAACCCAAAATGTTGAAAGAGCCATATTGGACCAAAAATACAAAAACAAATCTGTCTGGAGCCGCAAAAAATTAAAAGCCATATTACATGTGTCATGAGATATAAATTGAATTAAGATGACTTAAAGGAAACTAAATGAGCTCAAATATAGCTACAAATGAGGCATAATGCTGCAATATGTACATATAGCTAGCCTAAATAGCATGTTAGCATCGATTAGCTTGCAGTCATGCAGTGACCAAATATGTCTGGTTAGCACTCCACACAAGTCAATAACATCAACAAAACTCACCTTTGTGCATTCATGCACAACGTTAAAAGTTTGGTGGACAGAATGAGACAGAAAAAGAAGTGGCATAAAACACGTCCGAGAAAGTCGGAGAAAGCTATACTTGTAAACAAACTACGGTGAGTTCAAGGACCGCCAAAATTAGTAGGACAAAACGGCGCTCGCCAAATACTCAAATCAGTGAAGCATGTTTAATATAAACAGTGTGATTTATAACAATTAGGGAGGTTTGCGTCATGTTTGTCCTCCTACGGAAACCATATTAAAACAAAAACTTTTTTTTTTTCCTCATCTTTTTCCATTTTTCATACATTTTTAAAAAAGCTCCTGAGAGCCACTAGGACGGCGCTAAAGAGCCGCATGCGGCTCTAGAGCCGCGGGTTGCCGACCCCTGGTCTAGAGTATTGCACTTCACCTTCATTTTACTGTTTTTATCCTGAAAAGTTTTCCAAGAGGCAGCCCCAGACACGCACACCACAGAATGTCCAGACAGAATCCGGCTGTCTATCATTTCAGCCCATACGCAAACTTCCGCTCATGTGATCGTAGAAAAGATGAATTTTTAATAACCGTGTTCATCCATTGGAGCAGAGAAAGCTGCTGAAGTCAATTCCAATATTCCTGGATCACTGTTCTCTGCCCTGTTCCCATCATATCTTCATTATCTCCCCCGTCCTTCAATTTATTTTGTATCTATGAATAACCACAGCGGCAGTAAATGAGGAACGCCAAATGGGCAGAAGACATTTTTTTTTTTTTTGCATTTACATAAAAACAGATAGGACAAAAGATGTTTCTTTTTGTTTACCGCAGCCAGAGACGGACTCGTTCTTCCTATTTTCCCTCCAAGCTCGGCTTAAGGCAGGGGCGAATAGAGATGGAAGGATTGACACTCGTGAGTCAGAGCAAGGCGATGGGGAGTGTGAGGGAAGGGCGGCGGAGGTTTAGGCAGCTGTACTGACAGCTCTCTCCTGCAGTCTGACAAAGCTTTGTTGAGCATGCCACTGCCGGCGCTCCCGGCTTTTACCCACGTTGCCGTCGCGGTGTGCGCCCGACCCTGACCTTTTCTTACACAAATATCCCGCCTTCTCATGGCGACTTGCCCCATGAGGCTAAATCCACATTTACAAGGGGGTGAGGAAGTCGGCAGAAAAAGGCTGTCATGTGTTGACAGATGGCCCCTCGCTATCAGAAAACGTCACCACGGCGCATGTCTCTTGTGAGCCGGTCGTGACGGCTCTTGCCATCTGCGCCCTGCAACAGAGGACAACGCGAGGACCGCGCGTGTCGGTGTTGTCGTACGCACAGTGAATGCCCCACACTAGGGTTGTACGGTATACCGGTATTAGTATAGTACCGCGATACTAATGAATCATATTCGGTACTATACCGCCTATAAAAAGTAGACTTAGACTTAGACAAACTTGAATGATCCACAAGGGAAATTGTTCAACACAATGATAGAAAGTGTAAGGATGGAAAGGACAATGCAGGTATAAATAGACTAAATATACAAATAAACACTTGTAAGTACCGGTCCCCCCACCCGTCGTCACGTGGTGTCATGCAGACGAGCATGTTCGGCAGCGCACAATCACAGAGTACTTGAAAGCAGACATTGGGCCCCATTCAGCAATTCTTCTTAAGAACAAATTTTTGTTCTTAGGCCCACCTACGAATTTTTTAAGGAGATTTTTGTATTCACCAATGTTTTCTAAGCTGGGATTTCTTCGTAGGTAAGAACACAATCCACGAGTGCTCCAGAGCAGTGGTCCCCAACCTTTTTGTATCTGGGGACCGGTCAACGCTTGAAAATTTGTCCCACGGACCGGGGGTGGGGGGGTATGTTTGATGTTCTGCTTTTCCGCCAGAATTGTGCCCCTATATGGGGAATTAAGGGCGTTTACCTATGCAAATTACGCAATTAAGGGCGTTACATATGTATATTGGGGAAATAAGGGCATGTTTATATGCAAATTATGATAGGCACGCACGCGCTAACCATTTGGCATTCAGCAACTCAAGAACAGCAGATGGGAACAATTTGGGCGTTTAAGAACACGTCATGAATTTGAATGGACTCCTCTTAGGAAATCACTTAGGAAGAGAGATAAGAAGAAAAGTTAAGAACTTATTGCTGAATGGAGCCCAATGTGTGTAAACAGAAAAGGGAGAACGGACACATTTTGGCTTAAAAACTAAAGCTAAAGGTGAAGTTATAACACTGAAACGCCCTCAGGAAGCTAGCGGCTAATATCTATCCACAGTCAGCAGTGATGTAACTACTTCTAAATCCTTGTCTGCATGGCGACTAGTAAAGTTTATTTATTTCAAGTATCATCCCTGTAGGACGAGTGGTAGCTATATGTGCTTCACTACACACCGCCTCACTCATGACTTTGGATGTGTTATGACTTGGCAATAGTTACCAAAGTCAAGTCAAGATTTCACTACTTCTGATTATTGATTATTAAGACGAACATATTGACTTTGAGCACACTACTCACATGTAAATGAAAGGCATAATTAGTCAACAGCCATACATGTCACACTAAAGGTGGCCGTATGAACATCGCCAACACTAAACAAACCATACTAAACAACAAGGACAAACACATTTTGGGAGAATATTTGCACCGCAACACAACATAAACACTACAGAACAAATTCCCAGAATTCCCTGCAGCACCAACTCTTCCGGGATGCGACAATATAAACAAACGCCATTGGTGGATTTACACCTAACTGTAATGATACCAAGTACAATAGTGTATCTAGTCAATACTACTATGATTACATCAATATTTTTTAGCATCACAAAATCTTCTTTTGTTTTTTTTTAATGTATATTATGTTTATAAACTCAGGAAATATGTCCCTGGACACATGAGGACTTTGAATATGACCAATGTTTGATCCTGTAACGACTTGGTATCGGATTGATACCCAAATTTGTGGTATCAGCCAAAACTAATGTAAAGCATCCAAACAACAGAAGAATAAGTGATTATTACATTCTGAATTATATCCTGTTCCATGTTGACTGTACTCGAATCAGAGGGTATAATGCATATATATTAAACTAGAAAATAGTCATTACTTATATAATTCATACTTAAAATGCTTTTTTGCACTGCTGTTTTTGCACCGGAAGGCTAAAAAGTGAATCCTCTCCTATTCCATTTTGACTCTACTTGAAAGTATACTAGACCCTATTTATATTATTCACATGTAAAAAAAAATGCTACTTGCACTGCTGTCTTTTTGCACCAGAAGAATAGTGATAGGACAATTCTATTCGATTCCAGAGCCTTATTTATATTATTCACATGTAGTGAGGGGACAATTTGAGTGTAAGCTATTCCATACATTTATTTTTTACTCTCCGTGATATGTGAATACCTAAGTGTTTATTGTTTATTGTGAGCGAACTGTGGTGCTGAATTTCCCCCAGGGATCAATAAAGTGCTTTCTATTCTATTCTATTCTATTCTATTAACAGAAGTGTAGATAGAACATGTTGAAACAGAAAATAAGCAGATATTAACAGTTAATGAACAAGTAGATTAATAATTCATTTTCTACCATCCATCCACCCATCCATCCATCCATCCATTTTCTACCGCTTGTCCATTTCGGGGTCGCGGGGGTCGCTGGAGCCTATCTCAGCTGCATCCGGGCGAAAGGCGGGGTACACCCTGGACAAGTCGCCACCTCTTCACAGGGCCAACACAGATAGACAGACAACATTCAAACCTCACATTCACACACTAGGGCAGTGGTTCTTAACCTTGTTGGAGGTACCGAACCCCACCAGTTTCATATGCGCATTCACCGAACCCTTCTTCAGTGAAAAATAAAATGTTGTTTTTTTTCAAATTCAAGACAAAGTTATATGTTTTTGGTAACACTTTAGTATGGGGAACATATTCTAAGTAACAAAGACTTAATTTAGAGTTATTTGGTTAGGGTTAGAGGGTTAGAGTTATAATAAGGCCATGCCGAATAAGGCATTAGTAAGTACTTAATAATGACTAGTTAAGAGCCAATATATTTCTAATTTGCATGTTAATAAGCAACTAATTAATGGTGAATATGTTCCCCATACTAAAGTGTTACTATGTTTTTTTACTGGTGCACAAAATGAACCGTGCATGATCATCACCTTGTTCATAGAACAAAACCAACACAGTGCATAAACTCACAACAAATTACACACCTGCAAATCAGTGTGACTTCTGCTGTTGCCGTATCCGTAATACGCCGATAGGGAGACGGTTTTATTTACACGGTGAGTCGGGTGTGTTTTGACCTCCGCCGAACGCCTGAGCCCGACTCACCGAACCCCTAGGGTTCCATCGAACCCAGGTTAAGAACCACTGCACTAGGGCCAATGTAGTTTTGCCAATCAACCTATTTTCTACCGCTTGTCCTTAATAATGTTGACAAAATAATAGAATGGAAAATGACACAATATGTTACTGCGTATGTCAGCAGCTAAATTAGGAACCTTTGTTTGTTTACTTACTACTAAAAGACAAGTTGTCTTGTATGTTCACTTATTTTATTTAAGGACAAACTTGCAATAATAAACATATGTTTAATGTACCGTATAATTTTTTGTTAAAAAAAAAAAAGCCAATGACATTTTTTGTGGTACCCTTTATTTACAAAAGTACCGAAAAGTACCGACATACATTTTGGTACTGTTACCGGTACCAAAATATTGGTATGGGGACAACACTACCCCACACATGCAGGGCATTTGTTTGGGTGTGTCAGCCCAGTGTTGGATTCCTGCTGCTCGGTGCGGTAAACCTCATTCTGTCGCTCTCATTTATCTTCCCCGTCTGTCTGTCACTCCACCCTGTCTACCTTTCTGTCTGTTGCCCTCTCTCTTCTTCTCCATCTCCCCGCCTACTGCCTCCTTCACCGGGCGCAGTTATGAGGGAACATGAAAGATGAGCAAACATGCCGCCTGTCACTGGATTCATTTTCAAGCCCCGAGTTCTTTAGCACTCAAACCTCCGCTCCACCGGCAATATTCTCCCTTTACCACCGCTCCCTCTCCAGATTAAGTTTAAATGAGAAACGCATTGTTTCCTTCAAAAAGTAATTGCGACCTGTCTGGGGTTTTTTTTTTGTCTGATGTGGAGCCGCGGAAAATTAGCAGCTCTGAATCACAGCTTTTACGGAATGAAATAAAACTGTCACCTTCTCTGTAATGACATGAGTCTTGACATTTCCTACCGAGGGTTTTTTAGGACGTTGTCTTTTGAGAACTGTTTGTCCTTGCAGAACAATAGCGGGAAATGTCATGCCAGTCCATTATTTCTTATGTAAACTGAACTTTGGTCAGCAGCTTTTCAGGTTGTGCCTGAATCAGAAAATATATTTCATATAATGCGAATGTATGCTTTACGAATATTCAACTCTAAGAAACTAAATAACTGTGAGCCTGACGTACTAATGATTTGCGTGCATTATAACACATGCATTGCAGGAATTTGGTAATTCCGACTTCCCTAGTGCAAATGGAACGCACCATTATATCTGTCAGTAGACTCGATATGGAAACTCAAAAAACTACAACATGTCAGACAGGGAGAAGACACAGTCAAAGTGGAGGCGTTAGAAAAGTGGCTTCAAGATGGTCTGTACAACATAATTTTGGCAAAATAGTTGACTAAATAACCACCAGTACATGTTATGTACAGTAGATCACAAGATGTTTTAAATGAAGAAAAAATATATAAAATTACCCTTTAAAAGGAATACATTAGAGAGCGCAATCTACACAGTGCAAAAAGTCAGTGTTCAAAAACAAGAAACGTTTTTAAAAAAAATGAGGGGTATTTTATTTGAACTAAGCAAAATTATCTGCCAATAGAAGAAGAAAATTTGGCTTGTCAAGACTTTCCAAAACAAGTAAAATTAGCTAACCTCAATGAACCCAAAAATACCTTAAAATAAGTATATTCTCACTAATAACAACTGTACTACTATATGAGTACGTATTTTCTATTGTTTCATTGAAAATAAAACAGCAAAGTCCATTTGGCTTTCATCTGTTTTAATATGTGTCAAAGTCATGATTTTTTTTTTTCCCTTGAAATAAGAAATTATTATTTAAAAAAAGTAGTTTTATACTTGTGAGTGTTGATGACACAGCTTTGCAACAGTTGATATTCTAGTTTCAAGCATGTTTTACTCAATATAGGTCATAAAATCTCAGCAACAAGCTGTGATATCTTACTGAGATAATTTAGGACCAACACCCTTAAAACAAGTAAAACACTGTAACATAAAATCTGCTTAGTGAGAAGAATTATCTTATCAGACAGAAAATAAGCAAATATCAGCTATATCTTATTTGAGATATTCAATCTTACTTAGATTTCAGTTTTTGCAGTGCATTATTTAGCATGTCAGTCTTCATTAATATGCAGAACATTTACTGATTCAGAACGGCCACAACAGTAGGCTGAGGAGATGCAAATATACAGTAACTGTTTAGCGATTGCAATTTGATTTATCAAGCCTAAAACTGTTCTGCGGCCACTGTTTTGCGTATATGTAGAATGTCTGGCGTATGCATGCAAATTCACCCAGTTACAAAAAAAAGTAGCATGGTGCGGACAGAAGGCATCGCTGCAATCTGAAAGACGATGGAAACATTTGACATATTTCTGGTTATATTTCGACGTCATACAAATATTAGACATATTGTTTGTCCAGCAAGTCCATCTTTGAGCTGATGAATGACAAAGTAAAACCAAACGATGTCTGCTCAAGTTTTTTTGTTGGCGTTCATTTTTCTTTTATAGGAGTTATGTTATCTGAAAAACATTGAGCAAAAAATTTACTTCTTGCAACATGCATTTTCTTGCCCTGGATCATGATAGTGCATCATCACAGATACTGGCATGCTAAAAAATAGGTTATATAAAAATTAAAAAAATAAAATTAAAAAAAATTAAAAAATTAAAAAAAATAGGTTATGTTGTCTAGATTGCACTTCTATATTGAGTAAAGGGTCGTACAGATTATAGTTTTGTGCTTCATGTTCAACAATTTAGCAAAACATTACAGGTTGAAAACGTAATGACATGAATGTTAAGATAAATGAGTCACTCTACTGTATGGTGACTTCCAGTATAGTATATGCAACATCCTAATTTGAATAGGGCAGTCAGCACCACTTTTGCACTTTTTATCGATTGTACACAATGTCAACATGCCCACTAACAGTACACACAATGTTATAGTTTGCACACGCTGTTTAGCACTTGTTATTTTGATCTTAGTAGATCAGGCCCAATGTGTGTAGACTTGAATTATTTGTTTTCCCTTTAGTTCTGACGAGAAGCCCATGTCTCTTCAGCTATAAAAACAAGAAATATTGATTTAGATTTTCGTCTTTCCATTTTTTTTACAACTCTAGGGTTCATACTGCATTCAAGAATTGGCTTATCCCATCCAACCATGCCAGCGTTGCAATTGTGCTTAATGGATTTCACTCTGCATTTATTGCTGACTTTAGCAAAATAGCAATAACAACAAAACAAAAAACCTGGCTTCAGTCCTGCAATTTCATCAACAATACTTTCAGGTAAGGTTGTCCGTATTGATCTAAATAGCGATGGTATCGATATCAAGGTGGGTATTGGTATTGGATTTTAGCGTGATGGGAACAATACTTTTGGTTCAAATGTATCTGTATTACATCCAGCATTTTTCCTCACATAATTTATTTGTATCTGTCCGTGTAAACCTTGCACCCTCTCTCTCCCTGCTGCTCACTCTCATACACTTTGCACTTCCCACTTTCTGTCATTTTTACACAAATATTTGTATATACTAAAAGTTATTTTGTTGACATTTTTATATTTACATTGTTGTTACTTTGTTGTTGATGTGTTCATTTGCACGAGCGACCTTTTTTTCAACACGTGTGCAGTAAAACGTACAGTAATAACTTAATTATTGGAAATATTTGTATACTATTGCACATTGTATATTGTTGTCTTTAATGGTGTTGTCCCGATACCAATATTTTGGTACCGGTACCAATATGTATTTCGATACTTTTCGGTACTTTTCTAAATAAAGGGGACCACAAAAAAATTGTATTATTGGCTTTACGGTACATTAAACATAGGTTTCTTATTGCAAGTTTGTCCTTAAATAAAATAGTGAACATACAAGACAGCTTGTCTTTTATTAGTAAGTCAGCAAACAAAAGCTCCTAATTTAGCTGCTGACGTATGCAGTAACATATTGTGTCATTTTCCATTCTATTATTTTGTCAAAATTATTAAGGACAAGTGGTAGAAAATGAATGATTAATCTACTTGTTCATTTACTGTTAATATATGCTTACTTTCTCTTTTAACATGTTCTATCTACAATTCTGTTCAAATGTAATAATCACTTATTCTTCTGTTGTTGGATACTTCACATTAGTTTTGGCTGATACCACAAATTTAGGTATCAATCCAATACCAAGTAGTTACAGGATCATACATTGGTCATATTCAAAGTCCTCATGTGTCCAGGGACATATTTCCTGAGTTTATAAATATAATATAACGTTTAAAAAAACGAAAACTAGATTGTGTGATGCTAAAAAATATTGATGTAATCATAGTAGTATCAACTAGATACGCTCTTGTACTTGGTATCATTACAGTGGATGTCAGGTGTAGATCCACACATGGCATTTGTTTACATTCAGGAACGGCGTCACTAAGTAATCTACGCTGTGTAGTGAAGCATGTTTAGCTATTCCTCGTCCTGCAGGGATGATACTTGTAAGAAACATACTTTATTTGTCGCCATGGAGACCAGGATTAGTGATTTAGAAGTAGCTAAAACACTGCCGACTGCGGGTGGACTTTAGCCGCCAGCTAGCTAGCCATGTCTTAAAGCACCTCTTCCGCTAGGCATTTCAGTGTTATAACTTCACCTTTATCGTTAGTTTTTTACGCCAAACTGTGTCTGCTTGTAAGTACTCCGTGATTGTGTGCCGCCGATAGGGTGACCAGGTGTCCGGATTTAGGCCGGACAGTCCGGATTTTTAATGCCCTGTCCGGCGTCCGGCGCAGCATCAAGCCGGACACGTATTTGTCCTCCTTTTTGAGGCACTAGGCTTGAAGAGCGGAGTTTTTTCATCTTTGCTGGGCTGCAGCGCAATAGCCAATCATAGACCGTAAAAAAATGCCCCCAACGCAGTAACATATCAAATGATTGGCTAAGAGCAGTGTCGGATACAAATCTGCTTATCATTGGTTAAAAAGGTAAACAAGGGAAGGGTCCATGTGCTGCTGCGGCATGACATTGACAGAAAGTTAGCATCATGCCAAAACGCAAGACCTCGTTTAATTCTGAATGGATAAAAGAGCACAAATTTATAACGAAAAGCAGTCGAGACTCATTCCATGGCTTCTGCACACTTTGTCGATGTGATGTCGACGTAAGTAGTCAGGGGAAAGCTGCAATTGAACGGCATGCGGGTACGGATAAACATAAAAGTAATAAACGTGCGGCAGGTACCTCTTCAATGAGGACATTTTTTCGTGAAGTTTCGTCGCCCCTGGATGACAAGATAACCGCTGCGGAGCTGTGCAAGGTGTACCATGCTGTAAAGCAGGGGTGTCAAACTCATTTTAGATCGGGGGCCACATGGAGGAAAATCTACTCCCAAGTGGGCCGGACTGGTAAAATCACGGCACGATAACTTAAAAATAAAGACAACTTCAGATTGTTTTCTTTTTTTTTTAAATAGAACAAGCACATTCTGAAAATGTACAAATCATAATGTTGTTGGGTTTTTTTTTACACTTACATGTTGTGGTTAACAGTATTCTATCTTTATTTGTCATTATTTATACTTTCTGAATAAATTATGTGATAATATTCATCAGTCAAATCATTGGTGTTGATTTTCAATCCATCAAGATAAAAAAAATAATATCAAAATCATGTTATTCATGTAGTTTGATCATTTTCCTGGACTGGTGCACTCACATCATGTGGTTACTTCTTTTTTTTTTTTTTACATATGTAGCATCATCCCCAATGATACAAAGAATTGCTATTGCGACATCTAGTGGACACATTTAGAAAGGCGGTTTCTTTCATTCCAAAATTTCGGCTCATTTTTATATTTAGCAAACTTATCCCGCGGGCCGGATAAAACCTGTTCGGGGGCCTGATCCGGCCCACGGGCCGTACGTTTGACACCCCTGCTGTAAAGCATCACCAGTCCTACAGAAGTTTAGACTGCGGCATGAAAGTGGACCGGGAGACTTTCAGTGACTCGCCCACAGCTAAAGGGATGGCCTGTGGCCGAACAAAAGCCAAGGCATTGTGCGAGAACGTCATCGCTCACTATTCGGTACAGGAACATACCGACTACATAAAAGAAAACAACCTACCCTTTTCCGTGGCAACCGACGCCTCAAATAAAGGAACAAACAAGTGTTTTCCCATTGTGGTAAGGTATTTCACTTTGTTTGTTACAATCTCCTTTGATGTTTATATAAAAGGTTATTCAGGCTTTTTTAAAAAGCTTTTTTTTTTAAATTATATATGTTACCTGTTAATTGTTGTTTACATTTAAGTCCACACATGTTGTGCTTTGTGGCACTCTGCACTTGAAAAGATTCATCTCAGTGGTCACTTTTTGAACACCACAATGTATTGAATAAATACAAATACTGTTAACAAACACTTGACTTTAACATTTTTTTCCTATTCAGCCACACAAACATCATCTTTAAACCACTCAAAATTGTACTATAAATAAGAGTATACCAGAGTCCTATGTACACCATAGTAATTTATTGATATGCCGCATAATGTCCTCCTTTTTGGTGTCATGGAAATGGTCATCCTAGCCGCCGAACATGCTCGTCTGCTCTTAAAACCAACAATGACACAACGCGACGACGACAGGGGGGGGGGCGGGGGGCTTGCGGGACTGGTACTTTTTTGAAGCGGTATAGTACGGAATATGATTCATTAGTATCGCGGTACTATACCAATACCGGTATACCTTAAAACCCTAGTGTTTAATTATTAAAACATTTTTATTTAGACAAAAATGTATCATAATCAACTAACTAGAGGCTAAGTCACCCAGTTATTCAATGATTATGCCCTGTGTTTCGTTGGTATCATATTGATACACAATTCCCAGTATCAAACACCCTTACCATCTGGCTTATTGCTTGGTATCAGATCAATACCAAAATCCCCACTATCACCCACCCTTGCTATCTGGCTTATTGCTGCGGTGTTAGCAATGTGACTTAAAAAGGACTAAAAAGTTTTGCGAAGCTACTTTATTTTTGCCCAACTTGACCGTCTTTATATATAATGTTGAGCAAGGCTCAGCCACTTTGGCATGCACAAGGCCATCATTGCACATGATTGTTCTTAACCTTGGCTCCCTTTGCCCCCCCGACTACCTCAACGGAAATTTGATTCAACATTATTCAGTCTTTCCATCCTTCTTTTCTCATATACCCGCCCTCTCAGGTTCACTGTGTCCCATTTGCAAGGCTTTTAGATGTTGCACATTTTGTTCCTTATAAGTGACTTTTAGAACAACCTATTATCACAAAGGAATGTCGAAAAGAAGTAAAACTAAAAAAAAAAATCAGTGACAAGTCTGGACTGAATCTTATTTGGATGCAATGAGACAGAGTGGAGAATCTCACAGGTGGCAGTGTATTAAATATGATTTAATAATAAGATTGGTATTCTGAATGTGGCCTTTTATTAAGATACTAATGCCCATGTTGGAAATGTAATAACATGTTTATTATTGCAGTAATGTAGCATTGCACTGCATCATCCTCAGAGGTGTTTATAATACTTTGACAGGTTAAGGAGTTTGCCACATTTCTCATTATTTTCTCTTATTTACTCATGGTCCAGGCATGTTCAAATTAAACTATTATTACTACTACTATTTGTTCTTATTTTACAGAAATTCAGTTTATTGTAGCATCCCGGAAGAGTTAATGCTGCAAGGGGTTCTGGGTATTTGTTCTGTTGTGTGTATGTTGTGTTACGGTGTGGATGTTCTCCCGAAATGTGTTTTTCATTCTTGTTTGGTGTGGGTTCACAGTGTGGCGCATATTTGTAACAGTGTTAAAGTTGTTTATACGGTCACCCTCAGTGTGACCTGTATGGCTGTTGATCAATTATGTGTGGCATTCACGTGTGTGTGTGTGTGCGTGTGCGTGTGTGTGTGTGTGTGTGTGTGTGTGTGTGTGTGTGTGTGTGTGTGTGTGTGTGTGTGTGTGTGTGTGTGTGTGTGTGTGTGTGTGTGTGTGTGTGTGTGTGAAAAGCTGTAGATATTATGTGAATTGGCCAGCACGCAAAGGCAGTGCCTTCAATGTTTATTGGCGCTCTGTACTTCCTCCTACGTCCGTGTACACAGTGGCGTTTTAAAAAGTCATAAATGTTACTTTTTTAAATCGATACCGATAATTTTGAAACCGATACCGATAATTTCAGATATTACATATTAAAGCATTTATCGGCCGATAACTTCGGCAGTCCGATATTATCGGACATCCTTAGTTAGTTTGGTGACGTTTTATGAAGGGGCAGCACGGTGGTACAGGGGTTAGTACGCGTGCCTCTCAATACGGAGGTCATGGGTTTGATCCTGGGCTCGGGATCTTTCTGTGTGGAGTTTGCATGTTCTCCACGTGACGGCGTGGGTTCCCTCCGGCTTCCTTCAACCTCCAAAGACATGCACCTAACTACATTTTTAATACTTAGTGAAGTGAAGTGAATTATATTTATATAGCGCTTTTCTCTAGTGACTCAAAGCGCTTTTACATAGAGAAACCCAATATCTAAGTTACATTTAAACCAGTGTAGGTGGCACTGGGAGCAGGTGGGTAAAGTGTCTTGCCCAAGGACACAACGGCAGTGACTAGGACGGTGGAAGCGGGGATTGAACCTGGAACCCTCAAGTTGCCGGCACGGCCACTCTACCAACCGAGCTATGCCGCCCCGACCATCATTTAATATCTGTTTTTTTAGCAATACTTAAATCAGTTTTTCATAACCATAGGGCCGGGGCCGCAGTGTTACTTCGTTTCAATGCACTTTTTTACCATTTGTAGCAGTAATGACAATATCAAACAAACAGAAGTCTGGACCGAAAAGTCAGAAATTTTCATAAGCGCAAAAATTAAGTGTTTTTTAAGTGGTAGGTTGTATTTTCATTTTCACTTAAATTTTGTTGACAGTTTATTTAAGAAACAAATTCATTATTAATTTAGTTTATTTATTTTAGCACAACATACACTACCGTTCAAAAGTTTGGGGTCACATGTAAATGTCCTTATTTTTGAAGGAAAAGCACTGTACTTTTCAATGAAGATAACTTTAAACTAGTCTTAACTTTAAAGAAATACACTCTATACATTGTCAATGTGGTAAATGACTATTCTAGCTGCAAATGTCTGGTTTTTGGTGCAATATCTACATAGGTGTATAGAGGCCCATTTCCAGCAACTATCACTCCAGTGTTCTAATGGTACAATGTGTTTGCTCATTGGCTCAGAAGGCTAATTGATGATTAGAAAACCCTTGTGCAATCATGTTCACACATCTGAAAACACTTTAGCTCGTTACAGAAGCTACAAAACTGACCTTCCTTTGAGCAGATTGAGTTTCTGGAGCATCACATTTGTGGGGTCAATTAAATGCTCAAAATGGCCAGAAAAAGAGAACTTTCATCTGAAACTCCACAGTCTATTCTTGTTCTTAGAAATGAAGGCTATTCCACAAAATTCTTTGGGTGACCCCAAACTTTTGAACGGTAGTGTAATTGTATGTAGATAATTGTTTAATTACCGTATTTTTCGGAGTATAAGTCGCACCGGAGTATAAGTCCCATCTGCCGAAAATGCATAGTAACAAAAGAAAAAAACATATATAAGTCCCACTGGAGTATAAGTCGCATTTTTTGGGGACATTTATTTGATAAAACCCAACACCAAGAATAGACATTTGAAAGGCAATTTAAAATAAATAAAGAATAGTGAACAACAGGCTGAATAAGTGTACGTTATATGAGGCATAAATAACCAACTGAGAATGTGCCTGGTATGTTAACATAACATATTATGGTAAGAGTCATTCAAATAACTATAACATATAGAACATGCTATACGTTTACCAAACAATCTGTCACTCCTAATCGCTAAATCCCATGAAATCTTATATGTCTAGTCTTTTACGTGAATGAGCTAAATAATATTATTTGATATTTTACGGTAATGTGTTAATAATTTCACACATAAGTCGCTTCTGAGTATAAGTCGCACCCCCGGCCAAACTATGAAAAAAACTGCGACTTATGGTCAGAAAAATACGGTAGTTATTTATGAGTCCCTTTTTATGCAATATATTTGGATTGTACTTATTTTTTTCGATATAGCCTAACCTAAGCCTAGGTTAACATGTTAAAAGAATAATAATCTTTGTGATCAACACATGGTTTCATAACGTTTGAAAAAAATGTAATCTGAAAGTAGGTTGGATACAATAATTGAACACAATAACAATCAAGAGTAAGATTACTAATTCAGTAATGTAGCCCACAATGAAGTGTTTTAAATGTAGAAAAAAGATCAATAATATGACCCGTTTAATGCGCCTTATAAACCAGTGCGCCTTGTGTATGAAAATAGACCCAAATAGACTCGTTGTGTGCGCCTTGTAGTACGAAAAAACCGGTCATGAAAATGATCCGGATAAGCCCGAAATTGTAATGGCTTATTCCTTATCCTATTCTTGACATTTCCTGATAGTTTAATCAAAATGTGCCCATAACTTGTTGCGCTATCTATAGCAAAATGACAGAAACTAAGTGTCAGTCATCCACTGCTTTTGTCTCTGCGGAGTGGCTAGCATACACACACAGAAACGTAAACGTTAGGTATCTCAGTAGTATGTGGATCAGGTCCAAAATCCAGTACATAGTAGATCTAGTTGATAGTGTGAGAGTCCAGTCCATAGTGGATCTTGTTACTAGTGTGAGAGTCCAGTTCATAGTGGATCTAGTTAATAGTGTGAGAGTCCAATCAAATAGTGGATCTCTTTAATAGTGTGAGAGTCCAGTCCATAGTGGATCTCGTTAATAGTGTGAGAGTCTAGTCCATAGTAGATCTAGTTAATAGTGTGAGAGTCCAGTCCATAGTGGATCTCGTTAATAGTGTGAGAGTCCAATCCATAGTGGATCTAGTTAATAGTGTGCGAGTCCAGTCCATAGTGGATCTCTTTAATAGTGTGAGGGTCCAGTCCATAGTGGATCCAGTTAATAGTGTGAGAGTCCAGTCCATAGTGGATCTCGTTAATAGTGTGAGAGTCCAGTCCATAGTGGATTTAGTTAATAGTGTGAGAGTCCAGTCCATAGTGGATCTCGTTTCTAGTGTGAGAGTCCAGTCCATAGTGGATCTAATTAATAGTGTGAGAGTCCAGTCCATAGTGGATCTCTTTAATAGTGTGAGAGTCCAGTCCATAGTGGATCCAGTTAATAGTGTGAGAGTCCAGTCCATAGTGGATCTCGTTAATAGTGTGAGAGTCCAGTCCATAGTGGATTTAGTTAATAGTGTGAGAGTCCAGTCCATAGTGGATCTCGTTTCTAGTGTGAGAGTCCAGTCCATAGTGGATTTAGTTAATAGTGTGAGAGTCCAGTCCATAGTGGATCTCGTTTCTAGTGTGAGAGTCCAGTCCATAGTGGATCTAATTAATAGTGTGAGAGTCCAGTCCATAGTGGATCTAATTAATAGTGTGAGAGTCCAGTCTATAGTGGATTTCGTTAATAGTGTGAGAGTCCAGTCCATAGTAGATCTAGTTAATAGTGTGAGAGTCCAGTCCATAGTGGATCTAGTTAATAGTGTGAGAGTCCAGTCCATAGTGGATCTCGTTAATAGTGTGAGAATCCAGTCCATAGTGGGGCCAGCAGGGGTTCATCTTGAGTGGAGACAGGTCAGTAGCGCAGAGACGTCACCAACTGATGCACAGATCAGTGGTCCACCCCGGGTCCTGACTTTGAACAGCTAGTGTATCATCTGTGATCACCTAATAACCTCTCCATGCAGGAGAAAGGGGCAGAGCAGAAAAGAGACGGCAGATAAACTGGTCTAAAAGGAGGGTCATTTTAAGGCTAGCGTGGACATTTTCTGAATGTTTCATGAAAATCTGCCTATAACTTGAGGTATTTAGCCAAGTAACGAACGAACTGATTGTAACTAAGTAACTGACGGACTAACCGACAACAACGATTACATCACCTCCTAAAGGTAAATTTGTTCATAATGCATTGTCTGTCCATATGTCACTTTAATAAGAAATTCCTGCATCAGCCCCTTTTAACCAGATCGTCATTGGAATTTAAGTTTACGTCATCCACGGGCCACCCATCCCCAAAGTTTTGTTTTGCATTGTTAATAAAATCCTGTCTTTCTATGTGTTGGTAACCTGTGTAAAAGGATTGCTATAGAATACAGTAATTGTGGTCTTACACTTTTGCACAATGCCGTTTATCATGACACGGTGTAGAAGTACTCAGTGAGTAGTTCCTAAAGCAGTTCTTTAGGTACCATAGTCCTGCGCAGCTGTTTAACTGCAGCAACCTCAAGTCTAGTTCGATGGGCTATACCCCCGAGTTTCTGAGCAATTGTGAGCTGAGCAGTGCTGACAAAGCCAAAATGCTCCACTCTTCAGGCTCGGGAGTGGCTGGATCAATGCCGTGCCATCGCCAGAGCCCCAAGGGGGGAAAGGCTACCATCATCCGTCATACTGCACTGCATGTCCTCATCTGCCTCTCTGTCACCACTCTGCCGAGAGCGAGGCTGAGATTTATGCACAGCAGACAGCTCAAGTCGAAGCATATGTTATGGGTTTGCAAGCTAGCGTTCAACAGAAGCGGTGCTGTTGGCTTGCTAAGACAGGCTCAAAGTCGGAAACGTCCGTGGTTTGCAAAACATTCATAAATCGACGCTGGCAAGAGGATGAGGCTGCAGCTGCGATTTGACAGCCAAATACAACTGCAATTAGTCGGTAATGGTAAATAAAGCTCTTTCTCTGTTGAAACATATCCCTCCCCTGCAGACTTCGCCTCCTGGATGTCAATGTTCAGAAATATTTCACGTGACCAATGTGTCATATTGTTTTGAAATTTAAATGATATGTTGTGCCACTTGAAGGTTTGGCTGCAAGCATGTATCATTAGTATTAATCCCCGATGGGGAAATTAAGGTTTTCAGCACAATCCCTATTTAAGAGCAGACAAACATTACAGGGAGACAGAACAGGATCGCTGACGGGTCTGCCAACTTCCGGCACCCCTTACAAAAAAGGTGAGAAACAGGTAAACGCTTGGAAGCGGGGGTGAGAAAAAAATAATTCAGTCTAAGCCAGGGCCCCTGAAGGGGGGGGTCCAGGCTGAGGCCAAGGGGGAAAAAAACTCATAGCCATAGCACACATAAACATGTGTGTAAGAGGGAAACATCAAAGAACACAAAGGATAGCTCCCACTCCAGCAGTGCCACTTCTACACAGTCTCAAAAGTAAAACAACAAAAAAATTAACAATAATAATCAAACAATAATAGACATTGCGCACACACGATTGCACCATGCATAGACAAGCAACCAAGCAAAAACATCATTTCAACACCCACACACACTGTGGTGGCCTCTGCGATGTTCCACGCCATCGTCTGCTGGGGTAGGGGGAGCATAGCCAGAGACAGGAGCAGACCCAACAAAGCAACCAAGAGAGCCCAGCGCCAGCTCCGCAGCCCTGTCTCTTCATCCGCATCTCCTCTCCTCTAGTCTCTCTAAACGGACTCTGGTGTGGCAGAGACCCAGCAGCTGGTCCCCACGGCCAAAAGGCTTCCGGGTGGCGGATCCAGAAGCCCACAAAAAAGCATAGCAGAAGTCACGAAAGTGCCACTCCTTGTCGCACAGCCCTAAAGGGTCCCAAACCAAAAGGCCCCAAAAAATTGTGATTGATGAAAAAAAAAACAATATCACGTTATCATAAATTAATCAAAACTAATCACACCATTTTTTATGGACCATACGTCACACAGTGCAAGGATGAGTAATGAGAGACGGCCAATTTCACTTCAAAACAAACTCCGATGGAACTTTGGCTAAAACTGAGGTAACTGGTTGGCATTGCAGAGACAACTTTCTTATCATTGGCGCAAAACACGTTTTAAATAGTATATACCGGTGTGTATATATATATATATATATAGTTTTATAATACACCTCTCGGTGCAACCTGGACACATCATCAGTGATTCTCCCGGGGTCATAGGGTGTTTCGGGTCTTAATCAAACACCCTCACCCGGGCGACTCAGCCAAGGGTGATCAGTCCCTCGACTTGTGTCCAGGTAGCGCTCTACGCCACGCGTCCCCCCTCTGACGGTCTGCCCTGGGGCTGCGCCGGTGGTGCTTGGAGGTTCTGGGCACTGTGGCGAGTGTCCGGGCCTGGATCCTCCTCCGTCTCATCAGGTGCCGTATAGGGTACTGGCACTGTGCGTTGCACCACGGGTTTCCCTAGGCAGCCTATCTTGGTCTGATGTATCTTCAGGGTTTTTCGTAGCGCTGTATGGGTGCTCCCTTGCGAGAGCTGCAGCTTGGGATGCTACCCTTCCCTGCCCCGGTTGCCGTCTTTCCGGGCTGTCAACTGTCTCTCTAGTTGTCACCACTTTTTCGGGATTGTCATCCAGCCTCTTCCTGGAAGTCAATGGCGATGCCATACTAGAATAGTTTTATAATACACCTCTCGGTGCAACCTGGACACATCATCAGTGATTATAAATATATATATATATATATATATATATATATATATATATATATATATATATATATATATATATATATATATATATATGTATATATATATATATATATATATATATATATATATATATATATATATATATATATATATATGTATATATATATATATACACTACCGTTCAAAAGTTTGGGGTCACCCAAACAATTTCGTGGAATAGCCTTTATTTCTAAGAACAAGAATGGACTGTCGAGTTTCAGATGAAAGTTCTCTTTTTCTGGCCATTTTGAGCGTTTAATTGACCCCACAAATGTGATGCTCCAGAAACTCAATCTGCTCAAAGGAAGGTCAGTTTTGTAGCTTCTGTAACGAGCTAAACTGTTTTCAGATGTGTGAACATGATTGCACAAGGGTTTTCTAATCATCAATTAGCCTTCTGAGCCAATGAGCAAACACATTGTACCATTAGAACACTGGAGTGATAGTTGCTGGAAATGGGCCTCTATACACCTATGTAGATATTGCACCAAAAACCAGACATTTGCAGCTAGAATAGTCATTTACCACATTAGCAATGTATAGAGTGCATTTCTTTAAAGTTAAGACTAGTTTAAAGTTATCTTCATTGAAAAGTACAGTGCTTTTCCTTCATAAATAAGGACATTTCAATGTGACCCCAAAGTCCCCCAGATCACTAATCAGGAGCAGGTGTGGCTCAGCGCTCAGAACAGCAAGCGGTGAAAGAAAACAAGCGCGCTGGACAGGAATGCCTTAGCTAATGAGGCTAAGGCATTCATCGTGACCCGAGCCGCTAGCTGCAACTTGGGTGTTGAGCCAGCTACTGAGGCGGCAAAACGGCTAACGTGACTTGCTACACGGTAAGGCTAATGTTAGCTAGCTAGCTAACACACCTTAACTTTCACGGAGTAGAGTAATGTTGACATTAACATACATCTCTCCTAACTTATCTACCAGCCCACGCCTTCACGTTGTGCTTTAAAAGTCAATATGTAAAATCCCATGCGTTGATGTTCCTCATATTGTTCACAGCGTTTGTTGCTGTTTTGGTTTTCACTGAAGTGAGATTAGCGCAGGTTACACCTGGCTCTGATACACACGTGACATTCTTGTTATTGTTTTGGTCTCGTATTGGCCGTCATTTCTTTTTACCCCGCGGGGTGGTGCTGATGTGCCTCTGAACTGGTCCAAAACCTGACTGCTAGTTGGGAACTCTCCTTTTGGTAGGAACTTTTACGTTTTCGTGGGACTCATACGCCCATCGGGGTGACTAGGCGTGACATTTGGTGGGTTGGTGACGGGTTGGGGGAGACGCGTGAATGTTTATTTTTCTCGGCATGTCATGTCATATTCATACATTGAAGGGGGATGATGCGATCCTATGCTAAATGGAAGCAGCATTTTCCAGTATGTATGGTTTGAGTGTGTGTGAATGGGAGTGTCCATGTATGAGTACTTACTGTTTGAATGTTGTGTGCATGTTTGTGTTGTGTGTCTGTGGCCCACAGTCCTTGACCATATGCCCTCTTCTCTTGTTTATGTTTCATGAACAGAGGAATTATTTATCTGACCATGATCACACACCCTCTTCTTCTTTTCATGTTTCTGAAATAACTATATATGGATAGTTCTGATAGTGAATTCTCCTCTGAAATAGAGGAGAATGAAGATTAGATAAACTCCCACAATTTGGAATCGATCAGTTTCTCAGACCACATCAACTACAAATCACAAAGATTTATGTGCGAAATGGATCCAGATAGAAATGCTCCTCAAAACACCAACAATGATTGTTTATATTATACTGACGTCACATTTGATAAAACATTTATGCAAGATAATAACATAGCTCTAGTACATTTTAATAGCAGGAGTCTATACTCTCATTTTGATGATATCCAGGACTATTTGAATCAATTCAAATCTCCATTTAATATTATAGGTATTTCAGAGACATGGATGAATGAGAATACAAGTAATGAGTTTGAATTAAATGGGTATGAAATGTTTTGCACCAACCGTAAAAATAAGAGAGGAGGAGGTGTGGCTCTGTATGTGGACAAAAATATCAGCTGTAGTATTGTAAATGATATGTGTTTAGCTGTTGAGGAACTCTTCGAATGCGTCACTGTGGAATTATCATTTTCAAATAGGAAACACATTATTGTAAGCTGCGTTTATATGACACCAGGATCCCACTTGAAAATATTTAATGAATGGATGGAAAAATTATTTAAGAGAAACAAAAAATATATAGTATGTGGTGACTTTAATATCAATCTTTTGAATCCTAATAAACACAAACACACAGCAGAATTTATTGACACCATGTTCTCCATGGGCTTATTCCCATTGATCACACGACCCACAAGAATCACAACACACAGCACCACACTTATTGACAACATATTTTGTAACATAGTAGATCAGACTGTAACTGGAGGCTTGTTAGTGAGTGACGTCAGTGATCATTTACCAGTGTTCGTGGTGTTCAATATTAACTGCAAAACATCCAAACCTGTAAATAGTGAATATTATCGAAGAGCCACAACAGAACGATCAATAACAGCACTTAAGAATGATTTAGCGAAACAAAACTGGGATTCTGTTTCTCAAACGTCAGATATAAATGCATCTTATAATTTATTTCATGACATTTTTTTTTCACTTTATGATACACACTGCCCCATCAAAAAATGCACTATAACTAACTCCACAAAAACTCCATGGATAACCAAAGGGCTTGCGAACGCTTGCAAAAAGAAAAATTATTTATATAGGACTTTTTTTAGGCATCAATCCATAGAAACAGAACAAAAGTACAAAACATATAAAAATAAATTAACCAGCATATTAAGAGCAAGCAGAAACGAAGACACTACCAAACTGTTAATCCAAAAGAAAAATGATATAAAGGGAATTTGGAGGGTATTAAATACAATTATAGGGCATGGTTCAAACAGTCCTTGTTATCCAGAGCTTTTTGTTGAGAACGACCAAATCATAAGTGACAAGAAGATGATTGCTGATGGCTTCAATATGTTTTTTGTTAAAGTTGGGCCTGAGCTGGCAAAAAAAATCCCAATTAATGATGAACAGCCCACGGAATTTATTGAAAAAAATCCCTTCTCGATGTTCCTTACTCCGACTGTCGAAAAGGAAGTCTTAGAGATTATTCAGAAAAGCAAGAACAAAACATCACGTGACATTTATGACCTCGACATGAGGACAGTCCGCAACGTAGCGGAAGAAATCATCAAACCATTCACACACATCTGCAATTTATCTTTTCAACTTAGATAATTTCCTTCACAAATGAAACTCTCAAAAGTCATCACCATCTTCAAATCTGGAGACAAACACCTCTTCACAAATTACCGGCCCGTCTCCCTTCTGCCACAGTTGTCAAAAATATTGGAAAAATTATTTGATAATAGAATTCGTGGCTTCATTGAAAAGCACAAATTATTATCTGATGGTCAATATGGGTTCTGACAAAATAGGTCAAATTCATTAGCTTTAAGTGATCTAATAGAGAACATTACTATTGGTATCGAGAAAAACACATTTGTTATAGGAATCTTTATTGACTTGCAAAAGGCTTTCGATACCATTGACCACCAGATTTTGGTAAATAAACTGGAAAACTATGGCATAAGGGGAGTGGCAGGGAAATGGCTGAAGAGCTACTTGAATGAGAGACAGCAGATTGTTCAGATCGACCAATACCAATCTACACTCATGAACATAACCTGTGGAGTCCCCCAGGGGTCCATACTAGGACCCACACTATTTATAATGTATATCAATGAAATATGTAAAGTATCAACACTGCTGAAGTTCATCCTCTTTGCTGACGATACAACCATTACATGTGCAGGTGACGACATGAAGCAACTTCTGGCCTCTGTAACTGAGGAGATGATCAAGTTAAAAACTTGGTTTAATACCAACAAATTGTCTCTGAATTTAAAAAAGACCAAAATCATGCTCTTTAGCAATCGCAAAAGTAATATACCCATCAGGATTGTTATTGATGATACACCAATAGAATATGTTCAACAAAATTCATTTTTAGGAGTGGTAATAGATGAAAATATATCATGGAAGCCTCATATAAGTTACCTAAGGATAAAAGTTGCTAAATGTGTTGGAATGATGAGGAGATCATGTCATTTATTGAATAACAATGCTCTACTGTTATTGTATCATTCATTTATTATGTCATATTCAAACTATTGTGTTGAAGTCTGGGGAAATTGTTATAAATCCCATCTACAGCCTTTAGTCACTCTGCAGAAAAAGGCCATTAGGATTGTGTCCAATGTTTACTACAGACATCATACAAATACACTATTCATGGAGTTAAAGCAACTTAAACTGCACGATGTAATCAACTTTAAAACTGCTCAAATTATGTTTAGGGCATCCCAAAACTCTCTACCATCCAATATACAGAACCTATTCCAGGATAGAGGTGCTCACCATAGTTACAGTCTAAGAGGAAACAAATTATATTTTCCTAAATTTAGAACAACTTTAAAA
>NC_084731.1:27281011-27286011 GCF_033978785.1 Entelurus aequoreus | reverse complement strand
TTTGGTTTGGTTGCTTGTCTACACACGGTGCAATCGTGTGTGCGCAATGTATATTATTGTTTGATTATTTTTAGTTTTTTATTGTTGTTTTACTTTTGTGGCTGTGTGTAGAAGTGCTGGAGTGGCAGCTGGTTGCATCAGTTCTGCTCTTTTAATGTCTTTAATGTCCTTTGTTTTCTTTGATGTTTCCCTTACACACATGTTTGTGTGCTATGGCTATGAGGTTTTTTTTTTCTTTGGCCTCAGTCTGGACCCCCTCTCCAGGGGCCCAGACTTAGACTGATTTTTTTTTTTCTCTCATAGCCTGGTCATGCAAAACACAAATGTGCACCGCAGAGGACGATGGTTCTCGGAAGGATACAACTGAAAAGCAAGACAAGTACATCATAGTCTGTAGTTCAGGGAAAGACACTTTTACAAAAATTGCATTGTTTTCCATTTTTTAAGTACCAATTCAGGCACTGTCTGATGATTTTCATCCACTTCCTTGTCGTCTAGGTCAGTGGGTCTCAACATTTTTTCACCAAAAAACACCTTAGAAAACTCTTGGCTCTCCCAAGTACCACCATTATGAACCAACATTATAATGCATTAGCATGGTAGACCTAAATATTCATTAAAACAAGGCAGAGGTTGTTACGTGCGGGGGTCGTTCCCCCTGGATGCAAACGGACCACTCTGGACAGGACGTGCAGGTAGGAACATGATTTATTTGTAGAACTCAAACAAGTACCAAAAACTGAAAACAAGCCAGAGGAAAAATGTGCCGATCGCACTCGAAGCAAACGCTGACACTTAGCATAGGCAAAAAGACAAGGTATACTCACCTAACTGTAGCATAAGCAAACAATGAAGCCAGGCCGACTGACCGGCAAAGGCAGGCTTAAATAATGCCTCTGATTAGTGCTCGGGGAACAGGTGAGCATCCCGAACACCAATCAGAGGCAGGTGAAAAAAATAAGTAGCCAAGGTAACTAAACAAACTCCAGGGTGCACAACAACAGGAATTGAGGGAGTCCAAAACTAACAGAAAATAACAAAAACATGATCCAAGCCACGGATCATGACAGAGGTTGTATTTAACAAGTTTATTCAATACTGTTGGCCACTGTAACATTACACACAGTTTGAACAGTAACACTGTGTTTGAATGTTTAATTAAGTCATTCTTTGGCGCACCACTACATGGAGCCCACGTACCACACGGGCCACAGTTTGAGAATCATTGGTTTGGAGTTGATAATACATTTTGGATCTGCTTTGGTGGACATTTAGCTTCACAGTCTTTATTTATATCCTATTTTTAAGATGTTCATTTTTTGGAAGGTGTTGTCAAATTGCAAATGAATCCACGCTGCACCCCCTCTCAAAGTATCGTAATTTATCTTATGAAAAAGAACATTGTTTAAATATATAATTTTAAGTCGCGGCGGTGCCGCTGTAACACCGCATTCACCACTAATACTCATACTTGCCAACCCTCACGATTTTCCCGGGAGACTCCCGAATTTCAGTGCCCCTCCCGAAAATCTCCCGAGGCAACCATTCTCCCCAATTTCTCCCGGTCAACATTATTGGGGGCGTGCCTTAAAGGCACTGCCTTCAACGTCCTCTACAACCTGTCGTCACGTCAGCTTTTCCTCCATACAAACAGCATGCCGGCCCAGCCACATATCACATGCAGCTTTTACACACACATAAGTGAATGCAAGGCATACTTGATCAACAGCCATACAGGTCACACTGAGGGTGACCGTATAAACAACTTTAACACTGTTACAAATATGCGCCACACTGTGAACCCACACCAAACAAGAATGACAAACACATTTTGTGTGAACATCTGCACCGTAACACAACATATACACAACAGAACAAATACCCAGAACCCCTTGCAGCACTAACTCTTCCGGGACGCTACAATATACACCCCCGCTACCGCCAAACCCCGCCCACCAAGTTAATGTTGATATTTACCTCAGAAGGCTGCAAATAGAAAAGAGGCATTCACATTTTTATTTAAATTGTATTTAATTTACCATTGATGTTTTTTCGTTTGTTTTTTGAAAGTTGATTTTGCTCTATTAAATTATATAAGCGTTGCTTGTTCCATATTCAGTGTTAAAGCAAATCAGTGTAGCAAACTTAGCAATAATTAATGTTTTATTCATGCACTTTCTCTTGCTACTTCAAGGCTTGAATGTGTGATTCATTCATTATTGTTATTTTATTTTCAAATGTATTATTAGCCTGTGGAAAACGTTTTTTTTTATATTTACCTCAGAAGGCTGCAAATAGAAAAGAGGCATTCAATTTTTATTAACATTTTATTTGATATGCCATTGATATTTTTTTATTATTATTATTATTATTTGAAAGTTGATTTTGCATGTCACTATAAAGTTATATAAGCCTTGCTTGTTCAATATTTAATGCAAAACTTGTTTGGGTCCCTATTAAAAGGTTAATTTGTTCAACCTTGGCCCGCGGCTTTGTTCAGTTTGAAATTTTGGCCCAATCTGTATTTGAGTTTGACACCCCTGCTCTAACCACAAGGCCACTGAGCAGATATAAAAGCAGCCTCAGAAACCTTGGGGTTGTGTTTGATCAGTCAATGTCTTTGCAGGGTCACTGTCGTCAACTGACCAAAAACTGTTTTTATCACCTAAGAAATATTTCGAAAGTGAGAAATCGGCTGTCGAAATGGTATCTCGAAATGATCATTCACACGTTTACTGCATCTCGTATTGACTATTGCAATTCTCTCTTCGCTCTTTTCAACAAGTCAACGCTAAAGAGACTTCAGACGGTACAAAATGCAGCTGCCAGACTTTTGACCGGTGTACCCAGAACAGCCCATATCACCTCCATTGTATCCGGTCTTCATTGGCTTCCAGTCAAATCCCGCATTGAGTTTAAGATATTAGTCCTGACTTTCAGTGCGTTGCATGGTGGAGCCCCTCAGTACATCACTGACTTGTTATGCCCCTACTCTTCAGGGCGCAGCCTTCGGTCTTCAGGCCAGGGTCTTCTAAAGATCCCAAAAACTCATTTTAAAACCCGTGGAGACCTGGCATTCCAGGCTATAGCTCCCAGACTCTGGAACAACTTGCACCAGTCCCTCCGTGATCTTGACTGTGTTGACACTTTTAAGAAACATTTGAGTATTTCTCTTATTAGTAAAGTTTTTACTCAATACACCTTCTAACTCCGCAGCCTCTTTTTCAGAACCTCCAGGTTCTGTAACAGCTTCTTCCTTCAGGCCGTAAGACTCTTGAACGCATCATAATAATCCCCTCAATTCCCCCCAAAAATGGATGAACTCGCTGGAATATAAAGACAATATAACATACATCCATAAACGTGGATGCATATGCAAAAGTGCAATATATTTATCTGTACAGTAATCTATTTATTTATATCTGCACCTTATTGATTTTTTATCCTGCACTACCATGAGCTAATGCAACAAAATTCCGTTCTTATCTGTACTGTAAAGTTCAAATTTGAATAACAATAAAAAGGAAGTCTAAGTCTAAGTCTAACTATCATTTGTAATCCACGTTGTATCCTTTTTATGATGTTGCCCCTGTTGTTTTAATTGAATTGTTGTTTTACTTCACCTATGTTTTGTACAGCGCTTTGTGATTTTATCTGTGAAAAGCACTTTATGAATACAATTTACTTACTTCCTTACTACCTTACTATAGACTCAACCGGTCACTACATTAGGTACACCTGCGCACTCTCCGATTGATTCAGACTTGCATATAAAAAACTGTTTTTAGCAGCATGCATGTCGCACGTCAATGTTATTTGCGATAAAATGAATGATAAACAATACTATAAATAATATTTTTTTTGGTGGAGGAGGTTCTCACGCCAATATGCATGCAATATGACTTGACATTTCGACATTAACACGAGTAAATAATATTTACAAGTCAGAAAAGGTGAAATCCATCATGAATGTACAACTCTTCTCAACAAAAGAGGAGAAATATAACCTTAGAGGAAAATCTAATTTAAAACATTTGTATGCTCGCAGTATACAAATCCCACATAACAGTATGTGGGATTGAATTATAGAATAGAATAGAATAGAGTTTTATTTGTCATAATTACGGTGAACAGGTTCAAAGAACAACAAAATTGAAGCAGATCCCCTTTTTTCAGTGATGTACCCCCTGGGAATTTTTTTTTAACTCAATTACCCCCTAATCAGAGCAAAGCATTTTTGGTTGAAAATAAGAGATAAAGAAGTAAAATACAGCACTATGTCATCAGTTTCTGATTTATTAAATTGTATAACAGTGCAAAATATTGCTCATTTGTAGTGGTCTTTCTTGAACTATTTGGAAAAAAAGATAGGTTTTTATTTACAGTATATTCATAAAGGATTTTTGAATTGTTGCTATTTTTAGAATATTTTAAAAAAATCTCACGTACCTCTTGGCATACCACCAGGGGTACGCGTACCTCCATTTGAGAACCACTGCACTAAGGTGCATACACAATAATTTAGTAATATCAAATTTAAAAATATATAAAAATGAAGATGTGTATTTATATATGTATATATCCACACACATGCATGTATCCATACATATGCATATACTGTATATACATATACACATATAACATTATTGCACATTATAGTCCTAAAAAATAAAAAGACATGATATATGAGGACATGACGGACACATTGCGCTCACTCAGGCCTGTTTATTGGGACGGATTAGGCTTTTTTTTTATTGAGACAAAGATTATGTATGTATTCAATATTTGCTTGCTTACTATGGTATATTATTTATTTATTATTTATTAGTTCACTGGTATGTTACAGAGAACAAGGAAATAGGATACAATTGCTGTGGTATGTAACGGGGAAGAATTAAATAAGCTCTGCTTCTCCCTACTCTTTTTCGGACGTGCTGTAATGAAACAACTGGAATTGTGTGACGCATTACATTGTATCGTATGCATGTTCGAAATAAACT
>NC_084731.1:27223511-27276011 GCF_033978785.1 Entelurus aequoreus | reverse complement strand
TGTATAGGTAAACTTTGATTGATTGATTTTGCACTTGTCAATTGTACACGCAGTTTTAGTAAATCACTTACGACACGCCCACTAATAAATGGTAAATGGGTTATACTTGTATACTTTGACACTATTTCCACATTCACACACACATTCACACACTGATGGCAGGGAGCTGCCATGCAAGGCCCTAACCACGACCCATCAGGAGCAAGGGTGAAGTGTCTTGCTCAAGGACACAACGGACGTTTACCATGAATTGATTAACATGGACAAGTTTTTAAACAAGTTGAAAAACGTATTCGGGTGTTACCATTTAGTGGTCAATTGTACGGAATATGTACTGTACTGTGCAATCTACTAATAAACGTTTCAATCAATCAATCAAAAACGTGACTAGGTTGGTAGAACGTGGGGATCGAACCAGGAACCCTCAGGTTGCTGGCATGGCCACTCTCCCAACTGCGCCACGCCGCCCCCAATAGTCCAGTGCATGCAATTTTATACTCTGCACACACTATTTAGCACCTGTTATTTGGAGCTTCGTAAATCAGGCCCTTTGTGTTCTGATTTGTTATTGTTTGGTGTTGTTTGGATTCATGGGGATGAAAATAAAGTTAATTATACCAATTCTGTTAGCATGTAGTAGTGTTTCAATCAATCAACCAAAGTTTATTTATATAGCCCTGTGGAAGTCGCTTCCTAGTGGTAGCACTGACAGACACTACACAGGATCCAAGCTCGCAGGTTTTAACAAAGTTTTAATGCTCATATGTTCTCCAGACTTTTCAGTCTCACCAATCCTCCCCCCTCTCTGCTCCCGGCCACTTACTGTTAAAGACAACAGATGATTAGATTAACACGTACCACCTGTGAAATCTAATCACCTGCCAGCTGTGTCTCGCCGTCAGCACATGCCCCGCCCCTGCCCCGCCCCTGCCCTATGGCGCTCGTCCTCAGTACCATGGACAGCGGCGGTGACTTTTCCTTCTGCAAGCAGCGTTGACAACACCTGCCCCCACAAGCCCTAATTCACAACTGTCTCAAAGTGCTGCACAAACCACAACGACATCAGATCCCACATCAGGGCAAGGAAAAACTCAACCCAATGGGATACAATGAGAAACCTTGGAGGAGACCGCAAATGTGGGGACCGGTGCAATGGACATCAATGGACGTGTTTGCTATTTAGAAAAAAACATAGTTTAGAATACTTCGGTAAGCATATGTATAAAAGATGTGGACTAAAATATCGCAGTTCAATGGAAGTTTTACCTCATCTGTGAAACAAATGAGTAATCCAAGGCATTTTTTTGTATCCTGTCTCTGGCAAGAGTGACTCGAATCACTCCGGAGGAACGACGAAATAAAAAATATACTATACGGCAACAGGCGTATCAATATTCGTATGGTAAAATATTGAGATAGTTTGCCGTGTCGATATATCGTCACACTCCTAGTCTTCAAGTATAAAAAAAAAAAAATCTAAGTCATCAATTTATTGAAACTGCCTTTTTGTACCTTGTTCTCGAGATAAACTGCAGGACAGCCGAGGACAAATCATTTCATCTGACCCGCTCAGGCATGCTTTAGAACAACAAGCATTTATATGTGACAAAATGATATATGAATATAAGAGATCCACTTACCAAAAGAAACACAACACAAGTAACTTTGCAAGAGCAGAGGGGCCGTATCAATCACTGACGCTTGCAACTACAATCTGTGACCTACTCTTTTAATTGCATCCGCTTCGCTTTCCTCCCACTCTGCTACTTTATCTGCTCCTTTCCCCTTTCTCATTCCTCAAGGCCCCTCATGCATGCACACATGAGAGGAGGCTAATAGACGGAGATAAGACGAACGGGACGAAGGATGGCCAAAGCCCTTAATAATCTACCTGGAGTGGCACAAAACCGTGACTGGATAGGCAAAAAAAAAAAAAGATGCTGAGACTGAAGTATGAAACACATGCAAAGAAAAAACCATACATTGGTGTGGAAACTTGCAAAGAATCTATATCCAATACTATGAAAATCCTCGTTTTACAGTATATACTGTACTATACACTCAAAGTTCGTACATCCACACGCACATTCACTGTACAATCTATACATATACACATACATGTAAATATACATTCACTGTACAAACAAACATCCCGGATAATCACCAGAACCCCTTCAATCCAGCGCATCGCCCCTGTTCTGCAGCAACTCCACTGGCTACCCATCAAATATCGTATCCACTTTAAAATAATTCTCCTCACTTTCAAAGCCATCCATAACCTCTCTCCGTCATATCTCTCTGACCTGATCCATGTCGCCACGCCCTTACGTTCTCTAAGATCCTCTTCATCCATCCATCTCACTGTCCCTTTATTTAAACTGTCCACTATGGGTGCCCGAGCTTTCAGCCGCTCTGCCCCACATCTTTGGAACTCTTTGCCACCAGACCTTCGTAACCTACACTCAATATCCCTCTTCAAATCAAGACTCAAAACACACCTTTTCCTGACTGCTTATTCATTGTAATCATCTTTTCTTCTCTATCTTTGTTGTTGTTATTATTGTTGTTTTTATCCAATTTGATTTTTATTGTTTTGATTTTTTACGGTGTCCTTGAGTGCCCAGAAAGGCGCCTTATAAAAAAAATGTATTAATATTATTATTATTATAAACACATACATGTACATATACATTCACTGTACAAACATACATATACACATACTCTACATATACATGTACATACATTCATGCATATAATCATGTTTCATTAAACATATATTAGCGCTGTTGCCCTAGGAGAAACTGGGTAAACACATGGCACACTGACAAAGCTTAAAGGCCTACTGAAACCCACTACTACCGACCACGCAGTCTGATAGTTTATATATCAATGATGAAATCTTAACATTATAACACATGCCAATACGGCCGGGTTAACTTATAAAGTGACATTTTAAATTTGCCGCTAAACTTCCGGTTCGAAACGCCTCTGAGGATGACGTATGCGCGTGACGTAGCCCGGCGAACACGGGTATGCCTTCCACATTGAAGCCAATACGAAAAAGCTCTGTTTTCATTTCATAATTCCACAGTATTCTGGACATCTGTGTTCGTGAATCTGTTGCAATCATGTTCATTGCATTATGGAGAAGGAAGCCGAGCAAGCAAAGAAGAAAGTTGTCGGTGCGAAATGGACGTATTTTTCGAACGTAGTCAGCCACAACAGTACACAGCCGGCGCTTCTTTGTTTACATTCCCGAAAGATGCAGTCAAGATGGAAGAACTCGGATAACAGAGACTCTAACCAGGAGGACTTTTGACTTCGATACACAGACGCCTGTAGAGAACTGGGACAACACAGACTCTTACCAGGATTACTTTGATTTGGATGACAAAGACGCAGACGTGCTACTGTGAGTATGCAGCTTTGGCTTCTAAACATTTGATCGCTTGACCGTATGTGCGCAACTTTTTTTTGCGTATGTACGTAACTTTTTTAAAATATATAAGCTTTATGAACCTTGGGTTAGGTGAACGGTCTTTTGGGCTGAGTGATTGTGTGTGTTGATCAGGTGTTTGAATTGTATTGGCGTGTTCTATGGAGCTAGGAGCTAGCATAGGAGCTAGGAGCTAGCATAACACGTACCGTACCGTACGTGCGCGTCACGTACGTAACTTTTTAAAAATATATAAGCTTTATGAATCTTGGGTTAGGTGAACGGTCTTTTGGGCTGAGTGATTGTGTGTGTTGATCAGGTGTTTGAATTGTATTGGCGTGTTCTATGGAGCTAGGAGCTAGCAGAGGAGCTAGGAGCTAGCATAACAAACACGCAGGTGTTATTATGCAGGATTAATTTGTGGCATATTAAATATAAGCCTGGTTGTGTTGTGGCTAATAGAGTATATATATGTCTTGTGTTTATTTACTGTTGTAGTCATTCCCAGCTGAATATCAGGTACCGTGAGTATGCAGCCTTGGCTGCTAAACATTTGATAACTTGACCGTATGTGCGCGTCACGTACGTAACTTTTTAAAAATATATAAGCTTTATGAACCTTGGGTTAGGTGAACGGTCTTTTGGGCTGAGTGATTGTGTGTGTTGATCAGGTGTTTGAATTGTATTGGCGTGTTCTATGGAGCTAGGAGCTAGCAGAGGGGCTAGGAGCTAGCATAACAAACACGCAGGTGTTTTTATGCAGGATTAATTTGTGGCATATTAAATATAAGCCTGGTTGTGTTGTGGCTAATAGAGTATATATATGTCTTGTGTTTATTTACTGTTGTAGTCATTCCCAGCTGAATATCAGGTCACCCCCGGCTCTCACAGCATCTTCCCTATCTGAATAGCTTCAACTCCCCACTAGTCCTTCACTTGCACTTTACTCATCCACAAATCTTTCATCCTCGCTCAAATTAATGGGGAAATTGTCGCTTTCTCGGTCCGAATCTCTCTCACTTCATGCGGCCATCATTGTAAACAATAGGGAACTTTGCGTATATGTTCAACTGACTACGTCACGCTACTTCCGGTAGGGGCAAGCCTTTTTTTTATCAGATACCAAAAGTTGCAATCTTTATCGTCGTTGTTCTATACTAAATCCTTTCAGCAAAAATATGGCAATATCGCGAAATGATCAAGTATGACACATTGAATAGATCTGCTATCCCCGTTTAAATAAAAAAAATTCATTTCAGTAGGCCTTTAACCTATTGTTACTATAACAATCTACAAGGTTAATATAGTTGGCTTAATTGTATTTCCCTCCATTTATCTGCTTTCTTTTGTATCTCGAGTTATCCTTACGTATATGTATTGTTGCATTTAAACAATTGTATTGTTGATAATAGAGGTGATTATTGTTATTATTCATTACCAATAGTGCTATTTCTATCGGTATTTGTATTGCTCCATTTGTAGTGTAAAAATGTTCATTGTCATTTCTATATTATTATTTATTTCACTAACTGCTTCTTTGCTATCACTTTTACTATCATATTTGTACATGTCCTATTTGCTGATGTTGTTCTATTGTTGTTGTTGTTGTTGTTATTGTTGTGCACTGCAAAAAGTCAGTGTTCAAAAACAAGAAAAAAAAATACAAAAATTAGGGGTATTTTATTTGAACTAAGCAAAATTATTTGCCAATAGAACAAGAAATTTCGGCTTGTCAAGACTTTCCAAAATTAGATTACCTCAATGAACCCAAAAATACCTTAAAATAATAAGTATATTCTCACTAATAAGTGCACTTTTCTTGGTAGAAAAAAGAGACCTTTTTAATCAATATGTTGAAAAATATTCTTAAATTAAGTAAATGCGAGTGCCATTATCTTGACATAATGATATGCGCTCGACATCATGATTTTTGTTTCATGGTAGAAGTAAGAAATTATTACTTTAAAAAAGTAGTTTTATACTTGTGAGTGTTGATGACACAGCTTTGCATCAGTTGATATTCTAGTTTCAAGCATGTTTTACTCAATATTGGTCATACAATCTCAGCAACAAGCTGTAATATCTTACTGAGATCATTTAGGACCAAAACCCTTAAAACAAGTACAACACTATACATAAAATCTGCTTAGTGAGAAGAATTATCTTATCAGACAGAAAATAAGGAAATATCACCCTTATTTGAGATATTTCAATCTTACTTAGATTTCAGTTTTTGCAGTGTGTTTACTGTTGTTGTTTTTGTTGTCTTATCCTTTCTCTTTCCATCCCCTCCTGCTCCGGCCCGGCTGCACCAAATAATATTATAAATCCATTTAATAAAGTCAAATGCAAATAAGACAACAAGAGAAGTATCCCACACTTCTCTGTTGTAAAGTAAATTTGCACAGCCGATATGGGCATCTACATCAACTATATGATTTGCCTTAGTAGCTAGACAGGACAAAAAATAAATAAATAAAAAATCCTCTTTTTGAACATGCAGCCCACACAACAGCGTCTGGTTATATGGAGTATAAAGACCTCCATATCATGGCAGGCTCCAAGGCACCTACGCCTTTACTACCGATGGCAGAAGCGCCTTCTTTCACAGATGTTCTACTTGCAGAGGGAGCGAGGTGACAGATGGAAAACAAAGAAGGCACCGGGTAGAGGCCACAAGTGTGTGGGTTGACGTTGGACATATAGTCAAGAAAAGTGAACCACCAACGTGAGAAGGCCTCAGTCAATCCTGTACGTGCACAGAACCTAATAACCGGCGATTAAAAACGAGAAAGGTGTGCTGAAACAAGCTGAGACACACACAAGCACACACCACAATATATTTTAACACGTGCATATTACACCATTTTACCTGTTGGAACAGAGGTCATTACCACTTGTACCCGTCAGTGCATTAGCTGCAATAATTGTGCATGCAAAGAGTGCGTCACACCCTCCCACTCGAATGCCCCGTCTCGCTCGCTCTTGCTCACTCACACGCACCAGCACTCACCGTGGAACACAGGCACACACCCACAGTGTGTACGCACACACGCACACTTCCGTTTAATAAACCAACTGTGGGGGACTTATTTTTTAAATCATTTTTATTAAAAACATTTTTTTACATCAATAAATTGCAGAGGCAGAGCAATTCATTTGGAACTACGACGGGGGCGGGGGGGGCTTTTCGAGGAATTTCATGTCGTACCTGCAGTGTTTTAAAATCAGCGGCATGGAAATTAAATTATTTCAAGCTTTCCAATCAGGACTGGGTTTTAGTATAAAAAGGTATTAGGTGAACAGCGTGTGTCTTAATTGATTTAAGTTACGGTTGAAACTCCACTCATGAAACCCTCCATTACACATTTTTTTTCCAATTACGAAACACCAACCGATCAAAAAATATACCTCCGCATATGAAACGTGTTTTCAGATACAAACTTATATATACATACATACACACACATATATACATATATATGTATATATGTGTGTGTATGTTTATATAGTTGTATTTATATATATATATATATATATATATATATATATATATATGTGTATGTGTGTGTGTATATATATATATATATATATATATATATATATATATATATATATATATATATATATATATATATATATATATATATATATATATATATATATATATATCTGATGACAACTGATGATTGTATTGTACAATCATCAGTTGTTTACCAAGCAAAGGTAATACGCAAGGACATTAACACATCCGACACATACGTAGGATTAACTGAGGGAGAATTCAAAACCAGATGGAACAATCACAAGGCTTCTTTCAGATGCAAAAGCCTGCGGAACACTACAGAACTCAGCAAACACATTTGGAATCTCAAAGACAATAATGTTGAATACTCAATAACATGGCAAATTCTTGCATCCAGCACACCTTACAACAGTGGTAACAAAAGATGCAACCTATGCTTAAAAGAGAAACTGTTTATCATATACCGTCCAGAGTTGTCATCCCTCAACAAACGCAGCGAAATTGTATCAGCATGCCGTCACAGAAGGAAACACCTCCTAGGTAACACATGAGCCAATCACCACGCCCCCACGCCTGCCTGTACCCACCCGCTCTGTGCCCTATATAAACCATGGTATGTGAATGCTTCCATTAAAATCTCCTGAGGATTGAGGAAACCCCTCATGAAACAGGCCTGTAGAGATGAAATAGTCTTGTGATTTTTTTCCCACACATACATATATATATATATATATATATATATATATATATATATATGTATATATATATATATATATATATATATATATATATATATATATATATATATATATATATATATATATATATATATATATATATATATATATGTATATTTATATATGTATATATATATTTATATATATATATATATATATATATATATATATATATATATATATATATATATATATATATATGTATATTTATATATGTATATATATATATATATATATATATATATATATATATATATATATATATATATATATATATATATGTATATTTATATATGTATATATATATATATATATATATATATATATATATATATATATATATATATATATATATATATATATATATATGTATATTTATATATGTATATATATATATATATATATATATATATATATATATATATATATATATATATATATATATATATATATATATATATATATATATATACACTACCGTTCAAAAGTTTGGGGTCACCCAAACAATTTTGTGGAATAGCCTTCACTTCTAAGAACAAGAATAGACTGTCGAGTTTCAGATGAAAGTTCTCTTTTTCTGGCCATTTTGAGCGTTTAATTGACCCCACAAATGTGATGCTCCAGAAACTCAATCTGCTCAAAGGAAGGTCGGTTTTGTAGCTTCTGTAACGAGCTAAACTGTTTTCAGATGTGTGAACATGATTGCACAAGGGTTTTCTAATCATCAATTAGCCTTCTGAGCCAATGAGCAAACACATTGTACCATTAGAACACTGGAGTGATAGTTGCTGGAAATGGGCCTCTATACACCTATGTAGATATTGCACCAAAAACCAGACATTTGCAGCTAGAATAGTCATTTACCACATTAGCAATGTATACAGTGTATTTCTTTAAAGTTAAGTTATCTTCATTGAAAAGTACAGTGCTTTTCCTTCAAAAATAAGGACATTTCAATGTGACCCCAAACTTTTGAACTCGACAGTCTATTCTTGTTCTTAGAAATGAACGCTATTCCACAAAATTGTTTGGGTGACCCCAAACTTTTGAACGGTAGTGTATATATATATATGTATATATAATTATGAAAAAACAAATGTTTTTCAGACATTTTATCAATAGGGAAAATGTTCGGCTATAGTATAAACTTAAATAGTATGGTCGTTTTATAAATACGTCTGTAAAACTGTCATGTTGATGGCGGTCGAAAGGATGCTAAACTAACAATGATCTCAATGGGCTGTTGAATGGCTAATACAGCTATTACAAAGGACATGTTGAATCACTGCTGAAAAGAAGTTTAGCAGAAACAAAGTATCATTTTTTCGATGAGGCAATTCAGTCCATCAAAGAACACGACGACAGCAATAGCACAGGGGTATATTGTAGCGTCCCGGAAGAGTTAGTGCTGCAAGGGGTTCTGGGTATTTGTTCTGCTGTGTTTATGTAGTGTTACGGTGCGAATGTTCTCCCGAAATGTGTTTGTCATTCTTGTGTGGTGTGGGTTCACAGTGTGGCGCATATTTCTAACAGTGTTAAAGTTGTTTATACGGTCACCCTCAGTGTGACCTGTATGGCTGTTGACCAAGTATGGATTACATTCACTTGTGTTTGTGAAAAGCCGTAGATATTATGTGATTGGGCCGGCACGCAAAGGCAGTGCCTTTAAGGTTTGTTGGCGCTCTGTACTTCTCCCTACGTCCGTGTACAACTCCATACAGCGGCGTTTTCCAAAAAGTCATACATTTTACTTTTTGAAACCGATACCGATAATTTCCGATATTACATTTAAAAACATTTATCGGCCGATAATATCGGCAGCTCGATATTATCGGACATCTCTATAGAAAACTTTTTTTTTTATCAATAAAACATTATTAACACACACCGAAATGTGGCACCATTGAGGACATTGATTCCCAGGTTCCAGGAATTGGTACATACGTATTTCCCACTCAGCCAGAGCTCATAGATGTGTCATATCAGCACAGAACAAGAAGAATGAAATTGAATGATTTCCAATTACTGTTTTAAAAGTGAGGAAGGGATTTTCAGGAAAGCCTACGACACCAACAACAAACGAGAGTGTTGACGAGTGGAACCGAAAAGGTGCTTGGAGATACCGCCAAACACAATCCGGTGACTTCATTTGAAATGCATAGGAAGAGAATAATAGTCTGTTCCAAACCAAACCAAAAAAAAAAAAAATCTAATTAAAGTTAATGTTGATTAACCTGTCACTTTTCTTGACATGACGTAAGAAGGGATGTAATGTCAGTAAGTGGACCATCTACTGTGTGTGCTAGCGTAGCCGCAAGCTATGTTCGGGGTGCTTGCAATTATCTA
The DNA here is from genome assembly GCF_033978785.1 of Entelurus aequoreus. Lineage (NCBI taxonomy): Eukaryota > Metazoa > Chordata > Actinopteri > Syngnathiformes > Syngnathidae > Entelurus > Entelurus aequoreus. Next base: position 27,265,966 of record NC_084731.1, on the reverse strand, counting down.
CTCATATGCTAATTTGACTGTGTTTTATTATTGACTTTAGAGATATTTTGTGATGACTTTTTTGTTTCTATCTGGTAGTTGGCTAGCAGCACACACGCTCGTGCTCCTGATCCTTTGGGCATGAATATGAACTTGAAGTGCCATCCCATTCCTAACCCATAGGGTTCATTATGATGTCGGTCCACCTTTTGCAGCTATTACCGCTTCAACTCTTCTGGGAAGGCTGTCCACAAGGTTGCAGAGTGTGTTTCTAGGAATTTTCCACCATTCTTCCAAAAGTGCATTGGTGAGGTCACACACTGATGTTGGTCGAGAAGGCCTGGCTCTCAGTCTCCGTTCTAATTCATCCCAAAGGTGTTCTATCGGGTTCAGGTCAGGACTCTGTGCAGGCCAGTCAAGTTCATCCACACCAGACTCTGCCATCCATGGCTTTATGGACCTTGCTTTGTGCACTGGTGCACAGTCATGTTGGAAGAGGAAGGGGCCCGCTCCAAACTGTTCCCACAAGGTTGGGAGCATGGAATTGTCCAAAATGTTTTGGTATCCTGGAGCATTCATAGTTCCTTTCACTGGAACTAAGGGGCCAAGCCCAACTCCTGAAAAACAACCCCACACCATAATTCCTCCTCCACCAAATTTTACACTCGGCACAATACAGTTCGAAATGTAGCAACCTCCAAACCCAGACTCGTCCGTCAGATTGACAGACGGAAAAGCGTGACTCATCAGTCCAGAGAAGGCGTCTCCACTGCTCTTTGATTGATTGATTGAAAGTTGTATTAGTAGATTGCACAGTACAGTACATATTCCGTACAATTGACCACTAAATGGTAACACCCGAATACGTTTTTCAACTTGTTTAAGTCGGGGTCCACGTTAATCAATTCATGTTCAGTGGCGACGTGCTTTACACCACTGCATCCGACGCTTTGCATTGGACTTGGTGATGTATGGCTTAGATGCAGCTGCTCGGCCATGGAAACCCATTCCATGAAGCTCTCTGCGTGCTGTACGTTGTCTTAATTGGAAGGTCACATGAAGTTTGGAGCTCTGTAGCAACTGACTGTGCAGAAAGTCTTTGCACTATGCGCTTCAGCATCTGCTGACCCCTCTCTGTCAGTTTACGTGGCCTACCACTTGGGGGCTGAGTTGCTGTTGTTCCCAAACCCTTCACTTTCCTTATAATAAAGTTGACTCTGGAATATTTAGGAGTGAGGAAATTTCACGACTGGACAGTGTTTCCCATAAACTGCCAATATACCTGTGGCGGTGGGGGCGTGGCTATGGGCGTGGTCAACATGACATCATCAAGTAATTTGCATAATTTACTACAATGATATGATTTTCTCTAAAAAGGCTCAAAAAATTTATACTTACTAATTAATAATAACAGTTTTGTTTTAAACGTCCATCCATTCATCCATTTTACAATATAATTACAACACTTTATGTACATATTTATATACAGATTTGAACAATAAGTTATTCACTGAAATATATTTATTAATTGTGGTTCTTACAAAAACTATATCTTATAAAATATAAAAGCTAAAATGTCTCTTAAAGCTCTGCCCCTTTAATTAGTGCATACTAAATAATTTAACTTTAGCCTACTACTACAACATATTATTTACCAGCAACATAAAGTGAAACAGAGGCAGAGGTGTCCTGCCACAGTCAGTAACAAATAAACAGAAAACAGTAGTGGCCAAATACAAATAAGGCAACAAGAGAAGTATCCTACACTTCTCTTTTGTAAAGTAAATCTGAACGGCCTATATGGGCATCTACATCAACTATATGATTTGCCTGAGAAGCTGCACAGGACAAAAAAATAAATTAAAATAAAAACATTTAAAAAAAAAATATATATATATATATATATATATATATATATATATATATATATATATATATATATATATATATATATATATATATATATTTTTTTTTTTTTAAATTTGTGGCGGATGTAATTCTTTCGTGGCGGGCCGCCACAAATAAATGAATGTGTGGGAAACACTGCTGGATTTGTTGCACAGGTGGCATCCTATGACAGTTCCACGCTTGGAATCACTGAGCACGGCCCAATCTTTCACAAATGTTTGTAGAAACAGTCTCCATGCCTAAGTGCTTGATTTTATACACCGGGTCAAGTGATTAGGGCACCTGATTCTCATCATTTGGATGGGTGGCCAAATACTTTTGGCAATATAGTGTATGTTTTCACAACCCAACTTTAGGTTTCCATGCCAACTGGCACACAAATAATGCACACCGGTGATTTTTTTAGACTGACCCTTTGAGACCTGGCTGGCGTTATTGTAGAATTAACACTAAAACGGCGTTATGTTCTGCAGCCCAGCTTCTCCGAGCTCGCTGTACTTTGAACCAACTCCTACGCACACACATGCGGGAACACAAACACACAAAAGTGGCACGTGTCCTCGGCGCTCCAGCTGCACCACGAGAGACTCGCCTGGGTGACAACAATTAGCCTGCTGGGTTCAAGTAAATTGGAGCCATTTACATAATACATGCCTGCCATCGCAATTAATCCGCGGCCAATTTTAAGCAGGTATTTGTTATCTCGTCGCAACCTGTTGTTAAATCACCTACCGTTTTTTTTTGTTTTTTGGCGTGGCACAAATCCAGAGTGATAATTCCGCACAAAGCCTTTTACTTCGGTAGGGACATGTTTTTTTAATGAAAATATGGACGGCGTTCAACAAAGACAGATGCACACATTGTCGAAGTCGGGTTTGCCTCCAATTGCTCAGATGGTGAACACAGGCGACGTCGTTCGTTTGATGCAAAGCTGCAATCGGCGGAGAGGGTTCTGTTTTATTCAGTTCAGTTTCAGTTTCAGTTTATTTCGGATATGCATACAATACAATGTAATGCAGTGTTTTTCAACCAGTGTGCCGTGAGATATTGCCTGGTGTGCCGTGGAAAATTATGCAACTTCACCTAACCTGTCCAAAAAATATTTTTGCAAATCAATAATTATAATCCGCAAATAATGTGCCTTTGCTTAGTGTCTGTGCTGTGTAAAACTTGGCAGGGTAACCACGTAATACTCCACGTCAGTAGGTGGCAGCAGGTAGTTAATTGCTTTGTAAAAGTCGGAATGTGTCGAGGATGGTTTGTTGTGATCCCAATATGCAGACCACAGCGGGAGGCAGCGTGCAGGTAAAAAGGTATGTAATGCTTAAACCAAAAACATGAACGAAAGGGAAAGGAAAAGGCAATGGCTATGCAAAACGAAAGTAAAACTGAACTGGCTACAAAGTAAACAGAAACAGAATGCTGGACGACAGCAAAAACTTACGGCGTCCACAAAAGTACATCCATACATGACATGACAATCAACAATGTCTGTCAGGTTCAAACACTGATGATATCTATTAAACAGACGAGAAGCAATGAATCATGCAGAGACAGAGTTACATTTTGCTCAATTGAGGAGAGACATGTTTTGGGCTGTACTCTAGTTACAGAACCAAACTACGTTCTAAAAGTCCAGCCCACGTGCTCCCTGTATTTATTTGGGAAGTCCCTGGTTACATCACTGAAGCTGTCGCTGAGGGAAGGGGGTAATCTCGACAGCTCCAGTTAGACACAACATATGATTATAGAAAAATGCAAATGTGCTGACAGTCGTGATATCGCCTTGTCTCTGCTCTGTCTGCGTCACGGTACTCGATGTTCAGCCTTGGCAGTCAGCAGGCCGATTCTGGAAACAAACACTGATACGAGACTGGCTTACAATCTTTTGGATTGCCAGCTTTGCACAGACAAAGAAAAATACAATTTCAGCACAATTGATAACTATAGCAACGGCCCTTAAGCATAAGAGTTGTGTAATAATATATACATAATTATTCTAACAATGTCCACACAAAGAAGGATAGCAACAACGCTCAAAGGAAGACATGAAAATGCTACAGGAAAACACCAACAGAACAGGAAGGGCCACCAAAATAACAGCGCAAGACAAGAACTAAAGCACTACACACAGGAAAACACCAACAAACTCAGAATAAGGCACGACGACCCGGTGGAGTTTAATTTTTTAACGTTTCCTGCTGGTGGTGTGCCTCCGTATTTTTTTATGAAAAAAATGTGCCTTGCCTCAAAAAAGGTTGAAAAACACTGATGTAATGCATTGTTTCATTACAGCACGTCCGAAAAGGAGTAGGAAGAACCGGAGCTTATTTAATCCTACCCTTTTTCATACCATAGCAATGTTATCCCATTTCCTTGTCCTCTGTAACAGAACAGTGAATAAATAATTCATAAATAAATAATATACCATAGTAAGTAAAGAAATATTAAATACATAAATAATCTTTGTGTTATGATCCGTTGCCCGGATCATGTTCTGTTTGGTTTTGGACTCCCTCAGTTCCTGTTTTGTGCACCCCTGGGTTTGTTTTCTGATACCATGGGTGCCGATTGGTTGCAGCTGCCTCTGATTAGTGTCTGGGATGCTCATCTGCTGCCAGGCACTAATCAGAGTGCTATTTATTCACGGTGCTCGCCACACACTGTCTGGCTTCCTAGTTTGCTACACACAACAGTTATCGACGGTAGTTTGATTCCTTTTGTATGCTAACTTCCACGCTAGCCCCCTTGGCTATGAGCACGCTTTTGTTTTTTTCCTGCCTGATTTCAATCAATCAATCAATGTTTATTTATATAGCCCTAAATCACAAGTGTCTCAAAGGGCTGTACAAGCCACAACGACATCCTCGGTACAGAGCCCACATACGGGCAAGGAAAACTCACCCCAGTGGGACGTCAATGTGAATGACTATGAGAAACCTTGGAGAGGACCGCATATGTGGGTAACCCCCCCCCCCCCCCACCACCACCCCCACCCTCCCTCCCCCTCTAGGGGAGACCGAAAGCAATGGATGTTGAGTGGGTCTGACATAATATTGTGAAAGTCCAGTCCACAGTGGATCCAACACATCAGCGAAAGTCCAGTCCATAGTGGGGCCAGCAGGAACCACCCCGAGCGGAGACGGGTCAGCAGCGTAGAGATGTCCCCAACCGATGCACAGGCTAGCGGTCCACCCCGGGTCCCGACTCTGGACAACCAGCACTTCATCCGTGGCCACCGGACCTGTGCAACTCCCCCTCCATAAGGGAAAGGGAAGCAGAGGAGAAAATAATTCTTAAAATAAATCCTTTCCTACCTTCACGCTGTGTCCGGAGTCCGTCTGCATCTTGGGAGAACAACCCCCCGCATCACAATACGACCCGATCGTTACATTTTGTCTCAATTTAAAAAAAAGGGTACATCAAAATTCTTGTTCTGTGTACTTTGTGAACACTTGTAGTTTGAACAGTCTCTTAAACTGAATCATATTGGTGCTTTGTTTGATTTATTTGCTTAATCCATTCCATAATTTCATTCCACATACTGATATACTGAAGGTTTTAAGTGTTGTACGAGCATACACATGTTTAAATTTTAATTTTCCTCTAAGTTTATATTTCTCCTATTTTGTTGAGAAGAATTGTTGTACATTCTTGAGTAGCAGGTTATAGTTTGCTTTGTGCATAATTTTAGCTATTTGCAAATGCACCAAATTGCTGAATTTCAATAATTGTAATGTAATAAATAAAGGGTTTGTATGTTCTCTATATCCAACATTTTGTATTTGTGGAAGTCGCTTCCTAGCGGTCCCACTGTCAGACACGGAACCGGATCCAAGCGCGCAGGTTCAACAAGGTTTTAATGATAATGGTTTTTCCCAACAAAAGTTTTCTCTCCCAGATCGTGACTCTTCAGCCACGTCCGTATCCTCTCTCCCTCTCTGCTCCCGGCCGCTTACTGTTAAAGACAACAGATGATTAGACAACTCGTACCACCTGGGAAATCTAATCACCTGCCAGCTGTGTCTCGCCGTCAGCACTGCCACGGTGCTCTGTCTTCAGCACCATGGACAGAGGCGGTGACCTTTGCTCCTGCAGGCGCGCTGGTCACACTCTCCCTCCACGGTATTATTCTAATTTATCTTTATTATTTTGTGACACAGTTAGTGAATGAAGCGCACATTTGTAGTTGTTTCCCCATATTTCTACACAATCACTCAGATATGATAACACTAGCGAGCAGTAGAGAATATGAAGTGATTTTTGGTCTAGAACATGTTTTGCTTTATTAGCCCGCTGTCTGGGTGCTACTTTTGACTGGAAGCTGAACAATAAATTAAAAAGATGGCTTGATAAAATAGCTGGCTGTGTAAAATTCTTCAGATTTTTTTTTTGTGTGTGTGAAAAATCTCTCTGCCATGCCTCATAACGGGAGTTCTATTGCCTGGGTGATTTATGAAATCAATTTGTCTTTTTTATCAGCAGCCAGAGTTTGAGATATGATCACAGCACATGCGTTTCAACTTGATGTTTGTGTGTCTCAACACGGCGGGCATGCTGAAAACACCCATCATTCATTCTCGGCACGCGTGCTACTGCACCACGCTGTGAATCATGTGACGGGATGATGATGCATTGGGTGTTGATTAAATTTGGCACTTTGGATGAAATTGTCGTGTCTGGGATGCCGTCAGTCTGCGGTGGTGAAATGGCATATTCGTGTCAGCTGTCACTAGAATATCTACTCTGATACACTCGTCATGTCTTGTGTTTCCATACATCTGCAATATTTACAAATGTATTCTCTGTGCGAGCAGAATGGGGCGCACCTTAATCAATCAGGGGTTGAGCTGGATGGCTTAGTTCCCACTAAATCTATGCTTGAAGCTTAGTAAGTACCGTCTGGGGAAGCTCCCTTTCTGCTGAAGCATGACTGTGCACGAAGCTACTTTCATAAAGACATGCTTAGGGATTGGAAGCCCTGATTTTTGGTACTAAACTAGACAAGTGTTCAGGTGCCACACCTCTTCTGGATGAATTGACATACACTATATTGCCAAAAGTATTTGGCCACCAGCCTTGACTCACATATGAACTTGAAGTGCCATCCCATTCCAAACCCGTAGGGTTCAATATGATGTCGGTCCACCTTTTGCAGCTATTACAGCTTCAACTCTTCTTGGGAAGGCTGTCCACAAGGTTGCAGAGTGTGTTTATGGGAATTTTCCACCATTCTTCCAAAAGCGCATTGGTGAGGTCACACACTGATGTTGGTCGAGAAGGCCTGGCTCTCAGTCTCCGTTCTAATTCATCCCAAAGGTGTTCTATCGGGTTCAGGTCAGGACTCTGTGCAGGCCGGTCAAGTTCATCCACACCAGACTCTGTCATCCATGTCTTTATGGACCTTGCTTTGTGCACTGGTGCACAGTCATGTTGGAAGAGGAAGGGGCCCGCTCCAAACAGTTCCCACAAGGTTGGGAGCATGGAATTGTCCAAAATGTTTTGGTATCCTGGAGCATTCAAAGTTCCTTTCACTGGAACTAAGGGGCAAAGCCCAACTCCTGAAAAACCAACCCCACACCATAATTCCTCCTCCACTAAATTTCACACTCAGCACAATGCAGTCCGAAATGTACCGTTCTCCTGGCAACCTTCAAACTTAGACTGGTCCATCAGATTGCCAGATGGAAAAGCGTGATTCATCACTCCAGAGAAGGCGTCTCCACTGCTAGAGTCCAGTGGTGACGTGCTTTACACCACTGCATCCGACGCTTTGCGTCGCACTTGGTGATGTATGATTTAGACACAGCTGCTCGGCCATGGACACCCATTCCATGAAGCTCTCTGCGAACTGTACGTGGGCTAATTGGAAGGTTGCATGAAGTTTGGAGCTCTGTAGCAACTGACTGTGCAGAAAGACGGCCACCTCTTTGCACTACACGCTTCAGCATCCGCTGACTCCGCTCTGTCAGTTTACGTGGCCTACCACTTCGTGGCTGAGTTGCTGTTGTTCCCAAATTCTTCCATTGTCTTATAATAAAGCCGAATATTTAGGAGCGACTGGATTTGTTGCACAGGTGGCATCCTATGACAGTTCCACGCTGGAAATCACTGAGCTCCTGAGAGCGACCCATTCTTTCACAAATGTTTGTAGAAACAGTCTCCATGCCTAACTGCCTGATTATATACACCTGTGGCCGGGCCAAGTGATTAGGACACCTGATTCTGATCATTTGGATGGGTGGCCAAATACTTTTGGCAAAATAGTGTATATACCCACAGCCACACTCTTATTTTAAAATCTTTCCAGAAGAGTGGTAGCTGCTGTAGCTGCACAGAGACGACCATATTTCTTTTAGGGTAGTTTTTTTTTGTAGTTTTTCAAGGTCAAATGCATTATTCGCTTAAAACAGGGGTGACAAACGTATGGCCCGCGAACAGGTTTTATCCGGCCCGTGGGATGAGTTTGCTAAGTATAAAAATGTACCTGAAATGTTTGAATGAAAGAAACAGCTGTTCTAAATTTGTCCACCGGATGTCGCAATAGCAATTATTTGTATCTTTGTAGATGATGCTACATATGTACAAAATAAACCACATGATGTTTGTACATCAGTGGAGGAAAATTATCAAACTACATAAATAGCATACCGTAGTTTGATTTTAATATAATTTTTTTGTCTTGGTAGATTGAAAATTAACACCAATTAATTGATTGATGAACATTATCACATATTTTTTTCCAGAAAATATAAATAACGACAAATAAAGTATACCGTATTTTTCGGACTATAAGTCGCAGTTTTTTTCACTTATACTCAGGAGTGACTTATGTGTGAAATGATTAACACATTACCGTAAATTATCAAATAATATTATTTAGCTCATTCACGTAAGAGACTAGACGTATAAGATTTCATGGGATTTAGCGATTAGAAGTGACAGATTTTTTGGTAAACGTAGAGCATGTTCTATATGTTATAGTTATTTGAATGACTCTTACCATAATATGTTACGTTAACATACCAGGCACATTCTCAGTTGGTTATTTATGCGTCATATAACGTACACTTATTCAGCCTGTTGTTCACTATTCTTTATTTATTTTAAATTGCCTTTCAAATGTCTATTCTTGGTGTTGGGTTTTATCAAATAAATTTCCCCCAAAAAATGCGACTTATACTCCAGTGCGACTTTTTTTTTTTTTTTTCCTTCTTTATTATGCATTTTCGGCCGGTGCGACTTATACTCCGGAGCGACTTATACTCCGAAAAATATGGTAGATACTATTAACTGCAATATGTAATTGTAAAAAAACAAACTAACAACATTATGAGTTGTACAGTTTCAGAATGTGCTTGTTCTATTTTTAAACCAAAAAAACATCTGAAATTGTCTTTATTTTTAAGTTATCATGCCGTGACATATATGTTACTGCATACGTAAGCAACTAAATTAGGAGTATGTTTGCTTACTTACTACTAAAAGACAAGTTGTCTTGTATGTTCACTATTTTATTTAAGGACAAACTTGCAGTAAGAAACATATGTTTAATGTACCGTAAGATTTTTTTGTTAAAATAAAGCCAATAATGCAATTTTTTGTGGTCTCCTTTATTTAGAAAAGTACTACACTAGTTGTTACAATCATTTTGGTGTTGGAGACAGGCACATAGACACCAAGAGCACCATCCCATGGGCCTCAAACTGCGCTGAGCAAAACAACACCAAGTGCATGCGGACCAGTCAGCCTAACACCCTTTGGACCTACTCCATGTGTTCCCGGGAGAAGTTCAGAGAAATGCTGTTTTGACATCGCTATCCGTCTAGTTTGGAAAGAAGAATGATACAAAAGAGAATTAGGCTCCCCCGTGTATGTGGTTCAGAAAGAAGATAAGCAGTTCATTTTGCCGGAGATGTCAAATGGAGGAATCATAAGTGACAGCAAAAGGGATGAGATATTTCAAGATACGTTTTGATGGGTGCAGGTTAATCTTAAAATGTGTCAAGGATTTGCGAAACCCTCGTGGAGTAAATCTCACTTTGATGTTCTCTAATTCTGTAACCTCTCTCTCTCCCTGTCTCTCCACAGTGAAGTTTGAAGACTGCCAGCACAGCAAAGAGGTGGGCTTTGTTAGTAGCGACCCCAACTTCAGTGTGAGGCCCGATGGGACCGTGTATGCCGAGCAGGAGTTGTCCAACCTTTCAGAACCCATCCAGTTCATGGTGACAGCCCGGGAACTCTTTGACCCGCACATCTGGGAGACCACTGTTAAGCTGGCACCAGCTGGACACCCCCACCCTTTACCCCTGACAAAGGTACCCATATGTCTATATCCTTCATTATGCAAGGAACCATATTTGATAGTCAACATTTACCCGCATCATCACAATATTTTCCACAGTCGCCTAGTGGTTAGAGTGTCCGCCCTGAGATCGGTAGGTTGTGAGTTCAAACCCCGGCTGAGTCATACCAAAGACTATAAAAATGGGACCCATTACCTCCCTGCTTGGCATTGAGCAACAAGGGTTGGAATTGGGGGTTAAATCACCACTGCCCACTGCTCCCCTCACCTCCCAGGGGGTGAACAAGGGGATGGGTCAAATGCAGAGGACACATTTCACCACACCCAGTGTGTGTGTGGAAATCATTGGAACTTTAACTTGATTTCACATTATTCATGTGTGGAAGTCGCTTCCTAGCGGTCCCACTGTCAGACACGGCACCGCAGCCAAGCGTGCAGGTTTAACAAGGTTTTTAATGATAATGTTCTCAACAAAAGTTTTCTCTCCTAGTAGAACGTGACTTTTCAGTCACGTCCGTATCCTGCTCCCGGCCGCGTACTGTTAAAGACAACAGATGATTAGATTAACACGTACCACCTGTGAAATCTAATCACCTGCCAGCTGTGTCTCGCCGTCAGCACTGCCACGCCCCCGTCTGATGGTGCTCTTTCCTCAGCACCATGGACAGAGGCGGTGACTTTTGCTCCTGCAGGCAGCACTGGCTACATCTCCCTCCACATCAGGTTTTAATGAAAGTTAATTCGTATATAAAAATAAAATATACATTCGACCATGATAACACTAGTGTCCATTTGCTACACTTTGCAAGTAGTAGATGTTGCATGCAGTTCCAATTCCAAGACATTAGATGGCAGGGGGCTACGGAGAGTTGCAAAGGAAGTAGTCTCTGCCAATAAGCTGGATGTGCCAGTATAGTTTATTGTTGTGGCCTAAAAAGTGATTATACTGTAAGTATTGTAGTTATTAAAGTTAAAGCTAAAGTACCACTGATAGTCACACACACACTAGGTGCGGTGAAATTACTCTCTGCATTTGACCCATCCCCTCGTTCCACCCCCTGGGAGGTGAGGGGAGCAGTGAGCAGCAGCGGTGGCCGCGCTCGGGAATCATTTTGGTGATTTAACCCCCAATTCCAACCCTTGCCAAGCACACACCAGCTGTGTGATTGTAACGTGAACCTTACTGTAGTTGTAGTTTACATTACCAAATGTGGAGGTGTTGAAATCGCCATGCAAAACTGCTAATGCTAATCAGTAGCATGTATATGGCAAAGCCAATGTAAATTAGCATCGAGTTGGCGCATTTTAATGTACGTTTGAGTGTTTTCTATAATGCACACTTGCTTTGTTGGCTTGGAAAATTGCGACATTACCCAGAGGCAGTCTGGCTGAGTATACTATGAGTGCTGCTTGAGTGTTTGTTTCCCCGCCAAGTGTTTGAGCTGGGGCCTAGTGTGCAATCGGACATGTGTACCGAAATATGGTACGGTACATTAATCAATATAAAAGTTCAGAATTTGTTACCCATCCCTCGGTGGGAGTCTTTGGGAACCTGAAGATTGATTACAATTATGATTCAGGGGCTACTATTCAATTATAAGTCAATTATTGATGCATCTTTAATTCATGTGTACAGTATGTATTAGGGTTGTCCCGGTACCAATATTTTGATACCTGTACTGGAACCAAAATGTATTTTGCTACTTTTCGAAATAAAGGGGACCATAAAAATGTGTTAAATTTGACTCCATTTTAACAAAAAACCTTACGATACGTTAAACATATGGTCCTTATTGTGCTCCAGGAACAATTTCAGAAGATTACAATAAAAATTAAAAGGCATTAAACTAGAGATGTCCGATAATGGCTTTTTTGCCGATATCCGATATTCGGATATTGTCCAACTCTTAATTATTGATTCCGATATCAACCGATACCGATATATACAGTTGTGGAATTAACACATTATTATGCCTAATTTTGTTGTGATGCCCCGCTGGATGTATTAAACAATGTAACAAGGTTTTCCAAAATAAATCAACTCAAGTTATGGAAAAAAAATGCCAACATGGCACAGCCATATTTATTATAGAAGTCACAAAGTGCATTATTTTTTTTTTAACATGCCTCAAAACAGCAGCTTGGAATTTGGGACATGTTCTCCCTGAGAAAGCATGAGGAGTTTGAGGTGGGCGGGGTTGGGGTTAGTGCTGCAATGGGTTCTGGGTATTTGTTCTGTTGTGTTTATGTTGTGTTACGGTGCGGATGTTCTCCCGAAATGCGTTTGTCATTCTTGTTTGGTGTGGGTTCACAGTGTGGCGCATATTTGTAACAGTGTTGAAGTTGTTTATACCGCTACCCTCAGTGTGACCTGTATGGCTGTTGACCAATAATGCCTTGCATTCACTTGAGTGTGTGAAAAGCCGTAGATATTATGTGACTGGGCCGGCACGCAAAGGCATTGCCTTTAAGGTTTATTGGCGCTCTGTACTTCTCCCTACGTCCGTGTACACAGCGGCGTTTTAAAAAGTCATAAATTTTACTTTTTTTAAATTTTAAAACCGATACCGATAATTTCCGATATTACATTTTAAAGCATTTATCAGCCGATAATATCGGCAGTCCGATATTATCGGACATCCCCACATTAAACACTTTGGGATTTTCTTGTTGCACTCAAAGAATAATTTGCAATTTTATATATTACATATAGTCTGCCATAATCGAGGATTAGGTTAGAATAGAATAGAAAACTGTATTGACATCGCAGTAAATGCTTTATGATTTATTGTTGCCACTCTTGGTCTGTGCTTTAAGAAAATTACAATCATTAGTAAATACTAAAAACACTACTATGGCTGAAACTACACAGATAAGACATGGAGCGGCTAAAACCCACAGTCTTAAAGATAAAACACAAATTGTAGCAATGTATTACAAAATTCAATCATTTCACTTGCATTGGTTTGCGCTACGTGGGTGGTTCTGACTCAGCTAATATTGGGCATCAAGCCAAGCAGCTGTGTGCGCGTTTACTTATCTGCATGTGGACAGCAGCGGAACTGGTTAACTACGTTACCTTTAAACTCCTTATGCAGGTCTGGATGCTTGTTATTTAAATATTTAACTTAGTCTGAAGCGCAGTTGGTAATACTGCATTGCCACCTTTGGTGAGGCGTGTTTTAAAGCACTGCTTTCAGCACAGCGCGTCTGTGTTTCAAGTGTCACCTTTATCGATGGTTTTAAAGCCCAAATACCCTCCAACCCTCCTCACGTACCATCTTATTAATCCGTACAATTGCCCTTATTTGCCATTTTTTCTCTCCTCACTGTTTTTGCTTGTGCGCTCTGTGAGTGTGTGCGCGCTGACACACTCAACATGCTCCTTTGCTCTGTACGTCACCGCCGCACGGCAGCATGCAAATGTATTTTTTAATTGCAGAATAGTACTTTACAATCCTAGTATGTATACATACTGCTTACCCTCCCTTCCTGTTGCAAGTCTTGTGGTTTCTGTGTTGTAACATGTGTGGCTATCAAGTTTTTTTCTTGGTCCCAAACTGAGCCCACCCATAAGAGCCTAATCTGGGATCAGCTTCTTTTTTTTTTTACTCACCCTCCTCCATCTATTCCCATCTTTTACACCCTTGTGGCGACCCATCAGCGTTCCTGTTCTGTCTGTCTACCCTGTCTACCTACAACGTACAGTCGTGGTCAAAAGTTTACATACACTTGTAAAGAACATAATGTCATGGCAGTCTTGAGTTTCCAATAATTTCTACAACTCTTATTTTTTTGTGATAGAGTGATTGGAGCACATACTTGTTGGTCACAAAAAACATTCATGAATTGGTTTATTTTATGAATTGATTATGGGTCTACTGAAAATGTGACCAAATCTGCTGGGTCAAAAGTATACATACAGCATTTGGGACTTTGGGAAGGCCATTATAAAACCTTAATTCTAGCCTGATTTAGCCATTCCTTTACCACTTTTGATGTGTGTTTGGGGTCATTGTTCTGTTGGAACACCCAACTGTGCCCAAGACCCAACCTCCGGGCTGGTGATTTTAGGTTGTCCTGAAGAATTTGGAGGTAATCCTCCTTTTTCATTGTCCCATTTACTCTCTGTAAAGCACCAGTTCCATTGGCAGCAAAACAGGCCCAGAGCATAATACTACCACCACCATGCTTAACGGTAGGAATGGTGTTCCTGGGATTAAAAGCCTCACCTTTTTTCCTCCAAACATATTGCTGGGTATTTTTGTTTTTCTTTCCAAAGTCCTGACTTAATTGTGTGGACAATGCTGAAGAAAGAAGTCCATGTCAGAAAACCAACAAATGTAGTTGAACTGCACCAATTTTGTCAAGAGGAGTGGTCAAAAATTCAACCAGAAGCTTGTGGATGGCTACCAAAAGCACCTTATTGCAGTGAACTTGACCAAGGGACATATAACCAAATATTAACATTGCTGTATGTATACTTTTGACCCAGCAGATTTGGTCACATTTTCAGTAGACCCTTAATAAATTCATAAAAGAATCAAACTTCATGAATATTTTTTTGTGACCAACAAGTATGTGCTCCAATCACCCTATCACCAAAAAATAAGAGTTGTAGAAATGATTGGAAACTCAAAACAGCCATGACATTATGTTCTTTACAAGTTGATGTAAACTTTTGACCACGACTGTATGTCTTCTCTTAAAACAGGTCTGTGCTGAAAATGTAATTTGTTGTACTTTTTAAGTGCAAATACAATAAAAAGCTATCCTATCCTGTCCTACAATCAATATGTATAATAAAGTTATCGGGATGGGTATTGGACTAAAGCAGGGGTGTCCAAACTTTTTCCACTGAGGGCCGCACACGGAAAAATTAAAGCATGCCGGGGCCATTTTGATATTTTTAATTTTCAAACTATAACAAAATATATGGATTTTGTTTGTTTTTTACCATTAGGGCTCCCGGGGACCATAAAGTGTCCACGTCATTAAAATGTTAAAAACAAGTCAAATTATTATTTTTTTATTTATATAACGCTTACAGTAAATCTGTACAGTATATCAACTTCAGGTTGATATAAAGTTTAAAAAAACAAAAACGTTTTATAATAAAACTGAAATATGCAGTATTTCCCACACTGCCCAAAACATTCAGAAAGCAATGTTTGATGTGAAGTAATTAGAGCCTTAAAATATCAATAATGCAAGACACCATTGATTTTAATTCATTATTATTTTTGAGTAATCACAGTGAAAAGATAAATAAAATCCCATTAAATATATTTGGGATCCAAAAGGTGCCCCACTCAGAAAGTGATACATTTTTAAACGTTTTTTTTTTTACTTTCAACACTTAAGTTACGAGCTCAACTTCAGCTAAATCTGTCGATTTTACGTTTGAACTATTATTTTGTTTGTTTTATGCTCTTTTGTCAAATAAAATGTTGATGTTTTTGTATGGCAACCACACAACATATTCAATATTTCCCACATAAAACATTTTAAAGTGAAATATTTGAAATAATTGGAGCCTTGAATAGGTCAGTAAATCATTATAACATTTTTTTTTATTTTTTTTTGGAGCAATGGCAAAAAAATAAAAAAGAAAGATAGACAAAAGAAAAAGAAAAAAGTCTGCATGGTAGCTTTGTGTCAACATTGCAACTTGTTCTAGTTAGATTTCACCTCATTCCACTTTTTTAAATGTTTTTTTAATTTTTGCAATAGCACAGGGGTCACCAACGCGGTGCACGCGGGCACCAGGTAGCCCGTAAGGACCAGATGAGTAGCCCGCCGGCCTGTTCTAAAAATAGATAAAATAGCAGCACTTACCAGTGAGCTGCATCTATTTTTTTAATTTTATTTATTTACTAGCAAGCTGGTCTCGCTTTGCCCGACATTTTTAATTCTAAGAGAGACAAAACTCAAATAGAATTTGAAAATCCAAGAAAATATTTTAAAGACTTGGTCTTCACTTGTTTAAATAAATTCATTAATTTTTTTACTTTGCTTCTTATAACTTTCAGAAAGACAATTTTAGAGAAAAAATACAACCTTAAAAATGATTTTAGGATTTTTAAACACATATACCTTTTTACCTTTTAAATTCCTTCCTTTTCTTTCCTGACAATTTAAATCAATGTTCAAGTAAAAAAAAAATTTTTATTGTAAAGAATAATAAATAGATTTTAATTTAATTCTTCATTTTAGCTTCTATTTTTCTGACGAATAATATTTGTGAAATATTTCTTCAAACTTATTATGATTAAAATTCAAAAAAATTATTCTGGCAAATCCAGAAAATCTGTAGAATCAAATTTAAATCTTATTTCAAAGTCTTTTGAATTTTTTTTAAAACTTTTGTTCTGGAAAATCTAGAAAAAAATAGTCATTTGTCTTTGTTAGAAATATAGCTTGGTCCAATTTGCTATATACTCTAACAAAGTGTAGATTGGATTTTAACCTATTTAAAACATGTCATCAAAATTCTAAAATTAATCTTAATCAGGAAAAATTACTAATTATGTTCCATAAATTATTTTTTTAAGTTTTTCTCTTCTTTTTTTCGGTGGAATTTTGAATTTTAAAGATTCGAAATTGAAGATAAACTATGTTTCAAAATTTAATTGTAATTTTTTTCGTGTTTTCTTCTCTTTTAAACCGTTCAATTAAGTGTAAATATCATTAATTATTAATAATAACATAGAGTTAAAGGTAAATTGAGCAAATTGGCTATTTCTGGCAATTTATTTAAGTGTGTATCAAACTGGTAGCCCTTCGCATTAATCAGCACCCAAGAAGTAGCTCTTGCTTTCAAAAAGGTTGGTGACCCCTGCAATAGCATTTCCAGAATGTGTGGCGGGCCGGTAAACAATTATCTGCGGGCTGCACTTTGGACACCCCTGGACTAAATCTACTTGATCTATAATGTGGCTTAATTTTCTCTCAATTTTTGCTTTGCCTCAAGTGGTAGGTGAATTTCCACGAAGGCTATTTTGTGTTTTTTATAAATATCATATGCATTTAAAGGCCTACTGAAACCCACTACTACCGACCACGCAGTCTGATAGTTTATATATCAATGATGAAATCTTAACATTGCAACACATGCCAATACGGCCGGGTTAACTTATAAAGTGCAATTTTAAATTTCCCGCTAAACTTCCGGTTGAAAATGTCTATGAATGATGACATATGCGTGTGACGTCAATCGTTGAAACGGGAAGTATGCGGACACATTGAATCCAATACAAAAAACTCTGTTTTCATTTCAAAATTCCACAGTATTCTGGAAATCTGTGTTGGTGAATCTTTTGCAATTTGTTTAATGAACAATGGAGACTGCAAAGAAGAAAGTTGTAGGTGGGATCGGTGTATTAGCGGCTGGCTGCAGCAACACAACCAGGAGGACAGAGATGGATAGCAGACGCGCTAGCCGGCGAACTCACTTTAACTTCCTACCTCTCGCCGACCGCATCTATGATCGGGTGAAGTCCTTCGTCGCACCGTCGATCGCTGGAACGCAGGTGAGCACGGGTGTTGATGAGCAGATGAGGGCTGGCTGGCGTAGGTGGATAGCTAATGTTTTTAGCATAGCTCTGTGAGATCCGGTTGCTAAGTTAGCTTCAATGGCGTCGTAAGCAACAGCATTGTTAACCTTCGCCAGGCTGGAAAGCATTAATCGTGTATTTACAGGTCCATAGTTTAATAGTAATGTTGATTTTTATGTCTATCCTTCCAGTCTGGGGTTTATTTCTTTTGTTTCTATATGCAGTTAAGCACAATGCTATCACGTTAGCTCCGTAGCTAAAGTGCTTCACCGATGTATTGTCGTGGAGATAAAAGTCACTGTGAATGTCCATTTCGCGTTCTCGACTCTCATTTTCAAGAGGATATAGTATCCGAGGTGGTTTAAAATACAAATCCGTGATCCACAATAGAAAAAGGAGAGAGTGTGGAATCCAATGAGCCAGCTTGTACCTAAGTTACGGTCAGAGCGAAAAAAGATATGTCTTGCACTGCATTCTAGTCCTTCACTCTAACGTTCCTCATTCACAAATCTTTCATCCTCGCTCAAATTAATGGGGTAATCATCATCATCATCAATCTTTATTGCAGACCTTAAGATCCATTTAAACATATAAAAACAGAATATAATACATTAAAAAACAAAACAATAAAAACATACATTAAAAACAAAACAATAAAACATAAAAACATAAAAACAATAAAAACGTAAAACCCAAATGTCAGTTTTTGACATACAAACATGTGTGCCAATGATTCCACAGTCCAGATGATGCGGCCAGAGTTCGTTATCACAGAGATTATGTCATTTTCAGACTCAGATACCCTACACATAAACTTATACATAATGTTGCGTAGCAACGCTGAAAAAGTTGCTTTCTCGGTCCGAATCGCTTTAGCTGCATTGAAAACAATGGGGAAATGTAATAATAATAATAATAATAATAATAATAATACCTGGGATTTATATAGCGCTTTTCTAAGTACCCAAAGTCGCTTTACATGTTAAAAACCCATCATTCATTCACACCTGGTGGTGGTAAGCTACTTTCGTAGCCACAGCTGCCCTGGGGTAGTCTGACGGAAGCGTGGCTGCCAATTTGCGCCTACGGCCCCTCCACCACCTATCATTCATTCAACATTCAATCACCGGTGTGAGCGGCACAAATGTGAGGAGCCTTTCAACTGTTGACGTCACGCTACTTCCGGTACAGGCAAGGCTTTTTTTTATCAGCGACCAAAAGTTGCGAACTTTATCGTCGATGTTCTTTACTAAATCCTTTCAGCAAAAATATGGCAATATCGCGAAATGATCAAGTATGACACATAGAATGGATCTGCTATCCCCGTTTAAATAAAAAAAATGTATTTCAGTAGACCTTTGAAATCTTTACAAGCTTGCCACACAGCTTCAACGCACATTTATAAACACTTCCTTTGCTCTTATTACACTTTATACACTCTAAAACGTACGTTTTAACAAACAACTCATTGTACATATGCACACATACACTCATGCACATAATCACGTTTCATCAAACATATATTAATGTTGTTGCCCTAGGGTAAACTGGGTATAACACATGGCACTCTGACAAAGCTTAACCTATTGTTACTATAACAATCTACAAGGTTAATGTAGGTTGCTTCTCTTTCTTCCCCCCCATTTTTCTGCATTCTTTCGTATCTCAAGTTATCATTACGTATATGTATTGTTGCATTTGAACAACTGTATTGTTGATAATAAAGGTAAAGTATTGGTATTGTTCATTATCAAAAAAAAACAAAAAAAAAAACTCAATGTACTCAATGGTACTTTAAAATCCATGATGCACTGAGGCGAGGGAGCCCTATATTACTGTTTAGGTCTTCAGTGATTGGAGAAGTGTAGTTTTCTTGAACACACACAAAACTAATGAAGTACACAGTCTTAACTTGTACTTTACAAGTGAGATGCATTGATTTTCCTCTTATTAGAATACTTATTTTTGAAACATCCTCAGCAACTGTGTAACAACACAATGCCAAATTGACTATGCAGCCACTAATGCCAAAAACCATTATACTTTTTTTCCCCCTGCTCTAGTCTGGTAATGTTTACTTATGATTTTAATCATGATAGCAAAAGCTCAAGACGGATATATTGTCTGTATTCCCAACACGGGAGACTAAAATATGCCCATGGCTGCAATATTTGGGCAATTGTCTGTTTACTATGATGCAATTCGTGTTTTTGAATTCTTCATTCCCGTGAAAACACAACTTTATTTTCGAGAAGATGTTGTATTTAGAACATAACTTGCATCTTATTCATCTGGAACATGGCAACATCCCAGTTGGAGAGCAGCTCAAAAAGGAGCTAAAAGCTCATTTTGTTCAGCACAGACATGATGCCAATTGCATGCTAGATTCATTTCTTATCCGAGCTTGAGGGGTGCATTCATTTGCTTTTAATAACACATGCTTTTAGTTACAGAGAGCTCACCTGGAATGTTAATTTCCCATGTTTGGCGGGTGAGTCTTGCTGCAGTGTTTCTGCATTCCGTCGCTATCACGCCTCACGCAGGTACGCTCTCTCATTGAGTGCTCTCCAACCCGTACTGATTTCATGGCGCTCTGGCTCGCTTTCTCCACCAGCTTAGAGCCCATTAGTTATGCACCGATGGATCACAAAACCACTGTTTCCCCGGAACACGTTTTTAGTGCGCCTATTTGATTTGTATTTTTACCACGCGCTGTTTAAGATCGTCTCACCTGTTCAAGGTAGATTACGACCGGAGCTGGCAGGTGCGGTAGCTGAGCGACCACTGGCTCATAGGTTACTGAAAACAAATATGCATTTGGCCGATTTTTGTCAAAAAGTATGCTCCTGCCTTTGCTGATTAATGCCTCTTAATGCTGATCACGAACACAGATCCCGTCTGGCTGACACTGCACCGCAAAAAGTCAGTGTTCGAAAAAAAGGGGAAAAAAATTACAAAAATTAGGGGTGTTTTATTTGAACTAAGCAAAATTATCTGCCAATAGAACAAGAACATTTGGCTTGTCAAGACTTTCCAAAACAAGTAAAATTAGCTAACCTCAATGAACCCAAAAATACCTTAAAGGCCTACTGAAATTAAATGTTCTTAATTAAACGGGGATAGCAAATCCATTCTGTGTCATACTTGATCATTTCGCGATATTGCCATATTTTTGCTGAAAGGATTTAGTAGAGAACATCAACGATAAAGTTCGCAACTTTAGGTCACTGATAAAAAAAAAGGCTTGCCTGTACAGGAAGTAGCGTGATGTCGCAGGTTGAAAGGCTCCTCGCATTTCCCCATTGTTTACACCAGCAGCGAGAGCGTTTCGGACCGAGAAAGCGACGATTACCCCATTAATTTGAGCGAGGATGAAAGATTTGTGAAGAGCGAAGGACTAGAGTGCAGTGCAGGACGTATCTTTTTTCGCTCTGACCGTAACTTAGGTAAAAGGGCTCATTGGATTCCACACTCTCTCCTTTTTCTATTGTGGATCACGGATTTGTATTTTAAACCACCTCGGATACTATATCCTCTCGAAAATGAGAGTCGAGAACGCGAAATGGACATTCACAGTGACTTTTATCTCCACGACAATACATCGGCGAAACACTTTAGCTACGGAGCTAACGTGATAGCATCGTGCTTAAATGCAGATAGAAACAAAAGAAATAAGCCCCTGACTGGAAGGATAGACAGAAGATCAACAATACTACTATCAGGAGACACCGAACCAAACACTGGACCTGTAACCACACGGTTAATGCTGTGCGGCCTGGCAAAGCCTAGCAATGCTGTTGCTAACAACGCCATTGAAGCTAACTTAGCTACGGGACCTCCAAAGAGCTATGCTAAAAACATTAGCGCTCCACCTACGCCAGCCCTCATCTGCTCATCAACACCCGTGCTCACCTGCGTTCCAGCGATCGACGGCGCGACGAAGGACTTCACCCGATCATCGATCCGGTCGGCAGCTAGCGTCGGATAGCGCGTCTGCTATCCGACTCAAAGTCCTCCTGGTTGTGTTGCTGCAGCAGGCCGCTAATACACCGATCCCACCTACAGCTTTCTTCTTTGCAGTCTCCATTGTTAATTGAACAAATTGCAAAAGATTCACCAACACAGATGTCCAGAATACTGTGGAATATTGCGATGAAAACAGAGCTGTTTGTATTGGGATACAATGGTGTACCAATACTTCCGCTTCAACCATTGACGTCACGCGCAAACGTCATCATACATAGACGTTTTCAACCGGAAGTTTCCCGGTAAATTTAATGCACTTTATAAGTTAACCCGGCCGTATTGGCATGTGTTGCAATGTTAAGATTTCATCATTGATATATTAACTATCAGACTGCGTGGTCGGTAGTAGTGGGTTTCAGTAGGCCTTTAAAATAAGTATATTCTCACTAATAACAAGTGCACTTTTCTTGGTAGAAAAAAAAATATGAGAGCTTTTTGCTCAATATGTTGAAAAACATTCTTAAATTAAGTAAATGCTAGTGCCAGTATCTTGACATAATGATATGCGCTCGGCATTACGTTTCTTGAAAACAGCAAACTTACACTAAAAACTAGGGATGTCCGATAATGGCTTTTTGCCGATATTCCGATATTGTCCAACTCTTAATTACAGATACTGATATCAACCGATACCGATATCAACCGATACCGATATCAACCGATATATACAGTCGTGGAATTAACACATTATTATGCCTAATTTGGACAACCAGGTATGGTGAAGATAAGGTCATTTTTTTTAAAATTAATAAAATAAAATAAGATAAATAAATTAAAAACATTTTCTTGAATAAAAAAGAAAGTAAAACAATACAAAAACAGTTACATAGAAACTAGTAATTAATGAAAATGAGTAAAATTAACTGTTAAAGGTTAATACTATTAGTGGACCAGCAGCACGCACAATCATGTGTGCTTTCGGACTGTATCCCTTGCAGACTGTATTGATAAAAAATGTATATATAATGTAGGAACCAGAATATTAATAACAGAAAGAAACAACCCTTTTGTGTGAATGAGTGTGAATGGGGGAGGGAGGTTTTTTTGGGTCGGTGCACTAATTGTAAGTGTATCTTGTGTTTTTTATGTTGATTTAATAAAAATTTTTTAAAAATTACAAATTTAAAAAAACGATACTGATAATAAAGAAAACGATACCAATAATTTCCGATATTACATTTTAAAGCATTTATCGGCCGATAATATCTGCCTGCCGATATAACATCTCTACTAAAAACTAATTTATTGTTCTTAATGGAAAGGCAACAAGGCAACGGCTTGTTACTCTCGTGGTCTACTAGCCGCTCAGGCAAATCATATGATCTAAAAATGCACTTTTTCCATCGATAACATGACATCATCGCACCAAGTGCGTGCTCTTTCAGTCAATTAGTGCGCATATAAACAGCCCGGCCCCCGGCCAACAATTTTTTCATTGTAATTTGGAAGAATTTATCTGAATGTGCATGAACTGTTTCTGTTCAAAATTGTTTGAAATGCCACATGTTAAATGTTTAAATATTAACTTTATTAACTAGTTTACTGTACTGTGCCAACTGTACTACTATACGAGTACATATTTTCTATTGTTTCATTGAAATTAAAACAGAAAAGTCCATTTGGCTGTCATCTGTTTTAATTATGAGACACAATTATGTCAAAATCATGATTTTTTTTTCATGCTTGAAATAAGAAATTATTACTTTAAAAAAGTAGTTTTAAACTTGTGAGTGTTGATGACACAGCTTTGCAACAGTTATGTTATAATATGTTATATAGGTCATAACATCTCAGCAACAAGCTGTAATATCTTACTGAGATAATTTAGGACCAAAACCCTTAAAACAAGTAAAACACTCTAACATAAAATCTGCTTAATCTGCTTTTCAGACAGAAAATAAGCAAATGTCACCCTTATTTAAGATATTTAATCTTACTTAGATTTCAGTTTTTGCAGTGTGTACTCATGTTTAGTCCCCTGACATTTCATTGGGGGAAAATAAACTGCATTTCTTAGTATCTTAGGTGTCATTATTAAGTATTCTATCACTGGAGGATGAGACATGTTGCACACTGAGAGCGAGCCAGGAGCAGGCATACTAATTGCTAAGGCGAGCGCTTAGCTCGTTTTAAACCGCACCAAGAAATAAGTGCTTGGTAAACTTTAAGAAGTGTGTATGGAACCACATTTAGAGAGGTAGTAGAGTAGGAAGGGGATTCATACGGCTCTAATCGTCGCGATTTACCTGACACATGAATCGTAACGAATCGTATCAAAATGTATTTTGATACTTTTCGGTATTTTTCGGTACTTTTCTAAATAAAGGGGACCACATTGCATTATTGGCTTTATTTTAACAAAAAATCGTACGGTACATTAAACATATTGTTATTCTTATTGCTAGTTTGTTCTTAAAAAAAAGTTTAAGTTAAGCACCACTGATAGTCACAGCTAGCAGCGGTGGCCACGCTCGGGAATCATTTGGTGATTTATAGTGAACATACGAGATAACTTGTCTTTTATTAGTAAGTAAGAATACAAAGACTCCTAATTTAGTCTGCTGACATATGCAGTAACATATTGTGTTATTTTTCATTCTATTATTTTGTCAAAATTATTAAGGACAAGTGGTAGAAAATTAATTATTAATCTACTTGTTCATTTACTGTTAATATCTGCTTACTTTCTTTCTTAACATGTTCTGTCTGCACTTCTGTTAAAATGTAATAATCACTTATTCTTCTGTTGTTTGGATACTTTACATTAGTTTTGGATGATAACACAAATTTGTGTATCAATCTGATACTAAGTCGTTACAGGATCATACAATTGTCATATTCAAAGTCCTAATGTGTCCAGGGACATATTTCCTGAGTTTATAAACGTAATATACATTTTAAAAAAACAAAAGAGGATTTTGTGATGCTAAAAAATATTGATGTAAATTATAGTAGTATCGACAAGATACACTAATGTACTTGTTATCATTACAGTGGATGTCAGGTGTAGATCCACCAATGGCGTTTGTTTACATTGTGACGCCGGTGAGCTACGGTGTGTAGTGAAGCATGTTTAGCTATTCCTCGTCCTGCATGGATGATACTTGAAAGAAACTTACTTTATTTGTCGCCATGGAGGCGAGGATTAGTGATTTAGAAGTAGCTAAAACACTGCCGATTTTGGATGGACTTTAGCCGCTAGCTAGCTAGCCATGTCTTAAAGCACCTCTTCCTGAGGGCGTTTCAGTGTTATAACTTCACCTTTATCGTTAGTTTTTAAGCCAAAATGCGTCTGTTCTCCCTTTTCTGTCTACACAATGTGTCTGCTTATAAGTACCGTATTTTTCGGACTATAAGTCGCAGTTTTTTTCATAGTTTAGCCGGGGGTGCGACTTATACTCAGGAGCGACTTATGTGTGAAATTATTAACACATTACCGTAAAATATCAAATAATAATATTTAGCTCATTCACGTAAGAGACTAGACGTATAAGATTTCATGGGATTTATCGATTAGGAGTGACAGATTGTTTGGTAAACGTATAGCATGTTCTATATGTTATAGTTATTTGAATGACTCTTACCATAATATGTTACGTTAACATACCAGGCATGTTCTCAGTTGGTTATTTATGCGTCATATAACGTACACTTATTCAGCCTGTTGTTCACTTTTCTTTATTTATTTTAAATTGCCTTTCAAATGTCTATTCTTGGTGTTGGGGTTTATCAAATAAATTTGCCCAAAAAATGCGACTTATACTCCAGTGCGACTTATATATGTTTTTTTTTCCTTCTTTATTATGCATTTTCGGCCGGAGCGACTTATACTCCGGAGCGACTTATACTCCGAAAAATACGGTACTCTGTGTTTGTGTGATTGTGGGGCTGGGGGACCGGTACTTTTTAGAGGCGGTACAGTAACAAACATGATTCATTAGTATCGCGGTACTATACTAATACCGGTATACCGTACAACCCTAGCTGTAACATAACAAAATGTGGAAAAAGTGATGCACTGTAAATACTTTCCAGATGCACTCCATGCTAAGTAAAACTATGTCAGCCAAAGACAAATACAACAAGTAAAGTCAAGCAGAACTGTACACTGCATTTTTTCAACCGTCAACAATGAAAATTAAATGTTTTTTTTTTTTGCAGAAAATTAAGCATATCTGATTTGTTATGGTAGAATACACGATATTTCGGACTAATCACGGTGTCTCAAGCTGTGGAAGGATATCATGATGATATCTCATCATGCGGTGCATGGAAAACATTTATTTCATGTTAAGTTAATAAGAGCATATTTTATTATGATAGGCTATCAATAGCAGACGACTTGCTGACTTTGTCGCCGCAGCTGGTGATGATTCACTTGCGTCTCTAATGTGTTGAACGTTGAACGTGTCATCTGTTGAACATTATCACCTGCTGTGTCTGCTAATGTTTCTGCTGTTTTTTTCTCAATGTGATGCTATATCCACTTTGCAAGTATTGCAAGTTTCCCTGCTGTCTTCCTTTCTCGTGAATAATTCTAACGTTTGCGCTGCTGATTGGCACCGTGTGCGCAAAACAGGCATCAATGAGGGAATTGCTAACAAAACTGTCAAATGCAGTGGTGTGTCGTTAGGGCCAGCAAGGCCTTCTCTGCTGGCCTAACACAAATCATGGTCATATAGATTAATAAAAGCTCATTTTAATCTACTTTCCAAAATGTATTCATTATATTATCTTCATGTCTTATTAGGCTCCAAATGTTGCTTGTTTTTATGTTAGAGCCAGCGCTGCATGAATTCTGCCGGATAGACAGTTGATAGACAGTTGCGATAGCCAATCAGATCACAAGTTGTTGACAGTAGCCCATTGTAGAGGTTGCCCTCTAGTGGGTTCCTCGGACCACCACACACTGCCACGAGAGCCCGGATTTCAGGGTAAAACACTGTTTTATTTTCATAAATTGTGCCAGCCTTTTGTTTTCAAGCCAAATGTCTCTTTTCTCAGTCCGTCTCTCTCTTTCTGGCTCCCACTCCAACTGCCGCGTCTCCTACCGGCTGCTGCTAATAAAGGCGACAGGTGATTAGATAACAAAGCCAACCTGGGCCATCTACTCACCTGTCGCTGTCTTTGAGGCCGGTCCCTGCACACCCCGTTCCGCGCCAGGCCCGCAGGCCACGCTCCCCTCCACACCCATCTAGGTAGCCTCACGCTAAACGTGACTGTGATAGGATTTTCACTGGTCACTCCCAAGTGAGAATCCCATCACAAGTTGTAATTTGCGAAAAGCAGGAAGGGTACACCGAAGCCATACCCGGCCAACAGAGAAATCATCGGTTGTCACTTTTTTAACTCACAAAGAAAAAGTTCAAATATTTTATTTATGTATTTTTACACATTTAATATGTACCAGTACTACGTAAGGTATGTTTTAAATGCTGATGCGAATCATTGATTTTTAACCCTTGTGTAATGTTCATGTTGTTGTTACTCAGCCAGCGTTTGTGGGTCTGATGGACCCGTTGCATTTTGTGGCTTTTAATGCCTCACAATCAAACACTTTTTTGTTAAAATACTGAACATCTGTTCAGTATTTTAACATAAAATTTCTCTGCCAGTTTCTGCATCCCACAGGGATTCTTCTTTTGTGTTTCTGCACCTGCGGTTCCCACACAAGGTTGCAACATTGTTCATCAACACTGTCTGCTCTCATTTTCTCGCACATTTGACCCTCTGATGTTCTGTGTACCTACAATCTGTCCTCCTCCTGTCTAGGCCTGATGAGTGTGTGTGTGTGTGTGTGTGTGTGTGTGTGTGTGTGTGTGTGTGTGTGTGTGTGTGTGTGTGTGTGTGTGTGTGTGTGTGTGTGTGTGTGTGTGTGTGTGTGTGTGTGTGTGTGTGTGTGTGTGTGTGTGTGTGTGTGTGTGTGTGCTCGCGCACAGGGTGTGTGTGATGCGTCAGTGCGTTAGATTTGTGGCAGAAGTGCTTGTAGTTAATGCATGCTGCATGCTGCTCCTGCTTGCTACTCTCTGCTTACAGCTATCGCCACCAGCTAGCCCCTGGGTGGGTGAAAAGAGGAGCCGAGTGCGTAAGCCTCCTCCTGCTGGTACAAAGCCTCTCCACCACCAAGACTCCTGTGGTGCCTCCTCGTGGCCACGCACGGTAAACTGCGTCTTTGCGGACGCAGGCTAAACTGTAGGGGATCTCGGAGCAGCAGTGGGCCCCAGAGGCGAGGCGTGCAGGCCCACCGGTGTGTGGACACGCCCTGGCGTCCGCCAACCACTGCCCCATCTATGGGTTAAATAGTGTTAGCGGGCCTGGCTCGCAGGGTGTAGTGATGCGTCTAGTGCAGCATGCTAGAGAGACGTTGCATGTAGGGATGCATGTGACGCATAGCTCCTGCCGCTGACTGACCCAGATGGGTAAAGGAAGCCGAGTGCGTAAGCCTTCCGAGGTCAGTACATAGCCTCTCCTTCACCAAGACCCCTCACCTTGCCTCCTCGTTTGAGTTTGAGTTTGAGTTTGAGTTTATTTCGAACATGCAAGCATACAACAGCACACAGTATTTGGAGTCTCGCGACTTCAGGCTAAAAGGTAGGGGATCGACCCGCTGCCTTGCGGGTAAGTCCAGGAAGACAAGGGGTAGGGGAGCACACCCTGAGAGAAAAGCACCGTGATGGAGGCACACGTAGGCGGGCCACGACAGACTGAGGGTTCCGGCGGCCTCCTGCAGCTATGAAGAGGTGCTGGTTGTCCTGGGTTTCCCCCTTGCCACTAGGCTCCATCTCTTTGTGGCGAAGATAGTGCGGCTGGGAACTGTGCACCCCCAGAGGCACTTAAAACATATCACCGCACAGGTCTCTGCTTCTGACCTTGGTGGATCCAGAACAGCAATTGGATTCTGAAGCACAAAGTCTGACGGCGTCAGGATGTCTGATAACGGGGGCAGGTTAGAATGAACTGGGAGCTTCTAGTTAGATCCCTGCACGTCAGCGATACAGGGCTATAATGGTCGCTATCAGCTGGGAATTGAGTGGCAGCTGATTTCGGCAGACCCCTGTATGACTGAGCAGCCCTATTTAGGAGCCACACTGCTCACCCCAAAGTTGGGGGAAGGCCTAGAAAAGGTGGCCTAAACATTGCCCACTCTTCATACCTCGGGTAGGATACCGCACCTACCGGGACATTCCACTACCGCGGTCGAAAAACAAAAAATAAACAACTTCCCCTGAAATTGGCTACATGGAACATTAGAACCCTCCTGGACAACAACCCTGACAGGCCGCAAAGAAGAACTGTGCTTGTTGCTGCTGAGCTCAGACGTTATGGTATTGACATCGCCGCCTTGAGTGAGACCAGACTTCTGGATGAGGGATCCCTAAAGGAAGAAGGCCAGGGTTATACCTTTTTCTGGAAGGGTTACCCTACAGAAGGTCCGCATCACCATGGTGTTGGTTTGGCAATAAAAAACAGCCTGCTACCCAGTTTCACTGCAACACCTACCGGCATAAGTGAAAGACTCATGTCTGTCCGTATTCCCCTTGCAAAACACCGCTACGCAACTCTTCTCAGTGCCTATGCGCCAACTTTACCATCCGAGAATGAGGCAAAGGACCGTTTCTACCAGAAACTAGATGAGGCCCTACAGCGCATCCCTAGCAGTGACAAAATCCTCCTGCTTGGTGATTTTAATGCCAGGGTGGGGAAAAACCACCTCATATGGAAAGGAGTGATGGGGAAGCATGGTATCGGGAAGGTCAACAGCAATGGCATGAGGCTACTCAGTCTCTGTTCTGAGCATGACCTGACAATCACCAACACAATCTTCCAACAGAAAAATAAACACAAGGCTTCCTGGATGCACCCACGATCCAAGCAATGGCATCTGCTGGATTACGTCATCGTGAGACGCAAGGACACCAAGGACGTGCACATCACCCGTGCAATGCGAAGTGCTGACTGCTGGACTGACCACCGCATGATTATCTCCAAGTTGCGAGCGTCAGTACGTGCCCCTGTTCGTCTCCGAAAAACTGGAAAGAAGCGGTTGGACTGTGCCCGGCTTGAAGCAGATGAGGCCCGGAACAGCCTTCGATCCTCCATTGCAGGGAAGCTCCAGGAAATCGACCCCTTCCTGAGCCCTGAAGGCAGTGTTGATGACAACTGGACCTGCCTTAGCTCAAAGCTCTATGAGGCTGCAGCCGACTCTATTGGCTACCGCCGTAGGAGGCATCAGGACTGGTTCGACGAAAATTCAAAATCCATCAGAACCAAACTGGACACCATGCACAAGGCCCATAACGCAGCCCTGAACAACCCTACATCCGTCAGGCTAAAGCAGCACTGGAGAACATCAAGGAAGGAGGTACAGTCTGTTCTACGAAAACTGAAAAATGACTGGTGGACTGACAAGGCTCAAGAAATTGAACATTTTGCAGTGAAGAACGACATGCACAACTTCTATAATGCTGTGAAAACCATCCATGGCCCCAGGAACTCCTCTCTCACCGGTGAAGTCGGCTGTTGGCTCAACCCTCATAAAGGACCAGAAACAAGTTGTGGACAGATGGGCGGAACACTTCCAGACACTTTTAAACCAACCTGCCACCCCTGATCTGGCAGTGCTGGATGAGCTGCCAAGCTACCCAACTATTGAAGAACTGGATCTTCCACCAACCTTCTCTGAAGTCCTGGCTGCAATTAGGTCACTTAAGAACAACAAGACCCCTGGCCCGGATGGCATCCCTGCAGAGATCCTTAAACAGGGAGGCTATCTCTGTACCAGAGCAATTTTCCACTATATTGCTGATATATGGAAGCGTGGAGCAGTCCCCCAGCAATGGCGGGATGCAAATGTTGTAACCATATATAAAGGGAAGGGTGAGAAGTCTGTCTGTGGCAATAGTAGAGGAATATCCCTCCTGTCTGCTGCCGGCAAGGTTCTTGCCAAAGTGATGCTGTCAAGACTCATACAGAGCATAACGGAACACATGTTGCCTGAGTCTCAATGTGGCTTCAGGAAAAATCGCAGCACTGTGGATATGATCTTCACAACACGCCAGCTACAAGAGAAGTGTCGGGAACAACATCAAGATCTATCATGGCGTTTGTGGACCTATCAAAGGCTTTTGATACGGTCAACAGAGACTTGCTCTGGGCGGTCCTTCTCAGGGTTGGTTGCCCCCAGAAGTTTGTAAACATCCTGCAAAGTTTCCATGAGGGGATGATGGCTCAGGTGACAACAGGAGGACATGAGTCTAGGCCTTTCAAGGTATCCACAGGTGTCAGACAGGGCTGTGTGCTTGCACCTGTACTATTCAACATCTTCCTCATGAGTGTCACCTGGCTACTGCACAAAGAAGTTGAGGGAAGCAGTGGTGTGCTGGTGGATTACAGGTTGGATGGAAGCTTATTTAACATCAGAAGGCTGCAGGCGGCTACCGAGGTCAAAACTGTGAACATTGTGGACTTACAGTATGCTGATGATTGTGCCTTCGTGGCACATACATCAGAGGCTTTGCAGGCGACGTTAACAGCTGCTGTGAAGGCCTATAGTAGACTGGGTCCCACTGTGAACACTGTAAAGACGGAAGTACTGTGCCAGTGGAACTCCCCTCCGCCAACTCGCCCACCATCACCTGTCTTTAACATCGATGACAAGCCCCTAGCAATAGTCCCAGACTTCAAATATCTTGGGAGCATCCTCTCCGAAAACTGCAGCATGGACAATGATGTTCAAAATCGAATCAGGTCTGCCTCAGCCTCCTTTGGTAGACTGCGTAAGAGGGTGTATGTGAACAAAGACCTCAGCATACGTACCAAGGTGGCAGTCTACCAAGCCATCTGTGTCTCCACACTATTATATGGCTGTGAAGCTTGGACCCTGTATCGCCGCCACATCCAACAGCTGGAGAACTTTCACATCAAGTGTCTCCAGCGGATCCTTGGGCTGACATGGCGTGATCGTGTACCACACACGGAAGTCCTGAGTAAAACTGGTACCAAGAGCATGGAGGCCACTTTTCTCCAGTACCAACTGCGATGGGCCGGCCACACCATCAGAATGTCAGTTGATAGACTTCCGCGACAACTGCTGTATGGTCAACTTCATCATGGCCAGAGATCTGCAGGTGGCCAAAAGCGTAGATATAAGGACCAACTGAAAATAACTCTCAAGAGGTGTGGAATACAGCACACACAGCTGGAAAGCTCTGCCTCAGATCGCCCTCTCTGGAGGCAACTCTGCCATGCAGGTCTTCAACATTTTGAAGAGGAGAGAAGCGCAGCGAGGGAAGGGAAACGCCAGAGGAGGAAGATGGGCCCTGCAGCCAAGAACACAACAAACACTAACTTCATATGCCCCCATTGCAATAGACCATGTGGCTCTCGTATTGGACTTTTTAGTCACCTCAAAACTCACCAATAGAAGAAGTGGAAGTCATCATCGGATACGATGGACTACCATAAGCAGTAAGTAAGTGTGTGTGTGTGTGTGTGTGTGTGTGTGTGTGTGTGTGTGTGTGTGTGTGTGTGTGTGTGTGTGTGTGTGTGTGTGTGTGTGTGTGTGTGTGTGTGTGTGTGTGTGTGTGTGTGTGTGTGTGTGTGTGTGTGTGTGTGTGGTACACAGAACATCAATTTCCACACTTCTATTAGCCCCGGGTCCAGTGGATCCGGACATCTTATATGTAATAGAAATGTGTAGGGGGGGTGTATGGTGTGTGGTCATTAAATATGTATTCTGATATATGTTCTTCACGGAAAATGAGCCGAAGTCAGTGAGTCTCAGTTTGAAAAATTAAAAAATTAATTAATTGTATAATTTTTCTTTTAATAAAAAATGAAAACGGGTCCCACAGACCCGAACACCACACAAGGGTCAATATAGCCTGTTTCGTATACTGTTGAGGTGAGTCAATGTCCAGTAGTGCACAAGTGTGTTTCTGTATAGTATTTCTCCAACTGTGGTCATGTGGTGACGTAAATTATGGTATTTTGAGGGGTATTTATTAAAATCGGACTAAGTAGGACATGACTGAAGGCCTAGGTGGGAAACGCACAGCCCGCCACTGGTCAAATGATTCCCAGGGATCAAAACCCTGGAAGCCGGTTTTCAAGAAAAAACGAGTTTTCGATTGCCATCCCTATTGGGAGTGTCAGTATATGATCAATGCTAGAGTAATATGGTTGATATTCTTGTATTTTGGTTGTTTTTTTAATGTTTACAAACTCAGGCAATAATTCTCTGCACACAGGAGGAATTTGAGGCCAAAAACCAAAGGATTTCAATAAGTAGTAGACAGTAGTTTTTTTGCATTTGTTAAGTTATGTGTAAAACTGCCTTTTTTTGGCTGAAACATTTTGGATAGGATAGGATGGGATAGACTTTTATTATTCCCACAATGTGGAAATGATGTGGTTGCAGCACATATTTTTACATGCGTGAACACTAGTAAAATGTAATGAAAAACTTAAAACGAGCAATAAATAATACATATTTGTATGTAATACAATATAATAAGTGAGTAGTTCAAATATTGTGTTGATATTGTTAAGCTGCCAATACTGCTTGCCATAAACAAATTGAAAAATGTACAGTTAATACATGTAATCAGTATTGGAATAGGACCAGGGGTCGGCAACCCAAAACGTTAAAAGAGCCATATTGGACCAAAAATACAAAAAACTAATCTGTCTGGAGCCGCAAAAAATTAAAAACCCTATATATGTATGACAATGAAGACAACACATGACGTAAGTGTATATATTACATATAATAAATAGCCTACTATCAAAATGACTTAAAACTCTTATATAAGTGTTATAATGAAGACAACACATGACGTAAGTGTCTATATTAGCTATAATAGCCTACTTTCAAAATGACTATGTGTCGCAGGCTGAAGCAAATCTTTGTTGACAGAAATGTTGAAATGTAATATTTATTCTACACATTTTTACAACATCAGAAACAATTAATAAATCAGAGGTTACTCAGAAGGTGAGACAACTCCTGGCAATGACTGGCTTTTAATGGCCAAAGTTGTGTGTGTCCAAGTTAAAAGTAACAGCAGGCTGTCTTCTTTTAATAGATTTATTACAATCTTTAACAAGTTAGGTAATGTTTGCTATGGTCTGGAACAACATGGCACAGAAATGCAGCAAATATTACATACAGGTAATGTATCATGAGACATGCAAAACTAAATTATGTACAAAGCGGATAAATGTAAAATATTAAATGAGCTCAAATATACCTACAAATGAGGCATGATGATGCAATATGTACATACAGCTAGCCTAAATAGCATGCTAGCATTGATTAGCTTGCAGTCATGCTCTGACCAAATATGCATGATTAGCACTCCAACAAGTCAATTACATCAACAAAGTGCACCTTTGTGCATCCACGCACAGCATAAAATGTTTGGTGGACAAAATGAGACAAAGAAGGCGTGGAAAATTTTGCATGCAAACAAACTGTTTTCAATCCTTTTTTAAAAATGCTCCAGGGAGCCACTAGGGCAGCGCTAGAGGGCCGCAAGTCAATAACATCAACAAAGTGCACCTTTGTGCATCCACGCACAGCATAAAATGTTTGGTGGACAAAATGAGACAAAGAAGGCTTGGAAGATTTTGCATGTAAACAAACTGTTTTCAAACCTTTTTTAAAAATGCTCCAGGTATCCACTAGGGCTGCACTAGAGAGCCGCATGCGGTGTAGGATAATCTCATGGATGCATAAAACCCTGATCGGAACGAACCTAGTATGCAGGGTGGAATTGTTGCACTTTTACTGTATTTGACAATATTTATGCTACAGGAAAGTTGGGAATTATGTGCGTGTCTTGTGAATTTAAAACGCATACGCTTAACATTATTTTTCTTCACTACAGTTTATTTTCCACGAGTATCTCTTAGGAGGGTATGTTCTTACTGAGGTCTTGTTCTCTGATCTCTTCCCTCATCATATCATATCAGCAAGGGGAAAATACACCACAACTGAAGCGAAAGAATACATATCAAAACGACCCGGATGAAGGATTACACTGCGCGCAGCATGAGCAACGAGCATGTGCTCATATGATATTGTTCTGCGTGTTTGTCGGACTGAAAACTTCCAGATGTCGGCCTCACAGCTTGAGGGGCTTCAGGCCTGTAGAATGTCCCCGGCAATGTGCAGCGTGCCCGGGAGCAGAGAGCTGCCAGCTGGCTCTGGCTGCCTCTGGCTTCTGGAAGCCCTAGGTACACAAGGGACACGCTCACGGACTCCGTGACACGCACACACGCGGAGATACATATGTGTGAATGCGTACCAATATGCGCACATTCGAGGTTGGACAAGAATGCTTGCACACACAATACTGCATATACAGTCTCCACAATGACTGAGGACTCCACAATAGCTCATTGTGCAATTACTCACCGGCATTTTTGACTGAGCAAGCCATATCTTCCTGGCGTCCCAGGGGGATAATCAACAGCCTAATGCCTGCTTCCATGCAGCCAGTGCGAATATCATCAAAATGCACTTACTATGGCATACTGTATATATTTAATGTGATGTTTTTGTTGTGTACAGGGGGAGTAGACGGCACAGACAATAAGGGCGTAGTATAGTTATATGTTTTATTATATATATATTTACAATATATTTAATAACAAAGCATAATATAAATAACCTAGGGAAATGGAGTGTGACAAAATCAAAGAGTGTGTATAGTGTGCGACTATGTGTAGGAATTAATGAGTGTTGCCAGAAGTGTTCAGCGAGAGGTGAGGAAGTCCAGGGGGGAACAAGACAAGCGCAGAGGTCCGTGAGCAGGCAGGAAGTCGGGGCCGATAGAGAGGCGTCAACAGGTCCGTGTCCAGGCAGGAGGTCGAGATCCAAGAGGGGCAGCCACAGAACCAGAGAGGAACAACAAGGAAGACGAGACACACAGCTCGTCACGCGGTAACGGGGGTTTGCTGCAGGAACGACACGACACAGGACCACACACAATGAAACACGGATGAGAAAACACAGAACGAGCGGGATTGCATAGAGCAGTGTTTTTCAACCACTGTGCCGCGGCACACTAGTGTGCCGTGAGTTAGAGGCTGGTGTGCCGTGGGAGAATATGTAATTTCGCCTATCTGGGTTAAAAATATTTTTTGCAAACCAGTAATAATAATCTGCAAATGTGCCGTTGTTGAGTGTTGGTGCTGTCTTGAAAGCGGCAGAGTAACCATGTTGTACTCTTCCATATCAGTAGGTGGCAGCCGGTAGCTAATTGCTTTGTAGATGTTGGAAACATGGTTTGTTGTGATCACAATATGCAGACGACAGTGTGCAGGTAAAAGGGCATCTAATGCTTAAACCAAAAATAAACAAAAGGCATTGAAGCTTAGGGAAGGCTATGCAAAACGAAACTAAAACTGAACTGGTTGCAAAGTAAACAAAAACAGAATGCTGGACGACAGCAAAGACTTACTGTGGAGCAAAGACGGCGTCCACAAAGTACATCCGAACATGACATGACAATCAACAATGTCCCTGCCAAGAAGGATAACGACAACTTAAATAGCCTTGATTGCTAACACAAAACATACAGAAGACATGAAACTTCTACAGGAAAATACCAACAAAACTGGAAAAGCCACCAAAATAAGAGCACAAGACAAGAACTAAAACACTACACACAGGAAGACAACGCAGGTCTACACTGGCTTAAGAAGCCCAGGGAGCTCATCAGCGACAGGTGTGCAGATTGCCGATTGATCGCAGCTGCCTGCTGCAGTCGGAGTGGCGCGCGCAGGTGCGCTCGTGGAGGCGCAATCAGCAGATGAGTGCGCATTGGCATGTGCCCGGGCCGTGACAGTTTTTGTCTTTCTGCGTTAGCAGATCCCTCCTTTTCACTTCTCTCTTGGCATCATGAATAAAAGTGCTGCAATCAAACCAATCAGATATTTCAAAGACTATTGTCAAGTCTGCATAAACGGGCCGAGTGACATCTACAGCAAGTAGTCATGCATTGTAAGTTTCTGCTGATACTCGTGCTTACTCGCAATAATGGCAAAATGGGATGAGCCATTCATGCATGTTCTGGGGTAGGGTTGGGTTTTGATTCCGGTTCCCAACAATTCTAGATTCAAATTTTTTTGAGAGGCAGGGTCAAAAATTTGTAATGAAGATACACCATATTGCCAAAAGTATTTGGCCACCTGCCTTGACTCACATATGAACTTGAAGTGCCCTCACACACTGATGTTGGTCGAGAAGGCCTGGTTCTCAGTCTCCGTTCTAATTCATCCCAAAGGTGTTCTATCGGGTTCAGGTCAGGACTCTGTGCAGGCCAGTCAAGTTCATCCACACCAGACTCTGTCATCCATGTCTTTATGGACCTTGCTTTGTGCACTGGTGCACAGTCATGTTGGAAGAGGAAGGGGCCCGCTCCAAACTGTTCCCACAAGGTTGGGAGCATGGAATTGTCCAAAATGTTTTGGTATCCTGGAGCATTCAAAGTTCCTTTCACTGGAACTAAGGAGCCAAGCCCAACTCCTGAAAATCAACCCCACACCATAATTCCTCCTCCACCAAATTTCACACTCGGCACAATGCAGTCCGAAATACCCCATCCAAACCAAGACTCGTCCATCAAATTGCCAGATGGAAAAGCATGATTCATCACTCCTTAGTGGCGGCGTGCTTTACACCACTGCATCCGACGCTTTGCATTGGACTTGGTGATGTATGGCTTAGATATAGCTGCTCGGCCATGGAAACCCATTCCATGAAGCTCTCTGCGTAGTGTATGTGGGCTAATTGGAAGGTCACATGAAATTTGGAGCTCTGTAGGAACTGACTGTGCAGAAAGTCGGCGACCTCTTTGCTGTATGCGCTTCAGCATCCGCTGACCCCTCTCTGTCAGTTTACGACACAGCTTCTTTCCACTTTTACAAAAGTTTCAATGTATTTTTGAACGCCTCATAAAAATAACATTTGCACAAATCTCGTTTATGTGTTAGAGATAGGGATGTTCCAATTAGGGTTGTATGCTGCCGATTGCCATACCAACACCAATCACATGTTTTAACCATCAAAAATAACGAGTTAACTCATGTGATTAATAAAAAAATTTAAAAAATGCATTTCTCGTGTGTAGTTGCAGACTAATTGCACAATTAATTTTGAGCACACATCCTCCATACGTCACTGCAAGGATGAGTGCGCAGGCCCCGGGCTCGTGTGCTCGCTGGTTAATATGGCTTAAAATAAACTGAGAATGTACTTTAGTTAAAACTGTTACCAAGTTTTTGAAACAAATAAATGTAGTGCATTCAAGTAAAACAGCGGTCATGTACAAACCCCATTTCCATATGAGTTGGGAAATTGTGTTAGATGTAAATATAAACGGAATACAATGATTTGCAAATCATTTTCAACCCATATTCAATTGAATGCACTACAAAGACAAGATATATATATATATATATATATATATATATATATATATATATATATATATATATATATATATATATATATATATATATATATATATATATATATTTTTTATTTTTTTTTATTTTATTTTTTTTTATAATGTCCTGCCCAGCTTCTCGGGCAAATCATATAGCAGATGTAGATGCCCATATCGGCTGTTCAGATTTACTTTACAAAAGAGAAGTGTAGGATACTTCTCTTGTTGCCTTACTTGTATTTTGACTTTATTAAATGTATTTATATTATCATTTGGTGCAGCCGGGCCGGAGCAGGAGGGGATAGAAAGAGAGAAAAAGGAAGACAGAGGGGGGAATTGTGGGGACAAGAGGGGGATTAGACAGAGAGACAAAAACAACAACAACAACAACAACAACAACAACAGAGCAACATCAGCAAATACGACATGTACAAATATGATGGTAAAAGTAATAGCAAATAAGCAGTTAGCGAAAATTAAAAAAAAAAAAAAAAATACAGAAATGACAATGAGCATTATTACACTAAAAATGGAGCAATATGAATACCAATAGAAATAGTGCTAATGATAATAAACAATACCAGTACTTTACCTTTATTATCAACAATACAATTGTTCAAATGCAACAATACATATACGTAATGATAACTTGAGATACGAAAGAATGCAGAAAAATGGAGGGGAAGAAAGAGAAGCAACCTTAACCTTGTAGATTGTTATAGTAACAATAGGTTAAGCTTTGTCAGTGTGCCATGTGTTATACCCAGTTTACCCTAGGGCAACAACGTTAATATATGTTTGATGAAACGTGATTATGTGCATGAGTGTATGTGTGCATATGTACTTGAATATGTACAGTATGTGTATGTGTGCTTGTACAGTGAATGTATATGTACAGTATGTGTATATGTGTGTTTGTACAGTGAATGTATATGTACAGTATGTGTATACAGTATGTGTGTTTGAACAGTGAATGTATATGTACAGTATGTGTAAATGTGTGTTTGTACAGTGAATGTATATGTACAGTATATGTATGTGTGTGTTTGTACAGTGAATGTATGTGTAGTATGTGTATGTGTGTGTTTGTACAGTGAGTTTATATGTACTGTATGTGTATATGTATGTTTTTACAGTGAATGTATATGTACAGTATGTGTATACAGTATGTTTGTATAATGAATGTGCGTGTGGATGTACGAACTTTGAGTGTGTAAATATGTACTGTATTTATTTGTATATGTATGTGGGAGCGTAGGTACCTATGTATGTGTGTATGTATGTGTGTGAGTATATGTGAATTTGCATGTACAATACATTTGACTCCCAGTGTGTGCGGGAGCCAGAGTACGGCCCCAGCCTCCCCGAGAACCCATCCCACAAACAGTAGGTGTGGTGCCCAGGGAACCAGGGGCCACCGCCCCCACGCAGCCAAGCCGGACAGCGACAGGAACCCCAGAGCCTGGCCCACCGTGCCGCCCACAAGGGCCAGCAGCAGGCCGCAGACAGACGCACCCGGCAGAGGACAAGGCACGAGAAAAACAGGGGGCAGCCAGACCCCAAGCCAGCGAGAGACCACACACCACACGGACAGAAAGGCGGGACGCCCCGCCCGAGGGGCCCGGAGACCCCCCGCAACCGGACGGGAAGACCGGCCCCGCCCCACCGGCAACAGGGCCCCCACGAGCCCCCCCCCCCCCCCCCCCCCCCGGAGAGCGCGGACAAGATATTTGATGTTTAAAGTCATAAACTTTATTTTTTTTTGCAAATAATAATTAACTTAGAATTTCATGGCTGTAACACGTGCCAAAGTAGTTGGGAAAGGGCATGTTCACCACTGTGTTACATGGCCTTTCCTTTTAACAACACTCAGTAAACGTTTGGGAACTGAGGAGACACATTTTTTAAGCTTCTCAGGTGGAATTCTTTCCCATTCTTGCTTGATGTACAGCTTAAGTTGTTCAACAGTGTCCGTTGTGGTATTTTAGGCTTCATAATGCGCCACACATTTTCAATGGGAGACAGGTCTGGACTACAGGCAGGCCAGTCTAGTACCTGCACTTTTTTACTATGAAGCCACATTGATGTAACACGTGGCTTGGCATTGTCTTGCTGAAATAAGCAGGGGCGTCCATGGTAACGTTGCTTGTATGGCAACATATGTTGCTCCAAAACCTGTATGTACCTTTCAGCATTAATGGCGCCTTCACAGATGTGTAAGTTACCCATGTCTTGGGCACTAATACACCCCCATACCATCACAGATGCTGGCTTTTCAACTTTGCACCTATAACAATCCGGATGGTTCTCTTCCTCTTTGGTCCGGAGGACACGACGTCCACAGTTTCCAAAAACAATTTGAAATGTGGACTCGTCAGACCACAGAACACTTTTCCACTTTGTATCAGTCCATCTTAGATGAACTCAGGCCCAGCGAAGCTGACGGCGTTTCTGGGTGTTGTTGATAAACGGTTTTCGCCTTGCATAGGAGAGTTTTAACTTGCACTTACAGATGTAGTGACCAACTGTGGGTTTCTGAAGTGTTCCTGAGCCCATGTGGTGATATCCTTTACACACTGATGTCGCTTGTTGATGCAGTACAGCCTGAGGGATCGAAGGTCACGGGCTTAGCTGCTTACGTACAGTGATTTCTCCAGATTCTCTAAACCCTTTGATGATATTACGGACCGTAGATGGTGAAATCTCTAAATTCCTTGCAATAGCTGGTTGAGAAAGGTTTTTCTTAAACCGTTCACCAATTTGCTCACGCATTTGTTGACAAAGTGGTGACCCTCGCCCCATCCTTGTTTGTGAATGACTGAGCATTTCATGAATCTACTTTTATACCCAATCATGGCACCCACCTGTTCCCAATTTGCCTGTTCACCTGTGGGATGTTCCAAATAAGTGTTTTATGAGCATTCCTCATTATATCAGTATTTATTGCCACCTTTCCCAACTTCTTTGTCACATGTTGCTGGCATCAAATTCTAAAGTTAATGATTATTTGCAAAAAAAAAAATGTTTATCATTTTGAACATCAAATATGTTGTCTTTGTAGCATATTCAACTGAGTATGGGTTGAAAATGATTTGCAAATCATTGTATTCCGTTTATATTTACATCTAACACAATTTCCCAACTCATATGGAAACGTGGTTTGTA
This sequence comes from Entelurus aequoreus, assembly GCF_033978785.1. Classification (NCBI taxonomy): domain Eukaryota; kingdom Metazoa; phylum Chordata; class Actinopteri; order Syngnathiformes; family Syngnathidae; genus Entelurus; species Entelurus aequoreus. The sequence continues at coordinate 27,224,570 of NC_084731.1, read as the reverse complement.
TGACAATCTGACAATGAAATTGCAATTAGTGTTTCTTCTAATTTGCTGCGATTAATCACATAATCACACATTGTTTCACATTCTAGAGTGTGATTAATATGATTTAAAAATAATCATTTGACAGAACTAGTTTTTACTGTAGTTTTTTAAATGTATTTATGGTGAGTGCTATTGACAGTGTAATAATATCAATGCAAATTTTAAAGTAGTGATTTATTTTTATTACATTTGTTTGAGCAACACAACGTCAATAGTACACAATAACTACTATTTACTGTAAAATCCTCTGGTTTGTATTAAGGCAGCAACGAATAGTCGACATTGTGGCTACATGTCGACAATAACACTTGATGCCGACAATTATGTTTGTCGACAATAATGGTGATGTCATCACTCGTGTTTTTTCCGGGCGAAGTGGGTCACTCGCTAAAACATCGCCAATGATAACATTTTTTATGCATTCTAAATAGTAAATAAATGTGAGCAAAATAGCCAATGGAGTCGCTCTATTCTGCCTATAAAGCGCTTAAAAAACATCCAAACACCTCCATCTAGGTTTTATGTACAGGCTGTAAATAAGTATTTATATGTAATGTAGTAACAAGCACATTCACAATAACTTGTAAAGTTTATGTATTTTGATCATTTTAAGCATACGGCCTGCTTTCAAAATGCATCACAACATTCCCTTTTTTACTTCAACAACGTCATTGACTTGGGTGAATCAGAATGTACAAACCAGTTCCCATCTATGCCCAACCCTATTCTGGATATTGTTAATGGTCCATATGGTGGATTATCATCAACAGGCAGGGAAAGGGTACTCTGGCATGTTATTTTTTGAAATATGTAGGGCTTTGTTTATACCTCCTTATGCAGTTTGTGAAAATAGGAATGAACCAATATCAACATAGCCAGAGAATGTACACACTCACAGACAGAATCATTTTACCTGCCGCTGTTGGCCGCTCGCCTCATGCAAGTCAGTACCAACAAATGCTGCGGTTGATTGGAGCTGGAAAAAAAGAGTTATCTTATCAGGGAGACACATCTGGTCCC
>NC_084731.1:27166011-27221011 GCF_033978785.1 Entelurus aequoreus | reverse complement strand
TTATCGCTACTTTTCAGTACTTTTCTAAATAAAGGGGACCACACCTAACGTATATTCCGCGGTATTGAGCACTGTATAACGGATAAACCACAGAAACCTTGTATATATATATATATATATATATATATATATATATATATGTATATATATATATATATATATATATATATATATATATATATATATATATATATATATATATATATATATATATATTAGTGTTGATACCATTATTTTGATACTTATCGCTACTTTTCAGTACTTTTCTAAATAAAGGGGACCACAAAAAATTGCATTATTGGCTTTATTTCAACAAAAAATCTTATGGTGCATTAAACATATGTGTATTATTGCAAGTTTGTCCTTAAATAAAATAGTGAACGTACTAGACAACTTGTCTTTTAGTAGTAAGTAAACGAACAAAGACTCTTAATTAGTCTGCTGACGTATGCAGTCACATATTGTGTCATTTATCATTCTATTATTTTGTCAACATTATGAGGGACACATTTTAAAAATGGATTATTATTCTACTTGTTCATTTCTGTTAATATCTGGTTACTTTCTCTTTTAACATGTTCTATCTACACTTCTGTTAAAATGTAATAATCACTTATTCTTCTGCTGTTTGGATACTTTACATTAGTTTTGGATGATACCACAAATTTAGGTTTCGATCCGATACCAAGTCGTTACAGGATCATACATTGGTCATATTCAAAGTCCTCATGTGTCCAGGGACATATTTCCTGAGTTTATAAACATCATATAAATAAATTAAAAAACGAAAGAAGATGCTAAAAAATATTGACGTAATCATAGTAGTATCGACTAGATACGCTCCTGTATTTGGTATCATTACAGTGGATGTCAGGTGTAGATCCACCAATGGTGGTGGTTTACATTTTGACGCCGGTGAGCTACGGTGTGTAATGAAGCATGTTTAGCTATTCCTCGTCCTGCAGGGATGATACTTGTAAGAAACTGACTTTATTTGTCGCCATGGAGCCGAGAATTTGTGATTTAGTAGTAGCTAAAAGACCACCGACTGCGGCTGTTTATCAGCCGCTAGCTAGCTAGCCATGTCTTAAAGCACCTCTTCCTGAGGGCGTTTCAGTGTTATAACTTCACCTTTATCGTTACTTTTTCAGCCAGAATGCATCCGTTCTCCCTTTTCTGTCTACACACTGTGTCTGCTTGTAAGTACTCTGTGTTTGTGCGCTGCCGAACATGCTCGTCTGCTCGTAAACCAGCAATGACTGGACGGGGGCGCTGGGGTGTGGGGGACCGGTACTTTTCAGAGGCGGTATAGTACCGAATATGAATTATTAGTATTGCGGTACTATACTAATACCGGTATACCGTACAACCCCAATATATATATACATATATATATACCGTATTTTTCGGAGTATAAGTCGCACCGGAGTATAAGTCGCACCTGCTGAAAATGCATAATGAAGAAGGAAAAACGGGGACGGCGTGGCGAAGTTGGTAGAGTGGCTGTGCCAGCAATCGGAGTGTTGCTGGTTACTGGGGTTCAATCCCCACCTTCTACCTTCCTAGTCACGTCCGTTGTGTCCTTGGGCAAGACACTTCACCCTTGCTCCTGATGGCTGCTGGTTAGCGCCTTGCATGGCAGCTCCCGCCATCAGTGTGTGAATGGATGAATGTGGAAATACTGTCAAAGCGCTTTGAGTACCTTGAAGGTAGAAAAGCGCTATACAAGTATAACCCATTTATCATTTATCATTTAAAAAACATATATAAGTCGCACTAGAGTATAAGTCGCATTTTTTGGGGAAATGTATTTGATAAAACACAACACCAAGAATAGACTTTTGAAAGGCAATTTAAATTAAATAAAGAATAGTGAACAACAGGCTGAGTAATTGTACGTTATATGACGCATAAATAACCAACTGAGAACGTGCCTGGTATGTTAACGTAACATATTATGGTAAGAGTCATTCAAATAACTATAACATAGAGAACATGCTATATGTTTACCAAACAATCTGTCACTCCTAATCGCTAAATCCCATGAAATCTTATACGTCTAGTCTCTTACGTGAATGAGCTAAATAATATTATTTGATATTTTATGGTAATGTGTTAATAATTTCACACATAAGTCGCTCCTGAGTATAAGTCGCACCCCCGGCCAAACTATGAAAATAACTGCGACTTATAGTCCGAAAAATACGGTATGTATATGTATAAAACCTGTTACGCTTTGATTACAAAGGAGATCCCAAAAAACAAATAACAGAGAGACATAGATACAAAAAAGGTAATTTTAAATTTCACAAAAAGCGACAAATAACGAAAGGAGATGATCCAGGCTGCAAAGCACAGGATCATAAAAGCCTGCAAACTACGTTAGGCTTGAAGGGTGAAACAAAACGAAAAAATATCTCTGGAGAGAAACAGCCCAGTGACAAGAAAAAAAGTACAAAAAAAACAAGTGACAAACAAAAGAAGGGGGACTGAGCAGTGGAATACAAAACTAACAAAGTGGGGTAAGAGAGCACAGGAATATACTCAACGAGCTGGAGGAACTGGGAGAAAGCTGAGTAGGCGTGGAGTCACGAGTGGGGACTATGTGGAAGGATCCCGTGAGGGGAGGCTAAATAGGTGGAGGTGGAGGTAAATTGGCTACAGATGTGCTCGTCACCGCCGCCTTCTCACAGATATGTAACAGTAACATTCTCCTTTTATTATTAAAATGTAATAATCAGCTCGCTAAACATTGTCTCATTGCAGACTGTCAATCAGAACAGGTCATAAAAGAATATGCCCTTTTTTTTTCAATCAGCCAGAAAACATTTATTTCGGTCGAAATATCACAGATGACATTACAAAACATCGTCGAGAAAGCATGATTGTAATGTAAGACAATTGTTCATCTTATTATGGTAGTTAGACCGAATTTGACGCAAAAGCGCTATTATTATGAAGCCCGAAGTATGTGATTGGTTTGAGAAGGCGTGTCTTGACATGTTTTGGCGACGTGAAAGTCTCCGATGAAAGTGACTCAAGACTTCCTCTCTACCGTCTTTTTTTTTCTGCTGAGCTTTTATTCCATCTTACTAAAGCAGTTAGAGCACAGGTGTCAAACTCAAGGCCCGGGGGCCAGTTCTGGCCCGCCACATCATTCTATGTGGCCCGCGAAAGCCTAGAAAAAATGGGTTTCAATAAAATACTTACTTTTTTTAATTTTTTTATTTTTTACTAAATGCATTCGTTCTTTTGCAGGTCTTTTCCTGTGTGTAGTGTTTTAGTTCTTGTCTTGCGCTCCTTTTTTGGTGTCTTTTTCTCTTTTTTTGGCATTTTCCTGTAGCAGTTTCATGTCTTCCTTTGAGCGATATTTCCCGCATTTCCTTTGTTTTTATCCTTCTTCGTGGGGACATTGTCGATTGTCATGTCATGTTCGGATGTACATTGTGGACGCCATCTTTGCTCCACAGTAAGTCTTTGCTGTCGTCCAGCATTCTGTTTTTGTTGACTTTGTAGCCAGTTCAGTTTTTAGTTTCGTTTTGCATAGCCTTCCCTAACGTCAATGCCTTTTTTTTTACTAAATGCATTCGTTCTTTCAATTTTGACAGAAAAAAAATGCATATTTTAAACTTTTATATTTTCTGATCATGCCAATTATATTATTATATACTGTATTGCAAAACTGTTTTTGTGAGATAAAAACAAATAGTTAAATATCTGCTTGTCACCTTTATTTATGATTTCAAAGCAAGTTACGTATAAAAAAATCTAATAATCAAATGCATATGCATTTCGATTAATCATGATTATCCACAGTTTATTACCCGCATGCATAATGTAAATTATTTTTTAAAAAGCGGCCCTCTGTAAGCACCCATTACTGCGATGTGGCCCTCAATGAAAATGAGTTTGACACCTTTGAGTTAAAATAACAATCTACATGTTATGGTATTAATGCACTAAACTGTAATCCAAACACGCAAAATATGCAATATCTCTAAAAGTAAGTTGCAAAGTGGAATATGTGAGGTTGGGTAATTACAGTCTTGAATATGTCAATATTTCATGACAACATTGATTTTGATACAGTAGACCAGTAGAAAAAAAAGATTGTTTTTGCAATGCCTACTAAGCTAGAATGAGAAATGTTTTTGCAATGCCTACTGAGCTAGAATGAGAAATAAAGCAGACAGAACTTGGTTTAGTTTATGAAGTTCACACACGTCTTTTGTGTACATCTGCCATCTTTGCTCCACAGTAAGTCTTTGCTGTCGTCCAGCATTCTGTTTTTGTTGACTTTGTAGCCAGTTCAGTTTTAGTTTTGTTAAGCTTCAATGCCTTTTCTTAGGGGCACTTACCTTTTGTTTATTTTTTAAGCATTAAATACCTTTTTACCTGCATGCTGCCTCCCGCTGTTTCCGACATCTACAAAGCAATTAGCTACCGGCTGCCACCTACTGATATGGAAGAGTATTACACGGTTACTCTGCCGAGCTCTAGACAGCACCGACACTCAACAACAACACATCATTTGCAGACTAGAATTACTGGTTTGCAAAAAATATTTTTCACCCCAAATAGGTGAAATTAGATCATCTCCCACGGCACAGCAGATTGTATCTCATGGCACACTAGTGTGCCGCGGCACAGTGGTTGAAAAACACTGATATAAGGGACACACGTAATGCCCGTTTAGGGGCCTGGGTTGCACACAAAAAAAGTAGATTGTACAGCAGTTCATTAAAGTACAAATATTTCTGCTCTCCCCTGCGTCTGTCCTGGCTGGCTCCTTTGTCATTCCAGCGGCATTTCATCAATACCCATTTTATCTGATGATACCCCGACAGGAAAATGTCACATTGTTTACTGGGGTTTGCAGTGACACTGAGGACAAAGATGTGCCAAGATATCATTGTCTGCCTGAAAAAAATCTTTGCGGGAATGCAGCAAAAGCACAGCACCTTAAACACCCACCTATAGTCGGCTTTAGAGAGCCTCAGAAAACATGATGCAGCAGCATTCAAAAGATATATTGTGCCTCTCTGCCACTCTCACTGACACCCAGCGTTTGTAGTTGTGATTTTAGCAATCTGAGGAAAGACGTCATTTGAATGTAATTCCTTAAAGGGGCGCTATGGTGCAAAACCAACTTGTCTTACCTGATCAGAATCAGAATCAGAAATACTATATTAATCCCCGAGTGGAAATTAAGATTTTCAGCACAATCCCATTCAAGAGCAGACAAACATTACAGGGAGACAGAACAGGATCGCTGACTGGTCTGCCAACTTCCGGCGCCCCTTACAAAAAAGGTGAGAGTCTTAGCCTGGGCCACTGGAGAGGGGGTCCAGACTGAGGCCAAGGGGAAAAAAAGTCATAGCCATAGCACACATAAGCATGTGTGTAAGAGGGAAACATCAAACATAAAATAAAACAAAGGACATTAAAGACATTAAAAGAGCAGAGCTGATGCAACCAGCCATTTGTACATACAGCTACAAAAGTAAAACAAAAACAACAACAACAAAAAATAAATAAAAAACATATACACTGCGGTGGCCTGCGGTGTTCCACGCCATCATCTGCTGGGGTGTGGGGAGCATGGCCAGAGACAGGAGCAGACCCAACAAAGCAACCAAGAGAGCTGACTCCACCCTCGGCCAGTGTCCAGTCTGCATGGATGAGCGAGGATGTCTAAGGAGACCGAGGTGTCCGATACCTGCTCATTCAGCCAAGACACTGTGACGCTTGTCCGTCCCGGCGCTCAGCGCCAGCTCCGCAGCCCTGTCTCTTCATCCGCATCTCCTCCAGTCTCTCCAAACGGACTCTGGTTTGGCAGAGACCCAGCAGCTGGTCTCCATGGCCAAAAGGCTCCCGGGAGGCAGATCCAGAAGTTCACAAAAAAGCCCCGCAGAAGTCACGAAAGTGCCACCCCTTGTCGCACAGTCCCAAAGGGTCCCGAACCAAAAGGCAAAAAAACAAAAACACATGAAAACAAGAGGGAAACATTAGGAACACAAAAGGATGACACAAAAGCACAGAGCTCCTGCCACCAGCAGCCACTACAGTGGCGTCATCTTGGGGGGAAAAATGGTACCTGTTTTACGCCATTTTCATCCAGTTGTAGTCAATAAATTCCTTACATGTCTCTATCCTCTCGTTGTGGAGGAGCAGACTGGCTTACAGATGCATGCAAAAAAATATGTCTGTAGACTCGTTATGGAAGGGCTACAAAATACATCACTTAACCCTTGTGTGGTGTTCGGGTCTGTGGGACCCGTTTTCGATTTTTATTAAAAGAAAAATGATACAATTAATACATTTTTCAAACTGACACTCACTAGCTTTGGCTCATTTTCTGTGAAGAACATATATCAGAATACATATTTAATGACCACACACCATACACCCCCCCTACACATTTCTATTACATATAAGATGTCCGGGTCCACTGGACCCGGGGCTAATAGAAGTGTGAAAATTAATATCCTGTGTACCACACACACACACACACACACACACACACACACACACACACACACACACACACACACACACACACACACACACACACACACACACACACACACAGAGCAGGCCTAGACAGGAGGAGGACAGAGTGTAGGTACACAGAACATCAGAGGGTCAAATGTGCGAGAAAATGTGAGCGGACAGTGTTGACAAACAATGTTGCAACCTTGTGTGGGAACCGCAGGTGCAGAAACACAAAAGAAGAATCCCTGTGGGATGCAGAAACTGGCAGAGAAATTTTTCGTGCAACGTTCATATTGTTGTTACTCAGCCAGCATTTGTGGGTCTGATGAACCCGTTGCATTTTGTGGCTTTTAATGACTCACAATCAAACAATTTTATGTTAAAATACTGAACAGATGTTTATTGGGATAAGGTAAACATCTGTTCTGTTTTTAACATAAAAGTGTTTGATTGTGAGTCATTAAAAGCCACAAAATGCAACGGGTCCATGTTGTGTTTTCAAGGTTTGAAAAATGCTTGAATTTAGGGTGAAGTGCTTGTAAATGCTTGGAAATGTTCATCATATTTCTAGGCAATTTGACTCAACAGGATATTTTTAAAATGGAAAAAAAAATAAACACTTTTATGTTAAAATACTGAGCAGATGTTTATTGGGATAAGGTAAACATCTGTTCTGTTTTTAACATAAAAGTGTTTGATTGTGAACAGATGTTTATTGGGATAAGGTAAACATCTTTTCTGTTTTTAACATAAAAGTGTTTGATTGTGAAGCATTAAAAGCCACAAAATGCAACGGGTCCATCAGACCCACAAACACTGGCAGAGTAACAACAATATGAAAATTACACAAAGGTTAATATAAGACCGCCCACAATACGGCGCATTCCGAAGAGACAGTCAGAAAGCGGCTTGAAGATGGTGTGTAAAACAACATATATGGAACATTTTGCCATGTAGACCACAACGAGGTGTTTTAGATGTACCGTATTTTTCGGACTATAAGGTGCACTTAAAATCCTTTCATTTTCTCAAAACTCGACAGTGCGCCTTATAACCCGGGGCGCCTAATGTACGGAATAATGTTGGTTGTTCTTACCGACCTCGAAGCTATTTTATTGGATACATGGTGAAATGATAAGTTTGACCAGCAGATGGCAGTCACACATAAGAGATGTGTAGACTGCAATAATGCTCAAGTGAACAACACCAAAATGTTATATGTTCCATTGAAAATATAGAACATTACACACGGCTCTCAAAAATCTATCAAAATGGTTTAGTACGACTTTGGTGAGCTATGAAGCCGCGCCGCTTGATGGATTGTACTGTGCTTCAACATACGAGTATTATTATTATGTGTGTATAAGGTAGACATATTATCCTGCGTTTTTGTTTCGCAATATTATACAAAAGCTACTTTTCCTACCTTCTGGTACCTGCTGATCTGTATTTGGGATCGGCATGAGTCCTGAAAAATTGCGCGCCTCCGCCTTTGTAGTCCGCGCCGACTCCGTAGTCGATAAGCTTCTTCTTTTTCTCTATCTTCTTGTTATGGGACATTCATCCTCCGCTGTTGCCATTTCTAATATAAAGTAGCGGGAAGTTCTTACTTATATCTGTCAGTAAACTCGCCATGAAATTGCTAAAACATACCGGTGTAGTGAGTTTACATTATTCACCCAAGGAACTTTAGTTATTAGAGAGTTCCGGTCGGACGGTTTTTCACGGGACACATTTCCGGCATTGTTGTTGCACTAGTGAGCCACGGACGAGGAGATGGTGCTCCGTTATTGATTTAAGTAAAGTCTGAATGTCATTAAAACAGTTAGCTCCATCTTTTGACTCCCGTCCTTGCACGCTACACCGCTACAACAAAGATGACGGGGAGAAGATGCCTTCGAAACTGAGCCACGTAAATAAGACCGCCCGCATTACGGTGCATCCTGAAGCAACTGTCAGAAAGCGACTTAAAGATGAGCTGTAAAACATAATCTATGCAACATTTTGATCAAAGAACCACCATTACATGTTATGTAGACCACAAGGAAGTGTTTTCAATTTAGAAAAAAAATATAAAAAAATATGACCCCTTTAATGCGCCCTATAATCCGGTGCGCCTTTTGTATGAAAATAGACCTGACTAGACCCGCTCGTCGGCAGTGCGCCTTATAATCCGGTGCGCCCTATGGCCAGGAAAATACAGTAGATTAAAAATCATCATATGACCCCCTTAACATTTTCAAAAGAATAACACTTCTTAAACGGAAAAAGTATGTTTTATAATGTGATATACTGGATGTGATATAATTCATTGTTTTTTTTTTCTCTCCAGGTTGGCATTGAAGAAATGCTATCAAGAGTGTGGGACTCCCAACCCAGGGTCTTCAAGTTTGCCCGCAAACATCAGAGAAGTTCCTATGCCAATGGACTGAGGCGACAGAAGAGGGACTGGGTCATCCCACCCATCAATGTGCCAGAGAATTCCCGAGGACCCTTCCCTCATATGCTTGTCAGAGTAAGTAACATGTAAAAAATGTATATATTTCAGTCTACAGGGATGCCGTGGAATATGCATCTATTTGTTCTATGACAGAGTTCATATCGTATCTCAAATCAGTCTTGTATTTTTTGAATAATTGAAATATAATTCTAAAGTCTTTTTTTGGTTTTGCAACCCCTGTGGGGTCGGCAGAGGTTCTGCAGGGGAATTGTGAATGTTTTGTTTTGGTAGGTTATTTTTTAATTAAAAATAAAAAAGTATTCCCCTCCCGCCCCCCAAGTTTTCCACAAATGTTCATGTTTTTAAATACACATTAACATGGCAGTCACACATAAGAGATAAGCGTGGACTGCAATATTGATTGATTGATTGAAAGTTTTATTGGTAGATTGCAAAGGAAGAGAATACATTATATGAAACAGTGCAGTTTACACAGTACAGTACATATTCCGTACAATTGACCACTAAATGGTAACACCCAAATACGTTTTTCAACTTGTTTAAGTTGGGGTCCACGTTAATCAATTCATGGTACAAATTGATTTTGTACCTATCAGCATAATACAGTCATCACACAAGTTAATCATCAGAACAAGGACACCATAAAAGTGCCATACGATGGCAGTCACACATAAGAGATACGTGTAGACTGCAATATGACTCAAGTAAACAACACCAAAATTGAAGAAATGCTATCAAGAGTGTGGGACTCCCAACCCAGAGTCTTCAAGTATACTATTACATTCATGTTAGTATTTAAGATAGCTAGGTAACGGTACTAGTCGCAAGCTAGCGAATAGCGCACTAGTTGTCTGCTAGCGATTAGAGGCACTATACTGTAATATTCAAATATATTATTAATAATAATAAGGTACCTTTAGGACCAGTTTAATTCAAAACACAATATATACAGGCTATATAAGTATGGAGTCATCCGTTCAAGTCATCAAACACACCATCAGGTTCTCTGTATTTTCATTGATAAATATCCTCCGTTTAGGAATTATTTGAGCTTCCCTGGCGGCGTTATAATAGCCTTTAGCGACGACTCCTGTAAGTGCTGTGCAGCTACACACGCACCTCGATCTTGTTTTTCCATGATTTCTTTCTTCAATTCAATCCATATCATCTCCTTCTTCTCATCATTGTCCTTTACACTCACATTCTTCGGACCGATGTTTGGAAAAATAATGTTTTGTCTTTCTAGCTATCTATCTAAAAGCCAGCTAATGCGAGCGAGTGAGACACCGGATGTTGGATGGATCTTGAAGGGTTCACTGTAGCGTTTGCTAAGCCGGGGGTCAGCAACCCGCGACTCTCGAGCCGCATGCGGCTCTTTAGTGCCGCCCTAGTGGCTCCCTGGAGCATTTTTTAAAAATGATTGAAAATGGAAAAAGATGGAGGACAATTTGTTTTCTTGTTTTAGCATGTTTTTTGTTTGAGGACAAACATGACACTAACCTTCCCAATTGTTAGAAATCCCACTGTTTAATTTGTGTGTATGCTTCACTGATGAGAATATTTGGTGAACATCGTTTTTATCCTACTAATGTCGGTGGTTCTTGAACCCACCATAGTGTGGACTGTGACGCAACAGTTTGTTTACATGTAAAATCTTCCACTCCTTTTTCGTCTCATTTTGTCCACCAAACGTTTTATACTGTGCGCGAATGCACAAAGGTGCACTTTGTTGATGTTATTGACTTGTTGGAGTGCTAATCAGGCATATTCGGTCAGTGCATGACTGCAAGCTAATCAATGCTAACATGCTATTTAGTCTAGCTGTATGTACATATTGCATCATTATGCCTCATTTGTAGGTATATTTCAGCTAATTTAATATCCTTTACTTTTATCCTCTTTGTATATAATTTCATTTTGCATGTCTCATGACACATTACATGTATGTAATATTGGCTGCATTTCTGATAGTTGTTCGTGTGCCATGTTGTTCCAGACCACAGCAAACATTACCTAGCTTGCCAAAGATTGTTATAAATCTATTAAAAGAAGACAGCCTGTCGTTCCCTTTAACTTGGACACACACATCTATACCTTTGGCCATTAAAAGCCAGTAATTTCCAGAAGTTATCTCACCTTCTGAGTAGCCTCAGTTTTACTAATGGTTTCTAATGTTGTAAAAATGTGTAAAATAAATATCAAATTTCAACATTTCTGTCAACGAAGATTTGCTTCAGCCTGCGACATTTAGTCATTTTGATAGTAGGCTATTATAGCTAATATAGACATTTACATCATGTGTTGCCTTCATTATAAGATTTATATACGGCTTTTCATTTGACAGACAGATTTGTTTTTTGTATTTTTGGTCCAATATGGCTCTTTCAATGTTTTGGGTTGCCGACCCCTGTGCTAAGCCAACCAGCGGTGGGGATCTTTCTGAAGCCGCCTCGCAACCATGTGTTTCACTTGCAACTCAAGGCAAAACAATTAGCAGAGACTACTCGTATCTCAAACATTTTGGAATGTTGGGCACCCATAAGCAGAGGCAGCACTGTAGGCCTATACCAAAGTCAAAGTGGTATAGGGCACAACTACAGTAATTGCCTACCTTTAAAAGGTAGACTTTTGAAATGTTGTATAACGTATTTACTGCACCCCTGCAATGAAATCACAACAAAAATGGTTAAACTGTTGCCCTTGCCACAGGGTTAATGCCAGAAAATGTACCCTCCTCCTCATGTAGTGAGAAAAGAACAAAATTGAGGCGCACATATGCAAGTCACGCTTGGCCTCACAGGAATACATCCAAGGATTATTCAAGAGCTTTTTCTCTCAGCACCTGTTAATAGTCAGTGGAGTATTTTTCACATCTCAGTTCATCCCTTATAAGAGAGCATTGACATTAATTACTCTGGTTATTAAAACACCCACACTCTACCAACTGTAGGGAGCCCAAACTCACATGAAATAATGGCTGTGTGTGTACGGGTGTGTGAGGGGAGGGGGTGATCGCGGCGGAAGGTCGCTCGAACTGTGACATGCAACGACGGCCTAGAGGAATGTCGCTTATCCAGGCTTTGAGTCGCCGCATATATGTATCAGGGTTCATACGGGTGCTTAAAAACCTTGAAAATTGAATGTTAATGTTGTGTTTTCAAGGTTTGAAAAATGCTTGAATTTTGGGTGAAGTGCTTGTAAATGCTTGGAAATGTTCATCATATTTCTAGGCAATTTGACTCAATAGGATATTTATAAAATGGACAAAAAATAAAATAACTTTCCTTAAAAATGAAAGCTACACGCTTGATCTGTTGGCTTTGCACGAGCCCTTACATTAGGTTGTTGTCATGCGGCTCTGTGTCGCCCCCTAGAGCAGTGTTTTTCAACCTTTTTTGAGCCAAGGCACATTTTTTTCATTAAAAAAATACAGAGGCACACCACCAGCAGAAAAGGTTAAAAAAATGAAACTCTACCAGGTTGTCGTGCCTTATTTTGAGTTTGTTGTTGTTTCCTGTGTGTAGTGCTTTAGTTTCGGTCTTGCGCTGTTATTTTGGTGACCCTTCCTGTTTTGTTGGTGTTCTCCTATAGAAGCTCCATGCCTTCCTTTGAGCGCTATTGCCCGCACCTGCTTTGTTTTTTCGCAATCAAGACTATTGAAGTTGTGCGTACGCTATCCTTCTTTGTGGGGACATTGTTGATTGTCATGTCATGTACGGGATGTGCTTTGTGGATGCCGTCTTTGCTCCACACGCTGTAAGTTTTTGCTGTCGTCCAGCATTCTGTTTTTGTTGACTTTGTAGCCAGTTCAGTTTTACTTTTGTTTTGCATAGCCATCCCTATGCTTCAGTGCCTTTTCCTAGCGGGACTCGCCTTTTGTTGATTTTTGGTTTAAGCGTTACATACCTTTTTACCTGCACGCTGTGCTCTGCATATTGGGATCACGACAAACCATCCTCCCGACTTCTACAAAGCTATGAACTACCTGCTACCACCTACTGATATGGAGTATTACATGGTTACCCTGCCAAGCTCTACACAGCACAGGCACTAGACAACGGCACATTATTATGATTATTGATTTGCAAAAAATATTTTTTGGACCAATTAGGTGAAGGTGCATAATTTCCCACGGCACACCAGGCAATATTTCACGGCACACTAGTGTGCCGCGGCACAGTGGTTGAAAACCACTGCCCGAGAGGACAGTGGTGCATCGGTCCATCATGCCGGGAGGTTGTCCTTTTAATGAACATTGGATGGAAAATGACAAATGCAAACTTTGGATAAAACGTGGACCAAATCCACGTGTAGCCTGCTGCAAAGTATGCAAAAAGGAAATCCAGCTTTTCGCAATGGGAGTCTCGAGTCATATGAAAGGTAAGCCACAGAGATTACTAGCCCTACGAGTTAACTAACGTTAGCTAAAGTTTTGTTTTCTAACCTTTTGGTACACGCTAGACCTAAACTGTGAGATCAGCGCTAGATTACATGTTAATTACGAACAGTTATTACGAACTATGAAAGGAAAAAAACGAGCATTTGTCAATGATAAATTATAATGTTAAGAACTTCCCTCAACTAAAAATCGATGTGTTATCATAGCCACAGTTACAAGGCTAAATATGCTTAATGAAAGGTGACTGAGGTGTTGTGAAACAAACAAAATATTTTCCTTTAATTTATTATCCTTATATTAATGTGGAACAGTTTTGTTAATAAATGAGTGAAATTGACATTCTGAGGGTGCGTGTATTTATATCACATTATGCAGTTTACAAGCACAAATACGGTGTGAATCAATCCGCGCTGTTCAATGTCATTGCAAGTAAGAAAAAGAACAAGAAATTTGAAAAACAACACAAATGGAGACACGTTCGCAAACACCAATGACATTGAATAGTCTAGCAGGGGTCACCAACGCGGTGCCCGCGGGCACCAGGTCGCCCGTAAGGACCAGATGAGTCGCCCGCGGGCCTGTTCTAAAAAAAAATAAAAAAATATTAAAAACATTTTTTTTTTTTTTTTTTTTTATTTATTTATTTAGTTTTTTTAAAATTAAATCTACATAGAAAAAACACAAGATACACTTTCAATCAGTGCATCAACCCAAACAACCTCCCCCATGCACACTCATCCACACCCACTCACACAAAAGGGGTTATTTCTTTCTGCTACCAATATTCTGGTTCCCACAACATAGACAACACATCTGCAAGGGACACAGTCCCTGAAGCATACATGATTGTATAGGCTGCTGGTCCACTAACATTTTCATTAATTACTATTTTTTATGTAATTATTTTTATATTGTTTTACTTTCTTTTTTATCCAAGAAAATGTTTTTTATTTATTTATCTTATTTTATTTTATTTTTTTAAAAAGGGCCTTATCTTCAACAGACCAGGTTGTCAATGAAATTAGATTTGTTTAAAGGGTTTTTTAAACCAGGCCCAGTCCAGATAATGTCCAAGTCGGACTCAGCAACACACACCTTCATTCATGTACACAGAAAAAAATTAGGGAACACAACAGATTGCATATAATTTATAAACAAAATTACATTTTCAAAATAAGCATTTATGTACAGTCCAGATTATGTCCAGGTCACTCAAATTAGGGAACACAACAACAGATATCATATAATCTATAAACATAATTATACTTTCAAAATAAGCCTTTGAGGACTTCTCATCTTTTTTTTAATGTTTTTTGGCATCATTATTGTTTTCAACCATGTAACTTTCTAAAGTTAGAAAATACTGAATACATGTTTTAAAGAAAGTAATACTAAGTGAATATCTGTTTTTGGCCTTAAAAATAAACATTTTACCGAGTACTATAATTAAATTGACTAAATCATGATTGTCAATGAACTCTCCTAAAATAACAGAAACCACATTAAGCTTCATAAACAAACCAATCCTTAAACACATTTTTTCAACTTCCACCCAAAACAAAGACACAATATGACAATACCAAAACAAATGCAGGGTGGATTTAGGCTCCTGACAACAAAATCGGCAATCATCTGACTCTGTCATATTTCATAATTTTAACATTTTCCCTGTGGGTAAGAAGTTATAAATAATTTTAATTTGAAAATAACGATTTTGCACATCGATAGTGGTTTTATAGATTAGTTTGAATATGGCATCCCATGGCAACGGGCAGTCAAAAAAGTCCTCCCATTTTCCATATGTGTTGTATGGGGCAGCCTTCAAAGATTTCTTTATTAAATAAAAATTATATATTTTTCTATTTATTTTAGTTCCTTTTTGCCAACTAGAATTTCTTATTAGAGGTTTACAAACTAATAATTTAGTAGTTCCATAATTAATTATTTGTTTCCATCTTTTCCCAATTACTCCAGTTAGTTGATAAAATGAAAAGCTTGAGCAAGCATCACCATACAGAGCTCTAAATTCATCATACTTCATAATTTTACCATTCTCATTGATAATATCATTGACAAAAATGATTCCTCTTTCAAACATATTTTTCCAAAAGAAAGGCTTTCCATCTATTACAATATTAGAGTTCATCCATATTATCTGCTGCAAAATATCGTCTCTTTTTTCTGACACATAAAATTGAAAACACCACTATGAGTGGATTGTTTCCTTTATGAACCCCGCCATGTTTCCCAGCAGACTCTCTGGGAGGGGATCACTTGTAAAAAAGGATACACTTTATTTTGATACAGTACATGTTTTGTGTCCAACAGGACATTTGTGTACCACTCAATGTTTAAATACATCTTTGGAACAATTGATGCTTTTAAAGACAGACACATAGCTTCAAGGTTGAGAAGTTTCAGGCCCTCATATTCATACTCTTTGTACAAAACCTTTCTTTTAATCTTTTCTGGTTTGCCGTTCCAGACAAAATCGAAGACCCTCCGCTCATAAATCTTAAAAAAGTTTTGTGATGGAGCTGGTAATGACAAAAATAAATAAATAAATTGAGGAATATTTAGGGTTAGGGATTTCCCTTTCCATAATTGCATAATTTTGTCCAGCTTTCTTAGTCGATTATCATAATTTACTGAGCCTAGATCTTCCAGATTTTCTGGGACAACAACACCAAGTATGTTAACTGGTCCATCTGTCCACAAAACAGGCACTTTGCATTCCATTCGAAAGGACGTTCCCTTTAGATTTCCGATCCTTAACATTTTACATTTAGCATAATTAAGCTTAAGGCCAGATTGCTGTGAAAATATGTCCAAAAGATTAAGAAGGTTCCGCAAACAATGAGGAAAAATCTTATCTTTGCGAATCAGCCTTTTCTGACATGAACTTCATCAAGAACAAACACAGAACACGCCTCACTGATGCACATCTGCAAGACTCACTCAGAGTTGCAGTGTCAAGTTACACACCAGAGTACAACACACTAGTTAACAGCATGCAATGCCAGGCTTCCCACTAACTGACAAAGAAACAGATAACAGATTTGGTGTCTAGTTCAAAGTGTGACAGGATTTAAAAATTTGAGAGTTTACTTTTGTATTTTACATGAGTTATTATTTGTACAAACATGGTGCAAAGTAATTCATGATTTGTTAAAAAATGTTAGTGGCTAGCTAGTTAAAATGGGATATTGTGATTTCACAAGACTGTCTTAGAAGTGATCATTTGAAAATGTTCAATTTGAAAAATGTGCACTTAGAGAAAATATAAAAATAAAGTGTTGCATATTGATATTTATCTGTTTCTATATATATTTATTGTGAGAAATCATTAAGATGATCAGTGTTTCCACAAAGATAAATATCATTAATTATTAATAATAACAGAGTTAAAGGTAAATTGAGCAAATTGGCTACTTCTGGCAATTTATTTAAGTGTGTATCTAACTGGTAGCCCTTCGCATTAATCAGTACCCAAGAAGTAGCCCTTGGTTTCAAAAAGGTTGGTGACCCCTGGTCTACAGAAACACTGCTTCATTTTCTATGCCCCATTCAGTTAATGATAACTGCTGGTTCAATGTTAGGCTTAGGTTTTAGCAGATTTTCCGTATTTTTCCTACAGACAGCATTTGGTGACCTCAAACAACAAGGCTATGGATTGATTCACACTGGTTTTCGCCTTTTGAAGGGTACTGGAAAAACTGGGAAATTGATCTTGAAAGTCCTTAAAAAGTGCTTGAACTTGGCCATGGAAAAGATGTACGAACCCTGATGTATGTATGTATATAAATATCAGGGCTGTCAAAGTCAACGCGATAATAACGTGTTAACACTGCTTGGTGCCTCGTCTGCCTGGTGCTGCTGTGACGTAGATTACCATAATAACCCGTATATCACTCAAAAGCACAGATTCCAACCATTGGAATATTGTTTATAGTTCAAGACTTATGGAAATTTTAATATGTAACCGCACATCCATAGTTTCGATATTAAAGGTTTACAAACATATTTAGAAATGTTCGGCGGGCCGGATTGAAAAGCTTAAAAGGCTGTATTTTGCTCAGGTCTGCTGTAGAAGGTAGTCTTAAATCCCTTTTTTCTTCAGCCGTGATAATTTGAACGTGATATGCTGAACTGGTTTGTTCACTGAAATCTTTTTGGGGTTTTTTTGTCCTGTCCAGCTACTCAGGCAAATCATATTGTTGATGTAGATGCCCAAATTGACTTTACAAGAGAGAAGTGTCGGATACTTCTCTTGCTGCCTTATTTGTATTTCACTTTATTAAATGGATTTATATCATTATCTGGTGCAGCCGGGCCGGAGTAGGAGGGGATAGAAAGAGTAAACAAGGAAGACAGAGGGGGAAATTGCGGGGACAAGAGGGGGATAAGACAGAGAGACAACAACAACAGCAAACACAACAACAACAATGGAACAACATCAGCAAATAGAATATGTACAAATATGATAGTAAAAGTGATAGCAAAGAAGCAGTTAGTGAAATAAATAATAATACAGAAATGACAATGAACATTATTACACTACAAATGGAGCAATACAAATACCAATATAAATAGCATTTAGGATATATACAGGCTATATAAGTATGGAGTCATCCGTTCAGGTCATCAAACACACCATCAGGTTCTCTGTATTTTCTGATAATGAATAATAACAATAATTACCTCTATTATCAACAATACAATTGTTTCAAATGCAACAATACATACATGTAATGATAACTTGAAATACAAAAGAAAGCAGATAAATAGAGGGGAAGAAAGAGAAGCCAACTATATTAACCTTGTAGATTGTTATAGTAAAAATAGGTTAAGCATTGTCAGTGTGCCATAGGGCTACAACGTTAATATATGTTTGATGAAACGTGGTTATATGCATGAGTGTGTGTATGTATATGTACTTGTATATGTACAATATGTGTACCGTATTTTTCGGACTATAAGTCGCTCCGGAGTATAAGTCGCACCGACCGAGAATGCATAATAAAGAAAAAACACATATATAAGTCGCACTGGAGTATAAGTCGCATTTTTGGGGAAATTTATTTGATAAAACCCAACACCAAGAATATACATTTGAAAGGCAATTTAAAATAAATAAAGAATAGTGAACAACAGGCTGAATAAGTGTACGTTATATGAGGCATAAATAACCAACTGAGAACGTGCCTGGTATGTTAACGTAACATATTATGGTAAGAGTCATTCAAATAACTATAACATATAGAACATGCTATACGTTTACCAAACAATCTGTCACTCCTAATCGCTAAATCCGATTAAATCTTATACGTCTAGTCTCTTACGTGAATGAGCTAAATAATATTATTTGATATTTTACGGTAATGTGTTAATAATTTCACACATAAGTCACTCCTGAGTATAAGTCGCACCCCCGGCCAAACTATAAAAAAACTGCGATTTATAGTCCGAAAAATACGGTATATGCATGTTTATACAGTGAAAGTGTGTGTGTGGATATACGAACTTTGAGTGTGTAGGCATGTACTGTATTTGTGTATGCATGCGTAAGCGTAGGTACCTATGTGTGCGCGTATGTATGTATATATGTATGAATGTTCACTGAAATCTTGACAGAGAAGCCCACCACCATTCAACCAATTTTAGGATTTGTAATCTGGTCAAAATCTAGGATCTGGGACGAAGAAAAAGTGCAGGATCAATGCAGTTTAGCCAACATCCGTCTCTCGTAAGTGCAAGTGAGCTGATAGTTAATATTTTTTAAGAGAAGCATTTTGGTGGTAGCTTTATTTGTAACCCTTAATGTTTTTGTGTTGTTTTCTCCACTACGGCAATTTGGAAGACTCTGTATCGAGAACGATACAGACGGGTACCAAAACCTCACAGAGGTTCGTTGGCTTGTGCAGCTGCCGGTCTAAACTGTCCTTACTGCCCGCCTCTTATCAGTCACCCAGACAGACATGCAGCTTTAGCGCTGGCATTTTTAGCACACACACACAAATACGCGCGTAAAGTCCCTCACGCCCATTTGTACTTAGAAGCTTACATCGCCGCATTACAGAAATCGCCTATCCCGAGTGTGTTGGCATGAGGGCAGATTTTCCTTCTCAAGCACCGGAACAAAACACACATAAGATGGAGTGCCAGAGAAGGAACCAGACGGCGGTGCCCTCACTGAGAAATGGAAACTCCATAATTCCCCTCTATCATCTTGAGCGTTAGATGTTAGAATTTGAATTAACACCCACCAGCCTCATTTCCAAGTTCCTATTTTCACTCCTCTGCAACTATATGTGCAAATGTACAGAACGTACTATAGAAAAAATACATCATTAACATCAGAATGTTATTTTTTTGGTGTTAATTTTTCCCGTCAGTTTCTAACTGCTGTGTCTCAGATCAATATATTAAGTACTCTGTCTGCGTATCTGGTTAGTTGATCACGAGAAACTCAGTCAAAAGGCTCACTTATACTAAGCATCAAAACATGCGTAGGAATCTAAGGAATGCTAGAATGTCAATCAATCAATTAAAGTGTATTCATATAGCCCTTAATCACAAGTGTCTCAAAGGGCTGCACAAGCCACAACGACATCCTTGGCTAAGATCCCACATCAGAGCAAGAAAAAACTCAACCCAATGGGATACAATGAGAAACTCTGGAGGGGACCGCAGATGTACGGAACCCTCCCCCTGGGCGATCGGTGCAATGAACGTCGAGCGGATCTAGTTAATAGTGTGAGAGTCCAGTCCATAGTGGGGCCAGCAGGGGATCATCTTGAGTGGAGACGAGTCAGCAGCGCAGAGACGTCCCCAACTGATGCACAGATGAGTGGTCCACCCCGGGTCCTGACCAACGTTCCCTCTAAGGTGCGCGCCTACGCAATTGTGCACTGCTCACGCATCCTCTGCGCACAGCAAATTAATGCCGCGCAGAAAATCAAAAATCCCATTTGAACTTTAAACAAAATAAACACATTACCATTTATTCTGTATGATTTTGCAATGCAACTCTATGAGTGACAAGTGACAACAAGAGTGGCCCCAATGAATAAAACAATCTTTGTCAACACAGTTCAATTATCGTCTGTCGAGACACTTTACAGACAGGAATTCCATCAATCACTTTATTGAGCAAAACTGTTTTTAACCACACCAAAAACATGAGTAAAAAAAACGTTTATCTATAAAAACTGGTAATTTTCTGCCATACAAACCAGGCTTAAACCAACTTTGTCATCCGTCGTTTCAACAGAAGCCGCTCGCTCTGTCTCACCTGCACCAACACACTCACTCATGGCACTTAGCCAGTGTTGCGTTTATGGCCACACAAAAAGTCGGACAACCCCAACGCCACACAATGTGTAAATGCCAGGTTGTAACACTCTGACTCCTCAATCAGATGTGTGCTTATTTTACTGCCATTTATTAAGAATGTTGATCTAAGGATATTATTCATGAAATATTGTCACTAGATTTCATAAATGCTAATAAAAAGATGTATTTTACAGACAGAAAGTTACAGGAACTAAATGTAATCTCTGAAAGGGGTAACATTTCTTTTAAAGCCAGGACCCGCAGCCAGACATAAAATACTAGCACATAGGTCATGAAAAACATGTTTTTTTGTTATTGTCATTGTAAGAGGGCAAAATCACTTATATCAGAAAATTATTTTAATAAAACATTTAAATTGTTATGATGTCAGGTTTGGGACTGGTGTGACGCTGGTGTGGCCACAGTGTGCACGTCTGAGGTTGCTCACATGTGCTCCACTGAATACTCAGGGAGTTTGTGCGTTTGCTCACAAACATTAAAAATTAGAGGGAACATTGGTCCTGACTTTGAACAGCTATCTGTGGTCACCTAATAACCTCTCCACGCAGGAGAGTAGGGCAGAGCAGAAAAGAGACGGCAGATCAACTGCTCTAAAAGGGGGGTATATTTAAAGGGTAGCGTATACAAATTAGTTTTAAGATGGGACTTAAATGCTTCTACTGAGGTAGCATCTCTAACTGTGTAGAACATTCCAGAGTACTGGAGCCCGAATAGAAAACGCTCTATAGCCCGCAGACTTTTTTTCGGGCTCTGGGAATCACTAATAAGCCGGAGTTCTTAAAACGCAGATTTCTTGCCGGGACATATGGTACTATACAATCAGCAGGATAGGATGGAGCTAGACCGTTAAGTAAAACCTTAAAGTCACATCTTAAGTGCACAGGAAGCCAGTGCAGGTGAGCCAGTATAGGCGTAATATGATCAAACGTTCTTGTTCTTGTCAAAAAGTCTAGCAGCCGTATTTTGTACCAACTGTAATATTTTAATGCTAGACATAGGGAGCGTTTGAGTGTGGCTACTAGGGCTCAAGCCCTGAGTGTGTTCTGAAATGTCCCGAATCTGAATTTTACTTAAGAGGAGAGGGGGGAAAAAAACAACTCTCCGAAATAACGTGCTGTACCTGAGTCCAACAGAGAGGCACCAGCTGTGTAAAGTAGCCTGTAAAGAGTCTACCTGAGCCTCCTCTGAAGAAGAAACACTTCCACAGGAGCTCTGCATGACCCTGCAGAGCGTGGGAAGACTGCAAACATGCACAGTCAGATGTTTTTTGAAACAAAAAGTACCTCAAACAGATTGACAATAACAGCAGCTGTCTTGAAACGGGTGATGATTCAGGTTGGTGAATGTTGGATGTAACCGGTTTACCGGATGTTGGCTGAGCATCAGTAAAGTTATGATACAAAGAAGTTGGCAAGATAATGTTGCATTTAATATATATTTGTTGGGCAAATCTTGTTTTTGTTTGATTGCATAAAAAGACACAAATGTATCTCTGTAGTTACAGGGAGAGAATCCAAACAAGCTTGGATTTGAATATACTTGGCTTTAAAAAAAAAAAAAAAAATGTAAAAGTGTATTCCAGTGCTGCGTGATCATTAAAAAAAATAAAAAATAAAATCCCCAAATTTTTAAGATATCAATCACTCATCTGGGCTTATCCCCAGATCTTCAACTCTAAATACGCCCTTGATTGTTCCAAGACGGGGGTCGGCACCCAATCGGGCGGCTCTATAGCGCCCGAAATGTGTGAAAATGGAAAAAAGATGAGGAGAAAAAATATCATTTTTTGTTTTAATATGGTTTCTGTAGAACAAACATGACACAAACTGATGAGAGTATTTGGTGAGCGCCATTTTGTCCCACTAATTTCAGCTGTCCTTGAACTCACCGACAGTTTGTACAACTATTTCCGACGTTGCCAAAGTAAGACGTTTTTTATGCGACTCCTTCTTTGTCTCATTTTGTTCACCAAACTTTTTATGCTGTGTGTGAATGCACAATGGTGAGCTTTGTTGAGGTTATTGACTTGTGTGGAGTGCTAATCAGGCATTTTGGTACCAGTATGACTGCAAGCTAATTGATGCTAACATGCTATTTAGTTTAGCTGTATGTACATATTGCATCATTATGCTTCGTTTGTAGGTATATTAGAGCTAATTTAATTCCCCATACTTATTTATGTCTCCTGTGTATTTAATTTCTATTTGTATGTCTCATGGCACATTATCTGTATGCAATATTAGCTGCATTTCTCCTCCAAGAAGAGGAACAATTGATGCCATGCTATATTCGCCTCACTTCCCAATTATTTTTTTTGTACTCAACACCAGGGGTTCTTAACCCTTTCGACCTTGGGGCCCAACTTTTCCACTACAATGGGGCCCAGATATGATTTTAATCATATTCAACAATTATAACCAACCGATATACAACCTTGTCAAATGATATGGAACCATGTGTTAATCACAGATATTATTTATTTCACACATAAACCTGAGGCTTAAGTCAGGCTGATTATGAAAATAAGTACTAACCAAATATACTGCATAAGAAGGGACTCATAAATATCTGACGAAACATAAATGTATATATATATGCTGTGCTAAAACAAATAAACCAAATCTACAATGAATATGTTTCTTAACCAAATTGTCAATAAAATTAAAGTGCAAATGAAAATACAGCCTCACCAATTTAGTCATATTTTTTGCGCTTAAAGGAGAGCTGCACTATTTTTGGAATGTTGCCTATTATTCTCAATATGTGTTTCTTTTTTATGTATTTCAATTAGAGATGTCCGATAATGGCTTTTTTGCCGATATCCGATATTCCCATATTGTCCAACTCTTAATTACAGATTCTGATATCAACCGATACCGATATATACAGTCGTGGAATTAACACATTATTATGCCTATTTTTGTTGTGATGCCCCGCTGGATGCATTAAACAATGTAACTTTACCATGAATTGATTAACGTGGTCCCCGACTTAAGCGAGTTAAGGTTTGAGGTGGGCGGGGGGTTAGGTTGAGGTGGGCGGGGTTGGGGTCGGCGGGGTTTGGTGGTAGTGGGGGGTGTATATTGTAGCTTCCCGGAAGATTTAGTGCTGCAAGGGGTTCTGGGTATTTGTTCTGTTGTGTTTATGTTGTGTTACGGTGCGGATGTTCTCCCGAAATGTGTTTGTCATTCTTGTTTGGTGTGGGTTCACAGTGGGTCGCATATTTGTAACAGTGTTAAAGTTGTTTATACGTCACCCTCAGTGTGACCTGTATGGCTGTTGACCAAGTATGCTTTGCATTCACTTGTGTGTGTGAAAAGCCGTAGATATAATGTGATTGGGCCGGCACGCAAAGGCAGTGCCTTTAAGGTTTATTGGCGCTCTGTACTTCTCCCTACGTCCGTGTACCACTCCGTACAGCAGCATTTTAGTCATAAATTTTACCTTTTGAAACCGATACCGATAATTTCCGATATTACATTTTAAAGCATTTATCGTCCGATAATGTAGGCAGTCCGATATTATCGGACATCTCTAATTTTAATACATGCAAACCTTATTGGATCAGGCCCAGTGTATTTGAAAAGACTCCTGTCCGTTGTCTAATTTACCTGCAATAATATGAACATTTAGATATTGACACTGTGTTTTAGGAAAACTCTTTAGGGAAGTTCTGTGGACGTGTGCATGTAGAACCTAACACATGTTTCAGGACATTTCCTAGTTCACCAACAGACTAAAAGTTACAGTACTGCAAAAGGAGACCATGTTCAGGGAGACAATTAACGGCTAACAGGATAACTGACTGGATTTTGGGAGGACTTTTTTTAATGGCTGTGTTCTCAAAATTGATTTCTCTTTGATCAAGCCGACACATTCTTGTTGGGAAAAAACAAAACAAAGGCTCTCAGGTGTACGGGTTATTAGCGACTTGGCATGGTTTGTTTTTGCTCATCATTTTGAATAGCCCCGTCATCATTGTGCTCTCAAATAATACCATGTGGAGAAACCTGTTGGGGTGTTAAATATGTTGCAATCACCTCAATTGGCTATGTGTAATCAAACAAAAACAAATTGACACGTTTGCTTCAAACATTAGTAAGCTGTTCTCTTTTGAAAAGATGAATATGTTGACCTACTGTTGAAGCGAAGTTTGGGTGTTGGATCCTCTTTGCTGAAAATAAATGTTATGTCAATACAGGGACGTGGGAATGGCATCAAAGTCATCCCTTGGGGGGGAAATATAACTTTAAAGTCACACAAAAAAATCTGAAATTAAACTGCCTTCATGCAAGACATTAGCACTCTTAAAGTGGCAGTTCAGTTAACAGTGGTATTGCAGTGCTGGCTGACAGCCAAAAATCCTTGACAAAGCAGCACTTTAGTGTGTTTAGGAATCTGCTCTAAAAATGTACTCTTTTCCAAATTTTTTGAACTGGACTCATGGGCCGGCCTGATGTCATTCCCGGATTTGGCCCAAGGGCCGCCAGTTAAATAGCTCTGCTCTACACACTTTTGTAGATATTCCAAAATAAATCTCTGGTATTCCCTAAAAAAAACATTAATTTACAAAATCAATACATTGACAGTAGTTCTAAAAATGTGTTATTCATACAGAAAAAACCTTGCCTTTCTTTTAGAAAAAAAAAATTAAAGCATATTGAGAGTAGGGTTGTACGGTATACCCGTACTAGTATAGTATCGCAGTACTAATGAATCAAAAGCGGTACTATACTCTGTTTGAAAAGTACCGGATTCCACTTTTTAAATGTATTTATTTAAAAAGCAATTTAGGGCATGACGGCGTGCAGTTGGTGTTGTTTTAGCTACTTCTAAATCACTAATCCTCGCTTCCATGGTGACAAATAAAGTAAGTTTCTCACAAGTGTCATCCCTGCAGGACGAGGAATAGCTAAACATGCTTCACTACACACCGTAGGAGGATACAATAGCTCAACAGCGTCACAGCTAACAATACTACTATAATTACATCGATATTTTTTATCGTCACAAAATCTTCTTTCCTTTTTTTTTAAAATTCATATTATGTTCATTAACTCAGTAAATACACTACCGTTCAAAAGTTTGGGGTCACATTGAAATGTCCTTATTTTTGAAGGAAAAGCACTGTACTTTTCAATGAAGATAACTTTAAACTAGTCTTAACTTTAAAGAAATCCACTCTATACATTGCTAATGTGGTAAATGACTATTCTAGCTGCACATGTCTGGTTTTTGGTGCAATATCTACATAGGTGTATAGAGGCCCATTTCCAGCAACTATCACTCCAGTGTTCTCATGGTACAATGTGTTTGCTCATTGGCTCAGAAGGCTAATTGATGATTAGAAAACCCTTGTGCAATCATGTTCACACATCTGAAAACAGTTTAGCTCGTTACAGAAGCTACAAAACTGACCTTCCTTTGAGCAGATTGAGTTTCTGGAGCATCACATTTGTGGGGTCAATTAAACGCTCAAAATGGCCAGAAAAAGAGAACTTTCAACTGAAACTCGACAGTCTATTCTTGTTCTTAGAAATGAAGGCTATCCCACAAAATTGTTTGGGTGAACCCAAACTTCTGAACGGTAGTGTATGTCCCTGGATACATGAGGACTTTGAATATGACCAATGATCCTGTAACTCCTTGGTATCGGATCGATACCTACATTTGTGGTATCATCCATAATTAATGTAATGTATGCAACCAACAGAAGAATAAGTGATTGTTACATTTTAACAGGAGGCTTTTCAGAGGCGGTATAGTACCGAATATAATTCATTAGTATCACAGTACTATACTCAATTACACATATAAATAAAACATATTTGACAACATGAGCACTGACAGACAGACGGGTCCATTTCATGAATGGAAGTGTATGTAGAAAAAAAAAGGCCTTTTCCAATGCTGTTTGGCGCCTCTCTCTGTGAGGGTGTGTCATTCCCGGTATTCCCAGTTGGACAATTAGAATGTGACAGTCCCATTAGAAGCGGCCCAGTAGTTTAAAGGCTGAGTACCTCTGCGGCTGACACAGAGCTCAGCCTCTCACTAAATAACTGTCAGTCTGCCCTCCACCACTCTGACCTCACTGGCAGCTCCGCTTCTGAACCACTCTTACTCGCTTCTGGACTCCCATTGGCAGCCCGGGCAACTCCCAGAGCCAAACACGGCGCTTCTTTCAAGCCCGGCCTTTAACTGATTGGTTGGACCCGGCCCGCCTTGGGCATGCCAGCAGGGCTTTCAACTAGCCTCGGGGTGCTGCTGATTGGCCAGCCTGTCAAGGCCCCCGTGCCTCCTGTGGGAGTGTGCAGCAGCAGTTTGGGTTGAAGGATGCAAGTTGACAGTGAAGAGGCAGTAGGCTGGATGGAAAGTGCAAGAACAGCAGAAAGCATCTCAGTACCGCCCCTTCTATACATCTTGTTATCTGAATATGCCCTGCCTTTCCGCTTTAAAGGCCTACTGAAACCCACTACTACCGACCATACAGTCTGATAGTTTATATATCAATGATGAAATCTTAACATTGCAACACATGCCAATACGGCCGGGTTAACTTATAAAGTGCAATTTTAAATTTCCCGGGGAACTTCCGGTTGAAAACGTCTATGTATGATGACGTATGCGTGTGACGTCAATGGTTGAAGCGGAAGTATTCGGACACATTGTATCACAATACAAACAGCTCTGTTTTCATCGCAAAATTCCACAGTATTCTGGACATCTGTGTTGGTGAATCTTTTGCAATTTGTTTAATGAACAATGGAGACTGCAAAGAAGAAAGCTGTAGGTGGGATCGTGTATTAGTGGCTGGCTGCAGCAACACAACCAGGAGGACTTTGAGTTGGATAGCAGACGCGCTATCCGACGATAGCCGCCGACCGCATAGATGATCGAGTGAAGTCCTTCGTCGCGCCGTTGATTGCTGGAACGCAGGTGAGCACGGGTGTTGATGAGCAGATGAGGGCTGGCCTAGGTGGAGCGCTAATGTTTTTATCATAGCTCTGATGAGGTCCCGTAGCTAAGTTAGCTTCAATGGCGTCGTTAGCAACAGCATTGCTAGGCTTCGACAGGCGGCACAGCATTAACCGTGTGGTTACAGGTCCAGTGTTTGGTTTGGTGTCTCCTGATAGTAGTATTGTTGATTTTCTGTCTATCCTTCCAGTCAGGGGCTTATTTCTTTTGTTTCTATCTGCATTTAAGCACGATGCTATCACGTTAGCTCCGTTAGTTCTCGACTCTCATTTTCAAAAGGATATAGTATCCGAGGTGGTTTAAAATACAAATCCGTGATCCACAATAGAAAAAGGAGAGAGTGTGGAATCCAATGAGCCAGCTTGTACCTAAGTTACGGTCAGAGCGAAAAAAGATACGTCCTGCACTGCACTCTAGTCCTTCACTCTAACATTCCTCATCCATGAATCTTTCATCCTCGCTCAAATTAATGGGGTAATCGGTGCTTTCTCGGTCCGAATCGCTCTCGCTGGTGGTGTAAACAATGGGGAAATGTGAGGAGCCCTTCAACCTGCGACGTCACGCTACTTCCGGTACAGGCAAGGCTTTTTTTATCAGCGACCAAAAGTTGCGAACTTTATCGTCGATGTTCACCTACTAAATCCTTTCTGCAAAAATATGGCAATATCGCGAAATGATCAAGTATGACACATAGAATGGATCTGCTATCCCCGTTTTGTCATGTCTGTGTTCATGTTTTTGTTTGGCCATGTGCTGTTTTGTTTTTTGGACACTTCCTTAGTTCCTGGTTTCACTTCCTGGTTTTGTTTGTCACCATAGCAACCATTAGTTTCACCTGTTCCACGTTTGGACTCACACACACCTGTCTCACGTTTTCACAGTCATGTCATGCACCTGTTTTCACTTATCATGTCACTATATAGGCTTTTCTGTTTCTGTTGTTCGTCCTGGCGACATCATACATTCATGCCATGTTCACAGTTCCTTGTCACGTAAGTTTTTGTTTAAATGTTCATAGTCTAGTTTTCTACTTCCGCCATTGTGCGCGCCTTTTGTTTTCTAATCAAGTTTTTTACCTCCGCTGTGAGCGCCTTTTGTTTGTACCTTTTGTTTGAGTTTATAGTAATAATTAAACTATGTCTTTACCTGCACGCCACGTCCGTTCCAATTCTTTTGCACCACGGGAGAGCAAACCACGCCATAGACCTAGTTTTGACAGATGTCGCCAGCATAAGAGCTCTCCCACAAAAAATTTGGACAATTTTGACGAGGCAACGTGGGAGGTCCTCCGCGCGATGGAGGAAGAGACGCTACGTTATTCCTCCGGTAAGCGCAGAGACCTGATGTGGGGGCCAGATGGAAATCTGGTGCCATTGAGCTCCAGTTGGTCCGAGGATGGCGCTGCGTCACCGCAGTCCTGGAAGCGCCGCTCCAGACCAAAGACATCAGGGAAGGCGAGCGGACAGCATGCGGCGCTGCCGCAGGCTCCTCCCACTCCGGGCGGAAGCAGGTTGCTGCCAGCTCCACAGCTCCAAAATGACATCACAGACCAGGATTTTTTTTTTCTGAACTCTTTTTCTTTTGATCATCCGCCTCCAGCCAAAGACTCTAAAAACATGATAAGACATTACCAGGACATGTTTTTAGAAATCAGATCCTGTCAATCCAAGCCACCCAAATTCCATGCCCCGCCCCCCAGGACTCAAGCCACGCCCAAGTCACACTTTTTTTTTTCACCCACAAGATCCCAGGTACAAGAAGAAAGACATTTTGGACAATTTAGAGGGGAGGATTCTGCCCTCCTCCTGAACCCCCTCCGCCCACCCCAAAAGACGGTTCCAGACCGCGGGGAGCGCGTCTGGGATCCGCTCCTTGAGGGGGGGGCTAGGGCTGGGAATTGTTCAGGTGGGGTGGCTCAGCATCGTCACGCCAAGCCACAGCCTCCAGCACGACCACCACCACCTGTCTTTCGACCTGCCAAGCCACAGCCACCAGCACGACCCCCACCACCAGTCTTTCGTCACGCCAAGACACAGCCTCCAGCACGACCCCCACCACCTGTCTTTCGACCTGCCAAGCCACAGCCACCAGCACGACCACCACCACCAGTTTTTCGACCATGCCAAGATCCACCTGTTCCACGCCCTGCTCCACGCCAAGTGCCACCAGTACCTGCTCCACGCCAAGCGCCACCAGTACCTGCTCCACGCCAAGCGCCACCAGTACCTGCTCCACGCCAAGCGCCACCAGTACCTGCTCCACGCCAAGCGCCACCAATACCTGCTCCACGCCAAGCGCCACCAGTACCTGCTCCACGCCAAGCGCCGCCAGTACCTGCTCCACGCCAAGCGCCGCCTGTCGCAGCTTCACCACGCCGCCAAGTGCCGCCCGTGGCTGCCCCACGCCGCCAAGTGCCGCCCGTGGCTGCCCCACGCCGCCAAGTGCCGCCCGTGGCTGCCCCACGCCGCCAAGTGCCGCCCGTGGCTGCCCCACGCCGCCAAGTGCCGCCCGTGGCTGCCCCACGCCGCCAAGTGCCGCCCGTGGCTGCCCCACGCCGCCAAGTGCCGCCCGTGGCTGCCCCACGCCAAGACCAAAGCCAAGACCAAGACCCGCCAAGTGACCAAGACCAAGAACCGCCAAGTGACCAAGACCAAGAACCGCCAAGTGACCAAGACCAAGAACCGCCAAGTGACCAAGAACCGCCAAGTGACCAAGAACCGCCAAGTGACCAAGACCAAGACCCGCCAAGTGACCAAGACCCGCCAAGTGACCAAGACCAAGACCCGCCAAGTGACCAAGACCAAGACCCGCCAAGTGACCCAAACCAAGACCAAGTCCAAGCACCGCCACACCAAGACCAAGTCCAAGACCAACTACGCCAAGACCAAGACCAACCACGCCAAGTCCAAGACCAAGTCCAAGACCAAGACCCAGACCCTCGCCAAGACCAAGACCAAGACCCACGCCAAGACCAAGACCCTCGTCAAGACCCGCCACGCCAAGCTTCGCCGCCTGACGCACCACGCCAAGCTTCGCCGCCTGCCACGACAACGCGCCCACCTCCTCGTCGGCCAAGGATGTGGCCATTCCATGGGCGTCCGCCACGCCAGGTGCGCCGACCTCCTCGTCTGCCACGAATGTGGCCATTCCCAGGTCGCCCACCTCGTCAGGTTCAGCGGCGGTCTACCCGCCGTCGCCACCTGACTCTGCCCCGGTGGATTCGGGGACACCTGGTCTGGCGATCCACCGCCATGTCCTCCTCCCCCCCCTCCCATGACTCTTGATCCTGTTTTTTGTTTTTGGACATCTGGGATCTGTCCGTAAGGGGGGGGTTCTGTCATGTCTGTGTTCATGTTTTTGTTTGGCCATGTGCTGTTTTGTTTTTTGGACACTTCCTTAGTTCCTGGTTTCACTTCCTGGTTTTGTTTGTCACCATAGCAACCATTAGTTTCACCTGTTCCACGTTTGGACTCACACACACCTGTCTCACGTTTTCACAGTCATGTCACGCACCTGTTTTCACTTATCATGTCACTATATAGGCTTTTCTGTTTCTGTTGTTCGTCCTGGCGACATCATACATTCATGCCATGTTCACAGTTCCTTGTCACGTAAGTTTTTGTTTAAATGTTCATAGTCTAGTTTTCTACTTCCGCCATTGTGCGCGCCTTTTGTTTTCTAATCAAGTTTTTTACCTCCGCTGTGAGCGCCTTTTGTTTGTACCTTTTGTTTGAGTTTATAGTAATAATTAAACTATGTCTTTACCTGCACGCCACGTCCGTTCCAATTCTTTTGCACCACGGGAGAGCAAACCACGCCATAGACCTAGTTTTGACACGTTTAAATAAAAAAAATTCATTTCAGTAGGCCTTTAAGGCCATGTCTACACTAAGTCATTTAACCCCTTAAACGAATAATTATGTAGCCTAAGCCCCGTTTCAGCCACACTGAACCAGCGTTTAAGGTCCCCCTCCTCGGACACATTTTTACACGGCTTAGTGCGCCGTCTATTTCTTGAATCTCCGGCACTTAGCTTTGTATGGACACATGATCGTTTACAAACTGAGTTAGGAGAGGAAGTGAAGCCAGAAAGACCGCGCCCCACACAGGAAGTGACGTCAGAAAGAACGCGCCACAGCCAGCTTCATAATTAAGCGATTTTGTAACTCGGAGCTAACCACTGGAAATGTGGAGGCGATTCATCCAGACATGCCCGTGTTTCTCCTTCTTCTACATGTACAGACGCTTGTGGAAATCAAACATGAATACCTTAAGAGAGAGCGATTGCCGCTACTTGGGATATGACACTTCTCAGATGGCAAGAGAACTTTCCAATGTCAGCTGTGATTCTACTTAGCGAAAAAAATGTGTCCATTTATCGAAGGAGAGGCAACGAGAATGCAGGCTCCCGTGGATGTGATAAAAAAGGTAGCGTGTGCTTTGTATTACCTGGCCGTCGAGGGAAGACTACGGAAAACATTGACTGCTTTCGGACTGGCAAAGCAGACTGTATCAGTTATTGTCCGCCATGTATGTCGCGGACTCAACGTCTAAGTCCAGAGTATACAAAGTCACCAAAAACGAATGGATAATGAAGGTGAAGGCAAAAGAGTGAGGAGTGTCCTGACCAGATATCTAGATCCCTAGTTTGATTGATGTAAAATGTTCTTTGTCACATTGTTTACATGTCTAATAAAGATTTGATTAATTTATTTTTGCTCAGGTGTGATGCCCTTGTCAGGTTCAAACACTGATGACATCTATTAAACAGACGAGAAGCAAGGAATCATGCAGAGACAGAGTTAAATTTGGCTCAATTGAGTAGGGCTGTATTCTATCAATCAATCAATCAATGTTTATTTATATAGCCCTAAATCACAAGTGTCTCAAAGGGCTGTACAAGCCACAACGACATCCTCGGTACAGAGCCCACATACGGGCAAGGAAAACTCACCCCAGTGGGACGTCAATGTGAATGACTATGAGAAACCTTGGAGAGGACCGCATATGTGGGTAACAGCATTGCACAACTGCTTTTAGTTACAGATCCAAACTACGTACTAAAAGTCCAGCCCACCTGCTTCCTCTATTTATTTGGGAGGTCTCTGGTTACATCACTGAAGCTGTCGCTGAAGGTAGGGGGTAATCTCGACAGCTCCAGTTAGACACAATATATGATTATACAAGAAATGCAAATGTGTTGACACTGGTGATATCCCCTTGTCTCTGCTCTGTCTGCGTCACGGCGGTGTTCGGCTTTGGCAGTCAGCAGGCCGTTCCTGGACACAGACACTGATACAAGACTGGCTTGCAATCTTTTGGATTGCCAGTTTTGCACAGACAAAGAAAAATACCACTTCAGCACAATTGATAATAACTATAGCAACGGCCCTTAAGCATAAGAGTTGTGTGATAACATATACATAAATATTCTAACACTACAATAGGGCTCCACAGCACACTGGATTCCAGTTAATTGAAATACCACAACACTGGATATTGTTCAGATAAGTTAAATTTAAGAACTTGCACACAAAGCAACACTGGAGGTGACTATGACGTGTGCATTTTCCACGCATGCGTACTAGGTCGCGTTGCGCCAGCGGACGGAGGGGGGCCGGGGGTCTTAAACGGTGGCATTGTTGTGTGTGGACACGGATAAGGTTATGTTTTATTTGCCCTGGATAACGTTAGTGTAAACAGGGCCTTAGACACCCTCACAGTTTGCTAGGCTGCTATGAAAGACATAAAGTCTGGTTTACCTTTTGTGCTTGTATTGTCAGTCTCCATGCATACAATAGGGACAATACAGCTATATAAACCGACAATCTCCAGATTGTTTTGTCAGTAAGACAAGAATGTGGGCCTGCATCCTCCGGCCCCATCACGTTATACACTGAATGTCTCCCTCTCGCTTTATAAGGGAAGTTAATGGTTGCATTTTCTCCATTCTTCTCCCACGCTGTGATTCAGCAGAATCAATGCCATTGTTAATGCAAAGAGACCGCTGGTGCATTTCAACACGAGTCTCTCTTTCCACAGAGCTCCTCTAAATTGGCTGGCTAATGTCATAATTGGGTTTGTTCGTCACTTCTTAACTTCCATTAATATTTGTTCTCCCTCTAATCGCTTCTTCTTTTACCCTCCAATCCTACGTTTTATTCCTCCGTCTGGTTAATGGTCTGAGGTAGAGACTGTGACGTGCATGCCTGAGCACAAGGGCACGCCTGAGGAAGCATCTCATCTATTTTTTAAAGATACAAAATGTTAAATGGTGGAATCGTTTTGTCCTCTGGGTAACTAATGAAAAATAAGGCAATGAAGTTGATAATGTTTTCATCAATAGAGCTATGAGATTAAATAGCTCAAAGCCACAGGTGTACTTGAGATATTTGCTATATAGACACAAAACCAGACTAGAGCAGCGGTGTCAAACTCATTTTCATTGAGCGCCACATCCTAGCTCTGGCTACTGGGAACAGTAATATACACTACCGTTCAAAAGTTTGGGGTCACCCAAACAATTTTGTGGAATAGCTTTCATTTCTAAGAACAAGAATAGACTGTCGAGTTTCAGATGAAACTTCTCTTTTTCTGGCCATTTTGAGCGTTTAATTGACCCCACAAATGTGATGCTCCAGAAACTCAATCTGCTCAAAGGAAGGTCAGTTTTGTAGCCTCTGTAATAAGCTAAACTGTTTTCAGATGTGTGAACATGATTGCACAAGGGTTTTCTAATCATCAATTAGCCTTCTGAGCCAATGAGCAAACACATTGTACCATTAGAACACTGGAGTGATAGTTGCTGGAAATGAGCCTCTATACACCTATGTAGATATTGCACCAAAAACCAGACATTTGCAGCTAGAATAGTCATATACCACATTAGCAATGTATAGAGTGTATTTCTTTAAAGTTAAGACTAGTTTAAAGTTATCTTCATTGAAAAGTACAGTGCTTTTCCTTCAAAAATAAGGACATCTCAATGTGACCCCAAACTTCTGAACGGTAGTGTGTGTATATATATATATATATATATATATATATATATATATATATATATATATATATATATATATATATATATATATATATATATATATATATATAGTCGCGATCAAAAGTTGACATACACTTGTAAAGAACATAATGTCATGGCTGTCTTGAGTTTCCAATAATTTCTACAACTCTTATTTTTTTGTGATAGAGTGATTGGAGCACGTACTTGTTAGTCATAAAAAAACATTCATTAAAGTTTGGTTCTTGTATGAATTTATTATGGGTCTACTGAAAATGTGACCAAATCTGCTGGGTCAAACAGGAATGCTAATATTTGGTTACATGTCCCTTGGCAAGTTTCACTGCAATAAGGCGCTTTTGGTAGCCATCCACAAGCTTCTGGCAAGCTTCTGGTTGAATTTTTGACCACCCCTCTTGACAAAATTAGTGCAGTTCAGCTAAATGTGTTGGTTTTCTGACATGGACTTGTTTCTTCAGCATTTTCCACACGTTTAAGTCAGGACTTTGGGAAGGCCATTCTAAAACCATAATTCTAGCCTGATTTAGCCATTCCTTTACCACTTTTGACGTGTGTTTGGGGTCATTGTCCTGTTGGAACACCCAACTGCGCCCAAGACCCAAACTCCGAGTTGATGATTTTTTGGTTGTCCTGGAGAATTTGGAGGTAATCCTCCTTTTTCATTTTCCCATTTAAAGCAGCAGTTCCATTGGCTGCAAAACAGGCCCAGAGCATAATACTACCACCACCATGCTTGACGGTGGGCATGCTGTTCCTGGGATTAAAGGCCTCGCCGTTTCTCCTCCAAACATATTGCTGGGTATTGTGGCCAAACAGCTCAATTTTTTTTTCATCTGACATCACATGGACAAAGATAAGACCTTCTGGAGGAAAGTTCTGTGGTCAGATCTGTACTGTAAATAAAATGGCCATCAGAATTTTAACATGAAAACAACAGCGGTACAGTTTAATTTACAGTAATTTGGTGCTGTACCCATAGTACATTTTAAGTTTTTTCTTGGGTTTAAAAAAAAAAAAAATTGTGCATTACTGTAAACTGAAAAACGGCACCATTGTTATTTTTATCGCAAAATGTTGGCGAATGAGCTGCCAGTTTTTCACAGAAAATCTACGGTAATTTTGTTTGTATTGGAAAACAGAACCATTATATTTTTTTTACAGGCTAACAAGTTGCCATCTATTGAACCTGACAATCTCCACTATCTTATATTTATATATGGCGGTATGAGGCGAAATTCCTCACTCTAGGTGCTGTTGTATGGTAAAAATCGGACAATTGGCACATTTTCACTTTGACCCTCTGATGCAAAAAAGTTTGTGCACCCCTGCCCTGTAGGGAAGATGCTGGCAACGGTAGTAAATGTGCAAAGAAGAGAGAAACTAATGTGGCAGCACAACCGTGGACCGAATGGTAGAACAACTTTAATGAGAGGGAGGCAAAAATATGTCATATCTCAGGGCTGTATGGAACTTTATCCATTTTCTGTTCTGTTTCCGATCCATAATAGACTAGCTTGTCTCCGTGCTGAGATGGAGCTGCTCTTTATGAGTATCGGGGAAGACTGTGTACAACGCTGGCTGTCTGCACATCTCACTAGAGCGATATTAAACCCGACCTCTTTGCATCTTCTGCTGCTCACAAACCCTGTGTGACTATTTTTAAAGCCAGCCGCACCATTCCCCCCCTTATGACACCACTAAACACAGATCCACTCCCGAGACTCTTTATTGCCGGCGTCATGCATGTAGGGATGTTATTACCGTATTTTCCGGACCATAGGGCGCACCGAGCGGGTCTAGTCAGGTCTATTTTCATACAAAAGGCGCATCGGATTACAGAGCGCATTAAAGGGGTCATATTATTTTATTTTTTTTCTAAATTGCAAACACTTCCTTGTGGTCTACATAACATGTAATGGTGGTTCTTTGGTCAAAATGTTGCATAGATTATGTTTTACAGATCATATTCAAGCCGCTTTCTGACAGTCGCTTCAGGATGCTCCGTCTTATTTACGTGGCTCACCTTTGGCAGCGTCTTTTCTCCGTCATCTTTGTTGTAGCGGTGTAGCATGCAAGGACGGGAGTGGAAGAAGTGTCAAAAGATGGAGCTAACTGTTTTAATGACATTCAGACTTTACTTCAATCAATAACGGAGCAGCATCTCCTCGTCCGTGGCTCACTAGTGCAACAACAACGCCGAAAAACGTCAGACTGGAACTCTCTTAATAACTAAAGTTCCTTGGGTGAATAATGTAAACTCACTACACCGGTATGTTTTAGCGCTTTCATGGCGAGTTTACTGACAGATATAAGTAAGAACTTTACGCTACTTTGTATTAGAAATGGTAACAGCGGAGGATGAATGTCCCATAACAAGAAGATAGAGGAAAAGAAGAAGCTTATCGACTACGGTGTCTGCACCGACTACAAAGGCGGATGCGCGCAAACTTTCAGGACTAATGCAGATCCCAAATACAGGTCAACATGTAAGAAAAATTGCTTTTGCATAATATTGCGAAACAAAACGCCGGATAATATGTCCTACCTTATACACACACCATAATAATACTTGTATGTTGAAGCACAGTACAATCCATCAAGCGGTGCGGCTTCATAGCTTCCCAAAGT
Organism: Entelurus aequoreus; assembly: GCF_033978785.1. Taxonomy (NCBI): domain Eukaryota; kingdom Metazoa; phylum Chordata; class Actinopteri; order Syngnathiformes; family Syngnathidae; genus Entelurus; species Entelurus aequoreus. The sequence continues at coordinate 27,183,658 of NC_084731.1, read as the reverse complement.
CGTACTAAAACATTTTGATAGATTTTTGAGCGCCGTGTGTAATGTTCTATATTTTCAATGGAACATATACAATTGTGGTGTTCTTTACTTGAGTCATATTGCAGTCTACACGTATCTCTTATGTGTGACCGCCATCTACTAGTCACACTTAACATGTCACCATGTACCTAATAAAACAGCGTTGAGGTCGGTAAGCACAACCAAAATTATTCCGTACATTAGGCGCACCAGGGTATAAGGTGCACTGTCGAGTTTTGAGAAAATACAATTATTTTAAGTGCGCCTTGTAGTCCGAAAAACACGGTGTAAATTTGAAGGCTGTCTCCATTTTGTCGACCTAGCTCCTTTTCTCTTTCAACTCCCGCATCACTGTTTCATGTTCTGTCATTTTGTCGGGTGTTTGAGTGTATGGCCTACTGGGCCGTAAGGCCTCCTCCCAATCATAAGAATATCGCAACATATTAGATAAGTAGGACTACAGCAGGCGTGTTAGCAATCCGACAGTCACATTTAGGAGGAGGTTAAATAGCATGCAGTGATTTCCTTGCCATTTCCCTTGTGCTCATCAAAGAAAAGTAGATACTATAACAGCAGGGAAAGACGAGACGCTATCTAGCAGTGATTTTCAAGAATGTTGTTTTTTAGATGCGCAGATACTTTTGATAATGGCATTTTTACACAGCAGTTGTGCAATGCTATTATCCATCGCAGCATTGCAACGTGTAAACAGGAGATGTGATAATATAATATTATCACATCTAAATGATCATAAAAACCACAACTGGGAATCAACTATTCTTTTCTTCAGCAGGGGAGAACAGGTTTGGCGCATTAACACCAAAAAGTGGAGCATATGAAAACCAAGGCACTACTATACAGTCCTCTTGTTTTTTAATTTTACACCTCCCAGGGAGTGAGGGTGAGGGTGATGGGTCAAATGCAGAGCATAATCTCACCACACCTCGTGTGTGTGTGTGACAATCATTGGTACTTTAACTTACACCTGCTCGGTGGCCTTGTGGTTAGAGTGTCCACCCTAAGATCGGTAGGTGAGTTCAAACCCCGGCCGAGTCATACCAAAGACTATATTACCTCCCACTCAGCATCAAGGGTTGCAATTGGGGGTTACATCACCAAAATGATTCCCGGGCATGGCCACCGCTGCTGCTCACTGCTCCCCTCACCTCCCAGGGGGTGAAGGTGATGGGTCGAATGCAGAGGATAATCTCACCACACCTGCAACTGGTAATGTATTTTTAAGATAATATGTCCAGGGTGCAACCCTGCCTACTGTCAGGTTCAAACACTGATGACATCTATTAAACAGAAAAGAAGCAGGGAATCATATAGAGAGAGAGTTCAATTTAGCTCATGAGGAGAATGCATGGAGCTGCACACTTAGTCACAGTCTCGCCCTACACTCTAAGGTACAGCTCCCGTGTCTCTCTATTTATTCAGGAGTTCCCAGACAACATCACTGAGGCCGCCTCTAAAAGGAGTGGTCACACATATCATGCAAAGCAGCTCCAGTACGCATAACATGTGACGGAATGTGCTGGGGCCTTGTGATTTCGCCTTGTCTCTGCTTCGTCTGCGTGCTGCCGTCTTATCTTCGTTGAGGTCCTTGAAGTCCTTGGCTGTTAGCGGGCTACAACATTGATTGATTGAAGAGAGGTATCCTACACTTCTCTTTTGTAAAGTAAATCTGAACAGCCGATATGGGCATCTACATCAACTATATGATTTGCCTGAGAAGCTGGACAGGACAAAAAAAAAAAAATAGGTGGAGAAATGTTGAAGTCGTTTTGAGAAATGTTATTACGGAATTTCTGGAAAACCTGGATTTTTTCCAGTTCAAAAAACAATTTCGTTTTTTGTCCTGATTAAGAAAAATGATTTGAAAAATGTGTAAGGAGTAGTCGCCACAAAAAAGGATGGAAAACCAGGAATTATGGAAAAAATCCTGGAATTTTTTTTAACTTGGAAAAATGGAATTTCCATAATGGTGGAATGGGTTGAAGGTGGAATTGTTTGAATAGGTGAATAATCAATGGTAAAAGTTTGAAAAATGACCAATTCATTTTGTATGGGAAAAATTGGCCCGGAAAACCTGGAATTCTGGGAAATCGGGGAATTTTGAAATTTTTGGAATTTGTCAAGGGAAAAGCCCGCGATTCCCGAAAAGGCTGAACAGTTTGAAGTTGGAACGGTTTGAATCGGGTGAAAATTGTGGAAGGTAGAGAGCGCCATAATCTGGAGAAGAAGAATAATAATAAGTTGAATAAATTGTATAAATAGATTAATTTTGGTGTAGAAAACCATATGTGTGAATGCTCCAAAGCAAGACAAATTCAGAGGTCCCTGTTCCCGACCTGGACTGGCAGAGCAGCTGCAGTAGAAAATAATTAGACAATCTCAAATGCAGGAGCTGCTTCTATCAAGTACTGGATTTCTTGCTGGGTTAATGGTTCCTTTTCTCCCTGGTGTGCCCTGTGCTTCTATATCCCGTAGGGGGGGTTTGATGCATCTTGACGGAAGAGTGGAGCCCATAAAGTGCTTTGAAATAAAAGGCAGTGTGAGAGTGTGTGAAGTCAAAGGACTACAACACATGCCTGGACCATGAATTGGACATAATACATAAAAGAGCCTTAAAAAAAAAGTGTCAAACCACAGTTTCCCGTTATTGTGTGGCATTAACCCATAGCACAAAGTAAACCTTATTGATACAGTAGTTGCCTGGGGCACGTTGTGCTTTAATGACTTCACGGCTGAATGATTGTTGCACCCCGGAAGCATTTTTCTATCAAAAAGCAAACACAATGTCTGCCCTTTGCAAAGCTGTGTTGCTTGGTTACCAAATTATGTACTTTTACCATAGGTACTGACCAAAGTCCATCGGTACTGAAGGGTACCGAGTAGGGATGTATACGGAGTACTGGTATTTTTTGGACCTAATTAGGTCGGTCCATGAGGGTGGTGAAGATTCTGGACTAAAGATACTGCTATTGGTATTTTTTGTGTTGCAGCTGACCAACGTAATTATGACACGCTGTCACATTCAGTTCAGCTGCCACTAGGGATGATGTTTGATAAGAAATTATCGAGTCCGAGCCCATTATCGAATCCTCTTATCGAACCGATTCCTTATCGATTCTCTTATCGGATCCAGATAGGTTGATGTAAATGGAAAAAAAACACAATATTTGGTTTAACAAAAGCTCACTTTTATTTTATGAGAAAAAAATAAAATAAAATATATTAATAAATATTGACTGTTGTTACCCCCCTAAAAAAATAAAATAAAAAACAAATATATACAGTAACACAAAAACAACCTGTCTCTGTGATCACTATAGGTGTATAAGTAATAATATAGTGTTAAATAAAATCAGTCCCTTGGGCATGAAACCAAAAAATTACAGCTCTCCAAAAAGTGCACTTCTGCTGCTATTGGAACATCCTTCTGGGGTCCATCAGTGTGGCCTCCTCCAGGAATGACTCCATATATAAATCTTAAAAAAGTTTTGTGATGGAGCTGGTAATGACAAAAACAAATAAATAAATTGAGGAATAATTAACAAGTTGGCAATAGACATTTTACCATACAAGGTTAGGGATTTCCCTTTCCATAATTGCATAATTTTGTCCAGCTTTCTTAGTCGATTATCATAATTTACTGAGCCTAGATCTTCCAGATTTTCTGGGACAACAACACCAAGTATGTTAACTGGTCCATCTGTCCACAAAACAGGCACTTTGCATTCCATTCGAAAGGACGTTCCCTTTAGATTTCCGATCCTTAACATTTTACATTTATCATAATTAAGCTTAAGGCCAGATTGCTGTGAAAATATGTCCAAAAGATTAAGAAGGTTCCGCAAACAATGAGGAAAAATCTTATCTTTGTGAATCAGCCTTTTCTGACATGGACTTCATCAAGAACAAACACAGAACACGCCTCACTGATGCACATCTGCAAGACTCACTCAGAGTTGCAGTGTCAAGTTACACACCAGAGTACAACACACTAGTTAACAGCATGCAATGCCAAGCTTCCCACTAACTGACAAAGAAACAGATAACAGATTTGGTGTCCAGATCAAAGTGTGACATGATTTAAAAATTTGAGAGTTTACTTTTGTATTTTACATGAGTTATTATTTGTACAAACATGGTGCAAAGTAATTCATGATTTGTTAAAAAATGTTAGTGGCTAGCTAGTTAAAATGGGATATTGTGATTTCACAAGACTGTCTTAGAAGTGATCATTTGAAAATGTTCAATTTGAAAAATGTGCACTTAGAGAAAATATAAAAATAAAGTGTTGCATTTTGATATTTATCTGTTTCTATATATATTTATTGTGAGAAATCATTAAGTTGATCAGTGTTTCCACAAACATAAATATCATTAATTATTAATAATAACAGAGTTAAAGGTAAATTGAGCAAATTGGCTACTTCTGGCAATTTATTTAAGTGTGTATCTAACTGGTAGCCCTTCGCATTAATCAGTACCCAAAAAGTAGCCCTTGGTTTCAAAAAGGTTGGTGACCCCTGGTGTAAGATGTGTGGCTGCTGAGGTAGTACGCCTTGCTGTCACTTACGTGAGCAAGCTGAAATTGCATTCTACGTGTGGTCGAGCAGGTACACTCTTAGGGCAGACTGTAGAGGGCGCCAAATGCAGTGTCATCACACTCTGATATTCGGGAGTCTCCCGGGAAAAATGAGAGGGTTGGCAAGTATGACGCTATCAAGCGCCATTCATTCAAAACTCGCGGGCTGCACTAACATCAAATTTCCACATTAAAGTGCGTGCCGGTGCGTGTGTCGGAGACCCCTGGTTAACATAGCACAAAGCATTTAAGCTTTGTATGCGGTGTTTTTCATTTTAAATTTTAAAAAAAATTTTGTGGCTCCCATTACTTTCTTTAATTTGTGAAACTTGCCAAAATGGCTCTTTGAGTGGTAAAGGTTGCCGACCCCTGGGTTAGATAGAGGCAAATCAATCAAAGGAGATTTGGACAGACTGAACATTCATATTACACTAATTAGGCAGCGAGTTGCTATGCTCAATGACCGTCCTTCTGTTTGCACGGCCTCCGTCACCCCCAGGAGCTTCACAGAACAATAACTCTTCATCTAATCTTCCCGAAGTCCCTACCGCTTTCACTTCCTTTGCTTCTCTCCGTCCATCCATCGCAATTTTCCTTCTCACGCTGATAGCTTGTCCCAGAGGATCCCAGTAGTTGTCAGTAATCAAGGAAATCACTCTCAAAGAGCTACAAATAGGTCACTTATCTGATGTCTGGTCTGATCTGAGGGAGACAGACATCAAGTTAAGTCCCTTGCATCTGCCTCTCCCCGCTATTTTTAGTGTGATTAGTAGCCGCTCGCTCCACCGGGAGCTACTCAAGTAAGAAACGGAATAAGATATAGTGACTGAAAGAAAGCCAGGGCTAAAGGAGGATGAAAAAAAAATATTTTTGTTATTAGCATTCCATTCAAATGGTTCAATTGAGCAGTTGTCACTCATGGGACTCCCAGGACTCTGAGAAGTCATGCTTCTTCATTATTCCATTTATTCATATAAAGTGTCCTTATTAAGATACACCCGTAAATGTGACATGCGGTCTCTGGTGACCACCATGTGGAATGCTAAGCAGGCTTGGCAGCAGAGGTCACGTGACGTGTCAGAAATCTTACATCAAGAAGGGCTGCTTTACAATTCCGCCGACACGCAGCGACAAGCAACTTTTTTGCCCAAAAACAGACTGGCTTCAGCTGTGAAAGTTGTGTGTGAGTGTGTGTGTGTGAGTGTGTGTGTTCTGGCAATGCTTACTTAATGGGGACATCGCTCTGTTTACACCAGGGGTGTTCAAACTTTTTCCACTGAGGGCCGCACACTGAAAAATCAAAGGAAGCGAGGGCCATTTTGATATTTTTTTATTTAAAAAAAACAATACAATACATGTGTAAAAAATATACATTTAGGCCTCCACTCAGGCTTGATCCTGGGGACCCCAAAGGGTTTTGGTCCAAAAATATATAAAAAATGTGTCATTATTCAGTATTATTATTTGTTTTTTTATTCAAGGTTTAAATCTCTAGATCAACATTACGTCTATCTGTCAATATAAAGTTTTTAAATATTTAAGTGGTATAGTCTTTTTGTCAAAGAAAACAGTTTTTTATGGAAAAAACACAAAATATGCAATATTTTCACCAAATACATTTTTTAAGTGGAGTATTTGAGATTATATAATAATTGGAGCCTTAAAAGGTCAATTTCTAACAACATTGATTTTAATTTATTATTATTTTTTGAGCAATAAGACAACCACACCAAAATGATTGGTGATCCAAAAGCGTCTACTCATTATAGTGTAAAAAATACATTATACATGTTTTCTACTGTTAACTTTTAACACAATAATCTCAAGATTATCTTCAGATTTATCTGTCATTTATAAATTGTATTGTTGTTGTTTGTTTGTTTTAGGCCCTTCTTAAAAAAAACAACTTAGTTTTTTATATGGCAAACGCAAAATATGCAACATTGTTTCCAAAGAATATCTCAAAGTGGAATATTTAGTGTGACATAATTGGAGCCTTGAATAGGTCAATAATTCATAATGACATTGATTTTGATTCATTATTATCCTGCATGGCAGCTTTGTGTTATTAGAGTAAACATTGCAACATGTTCTTGTTACATTTCACCTGTTTGCTCTTTTATACCACTTTTTATGTTTTACATTTTTTTTAATCGTATTTTTAGAATGTGCCGTGGGGCCGTTAAAAAATGACCTGCGGGCCGCAAATGGCCCCCGGGCCGCACTTTGGACACCCCTGGTTTACACAGTCACCTTTAGGGGACCTCTGACGGTATGGGGACAAAAAAACAGGTCCCCTAAAGCAGTGGTCCCCAACCACCGGGTACCGATCCGTGGATCGATTGGTACCGGGCCGCACAAGAAATAAATAAAAAAATATATATATATATATATTTTTTTTTTTTTTTTTAATTAAATCAACATAAAAAACACAAGATACACTTAAATTTAGTGCACCAACCCAAAAAACCTCCCTCCCCATTTACACTCATTCACACTCATTCACACAAAAGGGTTGTTTCTTTCTGTTATTAATATTTCTGGACTGACAGAGTACCTCGTGGAATGAGGTGAAATCTAACAAGAAAAAGTTGCAATGTTGACACAAAGCTGCCATGCAGGCTGTTTTTTTTCTTTTGTCTTTGTTTATTATTCTTTTTTTTGCCATTGCTAAAAAATAAAAAAAAAGACTAAAAATCTATGTTATAATGAATTATTAGTTAAAAAATATTGCATATATTGTGTGGTTGCCATATAAAAACATCAAAGTTTTATTCTACAAAAGAGCATAAAACAAACAAAATAATAGTTCAAACGTAAAATCGACAGATATATCTGAAGTTGATCTCGTAATTTAAGTGTTAAAAGTAAAAACAACTAATAAAAATGTATCACTTTATGAGTGGGGGACCTTTTGGATCCCAAATATATTTAGTAGAATTTTATTTAACTTTTCACTGTGATTACTCAAAAATATTAAATAATTAAAATCAATGGTGTCCTGCATTATTGATCTTTTAAGGCTCTAATTACTAAATACTGCATATTTCAGTTTTACTATAAAAAACAAAGTTGTCTTTGACAAAAAACTTTTTTTTTTTTACTTTTTATCAACCTCAAGTTGATATAGAGATTTACTGTAAGTGTTAAATAAAAAATAATAATAATAATTTGACTTATTTTTAACAGTTTAATGACTGAGACCCTTTATGGTCCCCGGGAGCCCTAAAGGTTAAAAAAAAAAAAATCCATATATTTTGTTAAGGTTTGAAAATGAAAAATATCAAAATGGCCCCCGCATGCTTAAATTTTTCCGTGTACGGCCCTCAGTGGAAAAAGTTTGGACAATCACATCGACAATACTCCAGCACAGACTGGATGGCAAGGCAGGTTTAAATAGCAGCTTGCTGATTGACACCAGGTGTGGCCAGGTGCCAATCAGCCGCAGCTGAGGGGAAACAGCGGTCAGGGAGACAAGCAGGAAACAACCAAAATAAAATTGCTGACAGGAAATGAAGACAAACAGAGGAAAAACTAAAACAAAACAAAACTGTCAGGGACAAGCCTGACAGATTAAAGTTGGAATTGACATACCGAGAACATATCTAGATAACCCCCCTGAATAATTTGGTATTTTTTGTTTTTTATTACATAAAAAAGCAAACGGATTTGATGTAAAATGGCCAGAATAACCCGTCATTATTCACTTAAATATCATTATTAATTTGTCAAGTTTTCCTATACTTTAGAGCAGGGATTCTTAAGGTACGTGGGCTTCATCTAATGGTACGCCAAATAATCAAATAAGTAATGTACAGTTTTTTGTTGTCCTGTATTCAAACACAATGTTATTGTTCAAACTGTGTGTAATGTTACAGTGGCCAAAAATATTAACTACCTTACAGACAGACTCAAAAAAAAAGTTAGAAATTAAGACCGTGAAGCAAAATTTACACCAAAGTGGATCAAAATCTATTCTTAACCAACAATTATACGTGGGCTCCTTCTAGTTATACGCCAAATAATTACTTAATTCAACATTCAAACACAGTGTTATAGTTCAAACTGTGTGTAATGTTACAATGGTCAAAATATTAAATATACTTGTTAAATAAAACATCGGCCTTGTTTTTAATGCATACTTGGGCCTACTACGCTACTGTATTTGCACGTTGGTCATTTTAGTGGTACTTGGAGAGCCAAGTGTTTTCTGAGGTGGTACTTGGTCAAAAAAGTTTGAGAACCACTGCTATAGATTTAAATAAAGTTGGTATGGTATGGTATAAAGTAGGGCTCACATGACACACAAAAAGATCATCATCAGTGGATAAGCATAATAATACATAATTATCATTGATATTATATTATTATTAGTTAGGGCAGTGTTTTCCAACCTTTTTTTATGCAAGGCACATTTTTTTCATTCAAAAATCCAGAGGCACACCACCAGCAGAAAACGTTAAAAAATGAAACTCCACCAGGTCGTCGTGCCTTATTTTGAGTTTGTTGGTGTTTTCCTGTGTGTAGTGCTTTAGTTCTTGTCTTGCGCTGTTATTTTGGTGGCCCTACCTGTTTTTTTGGTGTTTTCCTGTAGCAGTTTCATGTCTTCCTTTGAGCGCTATTTCGCGCACCTGCTTTGTGTTAGCAAGCAAGGCTATTTACGTTGTTGCTATCCTTCTTTGTGTGGACATTGTTGATTGTCATGTCATGTACGGATGTACTTTGTGGACGCCGTAAGTTTTTGCTGTCGTCCAGCATTCTGTTTCTGTTTACTTTGTAGCCAGTTCAGTTTTACTTTCGTTTTGCCTAGCCATTGCCTTTCCCTTTCCCTTTCCCTTTTGTTCATTTTTGGTTTAAGCATTACATACCTTTTTACCTGCACACTGCCTCCCGCTGTGGTCTGCATATTGGGATCACAACAAACCATCCTCGCCTCACCCGACACATTCCGACTTTTACAAAGCAATTAACTACCTGCTGCTACCTACTGACATGGAGTATTACGTGGTTACCCCGCTGAGTTTTACACAGCACAGACACTAAGCAACGGCACATTATTTTCAGATTATAATTATCGATTTGCAAAAAATATTTTTTGGACCAATTAGGTGAAGTTGCATAATTTCCCATGGCACACCAGACAATATCTCACGACACACTAGTTGAAAAACACTGACTTAGGGATATAACAATATCAATATGTCATGGTACGTATGTAAAAATGCCGTAGTGTGTAAATCTAAGTGGCAGGAATCTTTAGGATCAACACACTCACTGTAATTGAATACAAACATACCGCTCAAATGTTCTAATCATATGTATTACTACAAACATGTATTTTTAAGTGCAAATAATAGTCCATGAACATCCAATCTTATAAGCAAAGTTGGAAAAAAAAACTACTGTTGAGTGTGACAATGTAAACATGCAGTGTATCAAGTGTAAAACAATAATACTCAACTTTTACTTTATGAGAAGCGGTGTCCTCTGCAGTGGACATTGTTTATATCAGTTTGGAACATGCTGTTTCTCAGAAAATTTAACTCACTATTCAACTTTTGGTAATGTTAATACCTTACACACCGATGTTTAGCCAAACCATTTCGCATTTTGATAGGGAAGTATAGGTATAGTCTTAGATGTTTTCAATTTGATTCAACCACCCTTATTATTAAACTTTCACAGCTATACAACTTTTATTTTAAGATTTATGAATACTTTCTTATATATATATATATATTTTTTTTATTATTTATTTTTTTTAATTTTTTTTTCAAAAGCCCAGGGGCCCCGCCTTGTGCTTGGGTCCCTGTTACAACATTCCCACATACCTGCTACTTTGACGCCGCTACACACAGGACCAATGTTACGTATATGTAGAAATAAGTGTGCAACTTAACATACTTTTTTTCCTCACAGAGATTAATTTTACTGGTACTTTCTCAGTTAATTGGGCATACATGCACGCACCCGCCCCTTCCCCAATCAACACCTTCACCACTGCTTAATTCCTCTTCGGGGTTATGGACGGCTGAGTAGCGCTTTATAGCAGCAGGCCCAAATCCCCCCCCCCCCCCGCCCCCCTCTGTTGCGAGTTGTTGTGATTACCGTATTTTCCGCACCATAAGCCGCACCTAAAAACCACAAATTTTCTCAAAAGCTGACAGTGCGGTTTATAACCCGGTGCGCTTTATATATGGATTAATATTAATATTTATTTTCATAAAGTTTAGGTCTCGGAACTACGGTAAACAGCCGCCATCTTTTTTCCCCGTAGAAGAGGAAGCGCTTCTTCTTCTACGGTAAGCAACCGCCCCCATAGAAGAGGAAGCGCTTCTTCTTCTACTGTAAGCAACCGCCAAGGTGAGCAGCCGCCCCCGTAGAAGAAGAAGCGCGCGGATATTTCATTTCATTTGTGTTTTTCTGTAAAGACCACAAAATGGCTCCTACTAAGAGACACGCGTACAAGGTTCCACTGACTTTTGATATTCATGTGAACCGCACTGTGGATACAACGGGAGCACGTTTTCTGGCCGTTAGCTTGCCATGCTAACGGCCAGAAACTTCCACCCACGGTGATATTCAAAAGGAAGACCTTGCCAAAAGAGAACTTTCCAGCTGGCGTCTTCATAAAAGCTAACTCGAAGGGATGGATGGATGAAGAAAAGATGAGCGAAGAGACCGGGTGACTTTTTTCACGCAGCTCCGTCCCTGTTGATCTACGACTGCATGCGCGTCCACATCACAGATGGTGTCAAAAAACAAGTGAAGCACACCGAAGAAGAAGAAGAATTTGAGGGATTTGTGGATGAGTAATAACTTCAGAAAGTGAGCTTTAAATGTTTATTTTGTGTGTTGTGTGACATTAACGTTCGAGCAACGTTGAGTTATTGATGTTGCTATTGCTCTGCACTATTTTGAGTGTTACTATTTTTGTGATTGCACATTTGCACATTACATTTTGGGAGTGAACAGAGTTGTTAGAACGCTGGTTTGTAATATATTATTAAAGTTTGACTGACCTATCTGACTGTTTTTTTGACATTCCCTTTAGCGCAGCATAGGTGCGGCTAATAACACGGGGCGGCTAACAGGTAAAAAAAAGTTTTGAAATATGCCATTCATTGAAAGTGCGGCTAATAACACGGGGCGGCTTATGGTGCGGAAAATACGGTATATGTATCATGTTTATGTGTGCTATGCTATGTGAGTTTTTTTCCTTGGACTCAGTCTGGACCCCTCCCGAGGGTCCAACCTTAGACTGATATTTTTTTTTACTCTTCCCCCTTTTCCCCACCTTTTTTTAAGGAGCGCTGTAAGTGGCTGATCCGTCGGCGGTCCCGTCTTGTCCCCCTGTAACGTATGTCTGCTCTTAGTGGGACTGTGCCGAAAATGAAATTTCAGTTCTTATATGTCTTGTACATGTTAAAGAATGGACAATAATAAAGCATCTTGAATCTTGAATCTTGAATCATACAGAAATTAACTGGTTTCCAAATGAATGAAACAATGTTATCCTTTTAGAGCCTGATTTGATCCGATTAGATCAATGTTGGGCATTGTGAATAATAAATGTAATCAGTTCAACAATAGCTTACTACAGTGATTACATACAGTATATGCCAAAGAGAACAATCGCGGCGGTGCGATTGATAGATGTACTTTACATCGCACCTGGACGTGCAGGATTCCAGTGCCGATTGAAGTGAGCTAAGGGAGGGAAAACGAGAGCCCGTGGAAGCTTTGCAGCAAAGTTATGCTGCATGGGTGTGGGAGGACAACTGTGGAAATTAAAAGAGAAGGTATCATGTTCAAACAGAGAGATGTTTTATGCAGAAGCCCCCGTCAAAGCTGAACGGATGAAGTAATTTCATTTTCATGCATGATCTGCAGCCCCACAGACCAGGGAAATTGCATAGGAGAGGAAGAGAAAGATACAGAGAAAAGAAGATTCAGGGCTTCCTTTTGCTCCATTTGAATCTGTGATTATTCCCTCGGAATTCTAACCGTAGCAATGTTCCAGACTCATTTGGGAAACAAAAACAGCCAAAACACTGTTCTTTTCACAACTGAGATATTTTCACCAGTTAAAAGTTAGTGGCTGCATATCACAGTCAGAACGTGACTGTGCAGCGCAAGGTGAAGGTTCAATTCCTCCTGGAACTTTGGATTTGCCTCTGGACACATACTGGTATGCCTCCTGGGCACTGTTTAGTAAGGCCACTGCTTGCATGCAGTTCGGCCGTAGACAGTTTTCCAAGTTGCTGTTTCAAGATAGCACTTTGGGAGACGGTGGCGCTATTATGTTTATGGGATGGCAAAGGACAGTGTCGAGGTCGAACCATAAAACTCAGAATACCAACGTAAGAGCATTGTGAATGAACCTTTTCAGAGATTGTGTCCATTCTCGAGATTAGAATATTTGTACCAATGCTTCGATTAATCACACTGCTAAATAAATCAGAAATTGTCGAATGGACATTGAGGAGAGTAACACTGTTTCTTCCAGGATGACCTCCATGATCCTCCCTCCATGGCATATATCTTTGAACTTTCAGACCCAACCTTATGTCAACATAAATTTGCCCCTTCCCTCTGGAACTCACTGTGCCTTTCCATCCGCTCATGTCGCAACCCCCACAACTTTTAAAAGACTCTTTTAGTACCCACTGCCAGTTTCTTAAAAGATATAAAAGTCTCTCGCAGAAAAATTGTCCCACCAAGACTGAAACGTCTGTCATCTGAGAGATCAATGAGTTAGGCTTCAATCTGAAATCATACCTGACCGACAGACTGCAATTCATATCTATCAATAACTGCAATTCATTCATTTTTATAATTATTGGTCCAAAAGACCTCACTGATTGTGTCAAAGATTTCAACATATCACCCCATCCCACTCCACGCACATCAGGAACCTTGGTCTCAGCTTGGACAAAAACTGTTCATTTGAATCTTATGTCAAACACATCAATTAAACAGCCTACCTCCACCTCAGGAATATTGCCTGTCTTCAACCCGTCCTCTTCTTCTCCACCGCTGGAACACGTATTTATGCATTAATCACCTCCAAACTGAATTACTGCAATAGCATTCTGTAAGGTTCAAGTCCTCAATAAACTTCTAACATTGCCTCCTCACCACCGCTATGACCACATCACCCATGTCTTCCAAGAACTTCACTGACGACAATGGAGGCTCATTTGTGTCTTGATTACGAAAGCTTTTTTTTGACTCTGAATTCATGTAACGTCATTTTTTGTGTTTGAATTTTGTCAACTGAATTTTTTTTACATCAAATTTTGCTGACAATTTCATTGGAAAAAATAGTGTGTTAAAATTCAGTGTATAAAGTTAAAGTTAAAGTACCACTTAAAGTCACGCACACACGAGGTTTGGTGAAATTACCCTCTGCATTTGACCCATCCCCTTGTTCCACCCTTTGGGAGGTGAGGGGAGCAGTGAGCATCAGCGGTGGCCACGCTCGGGAATCATTTTGGTGATTTAACCCCCAATTCCAACCCTTGATGCTGAGTCCCAAGCAGGGAGGTAATGGGTCCCATTTTTATAGTCATTGGTATGACTCAGCCGGGGTTTGAACTCGTGGAATGTGGACGGTAGAGTGCGGCAAAATCTGGAGAAGAATAATAATAATAAGTTTAATAATAAGAATAAACAGATGAATTTTGGTGTAGAAAACCATATGTGTGAATGCTTTGGAGCATTCACACAATAAACACTGCAGACCACCAGGTGTTACATCAAACACACCTGCACCTGACCAGCAAAATTCAATAAAAAGTGCAGTTCCCCTTTAAGTAGTCAAGTGGTATTGAGTATCAGGTGTGCCACACCCCGTGACCCAGAAACCAGGCACTGCAACAACATCAAGATGCCAGATCCTGACAGTTCTGGATCTGGGGAAATAAAAAGTCTGTGTCATTATACAGAGCCGCAACAAATTACAACCTGATCTCTTAGGATTCGACATATATCCTGTGAAAATGCGGTGCTGGGATTTGAAGAAACATACATATTGCTGATATGTTGTAATAATACATTGATTTTGAACAGTGTGCAGTGTGCAGGTAAAAAGGTACCTAATGCTTAAACCAAAAGTAAACAAAAGGGGAATGCCACAAAGAAAATGCATTTAAGCTTAGGGAAGGCTATGCAAAACGAAACTAGAACTGAACTGGCTGCAAAGTAAATAAAAACAGAATGCTGGACGACAGCAAAAACTTACAGCGTGTGGAGCTGAGACGGCATCCACAAAGTACATCCGTACATGACATGACAATCAACAAAGAAGGATAGCAACAACTTAAATAGTCTTGATTGCTAAAACAAAGCAGGTGCGAGGAATAGCGCTTAAAGGAAGACATGAAACTGCTACAGGAAAAGCCACCAAAATAGGAGCGCAAGACAAGAACTAAAACACTACACACAAGAAAACAGCAAAAAACTCCAAATAAGTCACGGCGTGATGTGACAGGTCGTGACAGGACACATACTTTGAGACAAAACCTATAGTGATGCGTGGTTGGTTATGGTTTAAATTCATATACAACAATTGCAAGAACGACTTTTTATTGTCAATGCTGCTGAGTTTCATTTTTTTTAATGTTGTCTGCTGGTGGTGTGCCTCTGGATTTTTTCAATGGAAAAAAATGTGACTTGGCTAAAAAAGGTTGTAAAACACTGAGATACATACATAGCCTCCTTGGCAAGAGGTAACAAACTAGTTTGTCTGATTTCATGAACTGGTATTCATGAATAAATATTACATTTCTATTACCTATGACCAACTCAGTGGCCTAGTGGTTAGAGTGTACGCCCTGAGATCGGTAAGTTGTTGTTATGGTTACAGAGGGGAGATGACGGCAAAGACACCAGGGGGCGGTATGGCTCTATGTATTTTATTATATATATTACCATATATATATAATAATAAGTTATATATATATTACCATATATATATAATAATCAAACAATAAAAATAATAATAACTACGGAAATTGAGTGTGAGACAAAATCCAAGAGTGAGTGGTGTTAGACTATGTGTGTAGTTAGCTGTTGTGTATTACCGTGATGTTGGACGAGGAAGCAGACAAATCCAAAGGGGGCTAGGCAAGAGGTCCGTGGGGTAGAGCGAGGCGTCGGAGTCCGTGTCCAGATCGAGGGTCGAGGATAGAGGAAGGCAGTCCAAAACCACGTGGGAAACAACTGGTAAGACTCGGGAAGGAACTACGGGAGAACAAAGAAGGACGTCAGACACGGAGGGAAAACGCAGAGAGTAAGATAGCGTAAGTCTTCGGCTTACGGTACACCAAGGGTAAACTAAGTTCCTGCATGGATCCTGGGGTCCACTGGTCCTTTATACAGCTCCCTCTCATCAGGTCCAAGTGCGCTCATTGCTGATCGCTCACAGCCTTGCCGGCATGTGGGCGTGACGCGGCCGTGGGCGCGTCCCGAGGCGCGGCAATCAGAGCGCAAAGATGAGGGCGCATTGGAATGCGCCCTGGCCGTGACAGTTGTGAGTTCAAACCCCGGCTGAGTCATACCAAAGACTATAAAAATGGGAGCCATTACCTCCCTGCTTGGCACTCAGCATCAAGGGTTGGAATTGGGGGTTAAATCACCAGAAATGATTACCAGGTGCGGCAAATGCTGCTGCTCACTGCTCCCCTCACCTCCCAGGGGGTGAACAAGTGGATGGGTCAAATGCAGAGGACAAATTTCACCACACCTAGTGTGTGTGTGACTATCAGTGTTACTTTAATTTTAACTTTAACTATTAGACGCCGACACATATTTCAGTTATGAACGCTCCAGTGTCTTCAAGATGAGTTAAGTTCTCTTAATCATATTGAACAAAACAATAAGTGGCCATGAAGCCCTATGAGCGTCTCTCATTTCTCCTTTATTGAGTGTCAGTTGCAGTTTATCCTACGCATTCATTAAAAGGGAGACGAGGTGAAAATGCACCATCAGTAATTGTGACCTATCAATCTTAAAGACGGTGACTCTTTTTGGAACGCAAATCAAATCAATGCAGCTGAAAGAAGGGCCACAAATCCATCTTCCTTTGTCGGCAAGGCACTGAGCGAAAGTATTGACATTTTTACTGTTATAACAACAACAAAAAAGGTGCTCATTCTGAGAAACTCTAAATATCCTTCACTGAATTACATGTCAATAAGAGCGAAAGTAACACACTGAGATATTACACTTCAGTCAGAGATCCCTGTTTGTCATTATCAGTTTCACATAATTGTTGCTGGAGGCCTTCCATGTGTCCCTTCACAGCTACAAAGTAAGTCAATTTACACTTCAAGTTCACAAAGAAACTTACATTCAGACAGAATATAATGCTTTCTCACAATGCACACCTATTTCTCACCTTTCAGCAATGGGTGATAGCAAGTTTACCAATTTACACTTTTGCAGCATGCCCCCTATTATAGAAGGTGTTAAAACGAACAAAATATTTTTTGTTCTCCTCTTCTTTTTTTTTTTTTCTGTTAAAGCTGCACGACATTGGTCAAAATGTGAGTCTACACAGAGCAAAAGAGGGGAAGGATGGGTTACCCACACTAGACAGTCATGAGAATGAGAACTTGTACATAATTACACATTACACGAGTGGTAAATGATCTGAAAGAAACATAATCAGAGGTACTTTGTGTTTATAAATGCAAATTTACTGCTTAAAACTGGCAAAAACCTACCACCTACCTGGGTGCTGCTTTTCATTTAGTTTTGTGCTTTTTAATAATAAATATATGCATATTTCACTTGGTTTGTTGATGTTGTGTTCACTAAAAATACATATAAATATGTGCAAATAATAATACATCTGGCCTTTTGGTCTAACGTGAGATGGTTTAGGTATTTCATAATTAGTTATTTGACACAAAAATCTGAGGAGCCAATAGAACCAGCTCTTTTTTGGGAGCCGAGCAAAAATAACTGGCTCTTTTTAAAAGAGACGAAATTCCCATATTGATATCGGAGCTATCTGCTGTCAAA